>NC_057392.1:33794041-34113676 GCF_019320065.1 Cervus canadensis | reverse complement strand
TTTTGATTGGGTCATTTATTTTTCTGGGATTGAGCTGCAGGAGTTGCTTGTATATTTTTGAGATTAATCCTTTGTCTGTTTCTTCATTTGCTATTATTTTCTCCCAATCTGAGGGCTGTCTTTTCACCTTGTTTATAGTTTCCTTTGTAGTGCAAAAGCTTTTAAGTTTCATTAGGTCCCATTTGTTTATTTTTGCTTTTATTTCCAATATTCTGGGAGGTGGTCATAGAGGATCTTGCTGTGATTTATGTCGGAGAGTGTTTTGCCTATGTTCTCCTCTAGGAGTTTTATAGTTTCTGTTCTTACATTTAGATCTTTAATCCATTTTGAGTTTATTTTTGTGTATGGTGTTAGAAAATGTTCTAGTTTCATTCTTTTTACAAGGTGGTTGACCAGTTTTCCCAGCACCACTTGTTAAAGAGGTTGTTCTTTTTTCCATTGATATCCTGCCTCCTTTGTCATAAGATAAGGTGTCCATAGGTTCGTTGGATTTATCTCTGGGGCTTTCTATTCTGTTCCATTGATCTATTTTTCTGTCTTTGTGCCAGTACCATACTGTCTTGATGACTGTGGCTTTGTAGTAGAGTCTGAAGTCAGGCAGGTTGATTCCTCCAGTTCCATTCTTCTTTCTCAAGATTATTTTGGCTATTCGAGGTTTTTTGTATTTCCATACAAATTGTGAAATTCTTTGGTCTAGTTCTGTGAAAAATGCCGTTGGTAGCTTGATAGGGATTGCATTGAATCTATAAACTGCTTTGGGTAGAATAGCCATTTTGACAATATTGATTCTTCCAATCCATGAACACGGTATGTTTCTCCATCTGTTTGTGTCCTCTTTGATTTCTTTCATCAGTGTTTTATCGTTTTCTATGTATAGGTCCTTTGTTTCTTTAGGTAGATATACTCCTAAGTATTTTATTCTTTTTGTTGCAATGGTGAATGGTATTGTTTCCTTAATTTCTCTTTCTGTTTTTTCATTGTTAGTATATAGGAATGCAAGGAATTTCTGTGTGTTAATTTTATATCCTGCAACTTTACTATATTCATTGATTAGCTCTAGTAATTTTCTGGTAGAGTCTTTAGGGTTTTCTATGTAGAGGATCATGTCATCTGCAAACAGTGAGAGTTTCACTTCTTCTTTTCCTATCTGGATTCCTTTTACTTCTTTTTCTGCTCTGATTGCTGTGGCCAAAACTTCCAAAACTATGTTGAATAGTAGTGGTGAGAGTGGGCACCCTTGTCTTGTTCCTGATTTTAGGGGAAATGCTTTCAGTTTTTCACCATTGAGGGTAATGCTTGCTGTGGGTTTGTCATATATAGCTTTATTATGTTGAGGTATGTTCCTTCTATTCCTGCTTTCTGGAGAGTTTTAATCATAAATGAGTGTTGAATTTTGTCAAAGGCTTTCTCTGCATCTATTGAGATAATCATATGGTTTTTATCTTTCAATTTGTTAATTTGGTGTATTACATTGATTGATTTGCGGATATTAAAGAATCCTTGCATTCCTGGGATAAAGCCCACTTGGTCATGGTGTATGATTTTTTTAATATGTTGTTGGATTCTGTTTGCTAGAATTTTGTTAAGGATTTTTGCATCTTGCTTCATCAGTGGATATTGGCCTGTAGTTTTCTTTTTTTGTGGTCATCTTTGTTCTGCGTTTTGGAATTTTAGGGTGATGGTGGCCTCATAGAATGAGTTTTTGAAGCTTACCTTCATCTGCAATTTTCTGGAAGAGTTTGAGTAAGATAGGTGTTAGGCTCTCTCTCTAAATTTTTGTAGAATTCAGCTGTGAAGCCATCTGGTCCTGGGCTTTTGTTTGCTGGAAGATTTTGATTACAGTTTCGATTTCCTTGCTTGTGATGGGTCTGTTAAGATCTTCTATTTCTTCCTGGTTCAGTTTTGGAAAGTTATACTTTTCTAAGAATTTGTCCATTTCATCCAAGTTGTCCATTTTATTGGCATAGAGCTGCTGGTAGTAGTCTCTTATGATCCTTTGTATTTCAGTGTCTGTCTGTTGTGATCTCTCCATTTTCATTTCTAATTTTGTTAATTTGGTTCTTCTCTCTTTGCTTCTTAATGAGTCTTGCTAATGGTTTGTCAATTTTGTTTATTTTTTCAAAAAACCAGCTTTTAGCTTTGTTGATTTTTGCTATGGTCTCTTTAGTTTCTTTTGCCTTTATTTCTGCCCTAATTTTTAAGATTTCTTTCCTTCTACTAACCCTGGGGTTCTTCATTTTTTCCTTCTCTAATTGCCTTAGGTGTAGAGTTAGGTTATTTATATTACTTTTTTCTTGTTTCTTGAGGTAAGCCTGTAATGCTATGAACCTTCCCCTTAGCACTGCTTTTACAGTGTCCCATAGGTTTTGGGTTGTTGTGTTTTCATTTTCATTCATTTCTATACATATTTTGATTTCTTTTTTGATTTCTTCTTTGATTTGTTGGTTATTCAGAAGCGTGTTATTTAGCCTCCATATGTTTGAAGTTTTAACAATTTTTTTCCTGTAATTGAGATCTAATCTTACTGCACTGTGGTCAGAAAAGATGACTGGAATGATTTCAATTTTTTTGAATTTTCCAAGACTAGATTTATGGCCCAGGATGTGATCTATTCTGGAGAAGGTTCCGTGTGCACTTGAGAAAAAGGTGAAGTTGATTGTTTTGGGGTGAAATGTCCTATAGATATCAATTAGGTCTAGCTGGTCCATTGTGTCATTTAAAGTTTGTGTTTCCTTGTTAATTTTCTGTTTAGTTGATCTATCCATAATTGTGAGTGGGGTATTAAAGTCTCCCACTATTATTGTGTTACTATTAATTTCCTCTTTCATACTCGTTAGTGTTTGCCGTACATATTGCGGTGCTCCTATGTTGGGTGCATATATATTATAATTGTTATATCTTCTTCTTGGATTGATCCTTTGATCATTATGTAGTGTCCTTCTTTGTTCTCTTTTCACATTCCTTTATTTGAAAGGGTCTTATTTTATCTGATAGAGTTATGCGACTCCTTGCTTTCTTTTGGTCTCCGTTTGCATTGAAATTATATTTTTCCAGCCCTTCACTTTTAGTCTGTATGTGGTCTCTTGTTTTGAGGTGGGTTTCTTGTAGACAGCATATATATGGGTCTTGTTTTTGTATCCATTCAGCCAATTCTTTGTGTCTTTTGGTTGGGCATTCCAACCCATTTACATTAGGGAATTATTGATAGGTGTGGTCCCGTTTGCCATTTACTTTGCTTGTTTAGGGTTCACGTTTATACAACCTATCTGTATTTCCTGTCCTAGAGGAAGAATCCTTTAGCATTTGTTGAAGAGTGGTTTTGGTGTCTGAATTCTTCTCAGCTTTGCTTTATCTGTAAAGCTTTTGAATTCTCCTTCATATCTGAATGAGATCCTTGCTGGGTACAGTAATCTAGGTTGTAGGTTATTCCCTTTCATTACTTTCAGCATGTCCTGCCATTCCCTTCTGGCCTGGAGGGTTTCTATTGATAGATCAGCTGTTATCCTTATGGAATCCCTTTGTGTGTTATTTGTTGTTTTTCCCTTGCTGCTTTTAATATTTGTTCTTTGTGTTTGATCTTTGTTAGTTTGATTAATATGTGTCTTGGGGTGTTTCGCCTTGGGTTTATCCTGTTTGGGACTCTCTGGGTTTCTTGGATTTGGGTGGCTATTTCCTTCCCCATTTTAGGGAAGTTTCCAGCTATTATCTCCTCGAGTATTTTCTCATGGCCTTTCTTTTTGTCTTCTTCTTCTGGAACTCCTATGATTCGAATGTTGGGGCGTTCACATTTGTCCCAGAGGTCACCTGAGGTTGTCCTCATTTCTTTTGATCCTTTTTTCTTTTTTCCTCTCTGCCTTCATTTATTTCCACCATTTTATCTTCTACCTCACTTATCCTTATCTTCTTGCCTCCGTTATTCTACTCTTGGTTCCCTCCAAAGTGTTTTTGATCTCATCATTGCATTATTCATTTTAATGACTTCTTTTTTTATTTCTTCTAGGTCTTTATAAACAGTTCTTGAATCTTTTCAATCCTTTGTCTCCAGCTATTTATCTGTAACTCCATTTTGTTTTCAAGGATTTTTGGATCATTTTTTATTATCATTATTCTAGAATTTCTTTTCAGATAGATTTCCCTGATCTCCTCCTCTTTTGTTTGGACTTGGTTTGGGCATTTTCATGTCCTTTTACCTGTTTGGGTATTTTCTTTGCCTTTTCATCTTGTTAGATTGCTGTATCTGAGTGGGCTTTCTGTATTCTGAGTTCTTGTGGTTCCTTTTTATTGTGGAGGATTAACCCAGTGGGTGGGGTTAGACGATTGGCTTGTTCAAGATTTTCCTGGTTAGGGGAGCTTGCCGACAGTGTTTCGGTGCGTGGAACTTGAATTTCTTCTCTTTGCGAGAGCAATGGAGTCCAGTAATGAGTTTGAGATGGGTCTATGTGTTAGGTGTGTCCTTGGCAGCCTGTATGTTGACGTTCAGGGCTATGTTCCTGCGTTGCTGGAGAATTTGCGTGGTATGTCTTGCTCTAAAACTTATTGGCTCTTGGGTGGTGGTTGGTTTCAGTGTAGGTATGGAGGCTTTTGGACAGTCACTTATTACTTAAAGTTCCATGTAGTCAGGAGTTTTCTGGTGTTTTCAGGTTTTGGGCTTAAGTCTCCTGCCTCTGGATTTCAGTTTTATTCTTCCTGTAGTCTCAGGACTTCTCCAACTATACAGCCCTGATAAGAAAACTTCTAGGTTAATGGCTAAAAGATTCTCCACCGTTAGGGACACCCAGAGAGGTTCACAGAGTTACATGAAGAAGAGGAGAGGGAGGAGGGAGATAGAGATGAACAGGAGGAGAAAAAGGGGGACTCAAGAGGAGAGAGACAGATCTACGCAGCTGTCTGTTCCCAGAGTGTTCTCCGTAGCCCAGTCACCTACAAGGATTCACAGAATTGGATTGGGAAGAGAAGGGGAAAGGAGGAAATAGAGGTGTTCTGAGGTAGAAAACAGAGAGTCAAGATTGGGAGAGAATAATCTTCGGTTTAAAAATAGGGCTTCTCTTCTTTTTTTTTTTGTAAGGTTATAGTGTATTGAAAATGAAAATTAAGGAGTAGTAGAGGAGAACTAGAGGACTTTAAAAGAAATAAGAGAAAAAGAAAAATAGAAAATAGAAGAGAAAAAGGAAAGAAAAAAACGAAAAAAAAAGAAAGAAAAAGAAAAAAAAAAATTTTTTTCCCCCTAATTAAAAAATCGTAAAAGTCTGTGGAAATGAAAGTTAAGGAGTAATGGGGGAGTAATAGGGGATTTTAAAGGAGAATAAAAGAGAAGAAAGAAAAAAGAAAAAAAAGAAAAAATAAAAAAAAATTTTTAAAATTTAAAAAAAAAGAAAAGAGAAAAAAGTAAAATTATATCTAGGAGTTTCTCTGGAGCTGTTGCGGTCAGTGTGGGTTCGGCTCAGTTTCAGATAGCTCCTCGTTCCAGCTTACGCTTCTCGATATCTACAGGCCCCTCCGGTATAGTCAGCGTTTCCTAGAGGGATTTTAATCTGTTGCACCAGTCCCTTCTGAAGCGGTTCCCTTTGTTTATTTGGCTTCTGTTTGCCGGTCTCTTCAGAGCCTCATTTCCGCCCTGACACAGGCGGGCGGAGGTGGACTCTTACTCAGGTAGCTAGTTCCGTCGCTCTGCGGGGCAGGGAGGGGCTTGCGCTGTGGGGACAGGCTTGCGCCGCGGGGATGGGCTGGGGCTGCCGGGAGGGGCTGACGCTGCTTTCTCCGTCTGTGCTGCTCAGGCTCCCGGCTGTTATATATGGAGCGCGCCCCGCGCTGCGCGAGGTTCCAGCCCTCGGGTGTTCCACAAAAGCGCGGAAGGAAAAGCTGCGCCTGCTCTCTGTGCCTTCCCCGTCAGAGCGGTCCAGGCAGCCAGGGGCTTGGTGGGCGCACTCTACCCAGGTGTGGCGCGCCCCCTCCCTTCCGCGGACCCAGACTCAGTTTCCGCTGGCGCCAGTCGGGCGCGCGCGCCTTCCGCCCTCTGCGTCCCCAGCCCCAGTCCCCGCCCGCGCCGGTCGGGTGCCTGCGGCCTGTGTCTCGCCGCGACCTTCCCCTCCCCCCTGCCTCTGGCGGGGCTGGGCCGTCCGCAGCCTGCGAGCTCCTCTCTGGACCCTCTCGGTCTCTTTGTTCTGTGAACGGCGGGCAGTGTGTTCCGGCCGGTTAATTTACTCTCTCTCTTTTGGTCTCCCACAGTTCAAGTTGGAAACTCACAGAAGTTCCCTCCGATTGTCCTCAGGGCACTCGGCCCGGACCCTACCCCAAGCAATGCCGCCTAAGAGCTCCCGCGACGGATCTCTGTCCTTAGCTCTTTTGTCTCACTTTTTATCTTTTATATTTTGTCCTACCTCCTTTTGAAGACAATGGGCTGCTTTTCTGGGCGCCTGATGACCTCAGCTAGCGATCCGAAGTTGTTTTGCGAAGTTTGCTCTGCATTCAGTTATTCTTTTGATGAATTTGTAGGAGAGACAGTGGTCTCCCCGTCCTACTCCTCCGCCATCTTGGCTCCTCCCCCCCCCCCCCCCCCCCCCCCCCCGAAGAAGGTTTCTTTATGGGTCATTTCTCTAGAAACTGATGCCTGAATTAAAGGGGTAAGTGGTTGGTCAACTTCACATACTGTTCCATGTGACAGTGCTGAGTGGAGATGTAAGGGGCAGCTCCACTTAGGTGTACAATGAACACATGATTACAGAACAATAAGTCTCTCTCTTTAGCTCAAGTTTATTTTTCATTGCTTTGAAAACAGTTGCTTCCTTCTACTCTGATGACATCCCATTTCAATCTGAACACACAGCTCATATGCATACAAATGATGGAAAAAGGAGTGTTAACATGGATGAGGCACCTTCAGTTTAATGTGCAGTATCCTAAGGCAGGGAACACAGACATTTTTCCTCCAACCACACACCAGTGGGGTTGAGACCAGATCCAACTGCCCCTTGTCTGCACAGTGGGAGGAGTAGCTGCCCTTTTTCCTGGTTCCTCAGAGTAAATTAAACCAGCAAGTTAAGTTAGACAGCACTTTAAGCACAACCCTTACTAATGACATCACTGATTTATTAAATTAAAATGTCTTAAGCTGACTATAAATGAAATGGTGACAGGCCTCACTGCATGATGGGGCTTGAGGCCTGGCTCCTGGAGATTGGTCTCCTTGTCTAGGACACTCTCACCCCCAGGACCACCTGGTACGCTCCTAATCAGATCTGTGTGAACAGAATTCTGGAGGAACTGATCCCTCCTTGTTGCTTCCTCCACCCGTCACACTGTACCAGGGCTAGGCTGTCAGCTCCAGAGAGACAGGGTCACCATCAAATGACTGAGGGTCTCCTGGGCCTGGAAACTCAACATGGAATGAGATGATGACCACATGTCACACAACTGGACTCTGCCTAAAAACTGAGTCTAGCTATAACAGAGCATTTTCTGGCAATGAAGCTGTCTTGGGCACAACTGTCTCCCCCAGGACCATGGTCCCTCCATCACTGTGGAAAAGCATGTGTCAACAGAGGGGATATTATACACACACACACACACACACACTTATAGCTGATTCACTTTGCTGTATAGCAGAAACTAACACAACATTGCACAGTAACTATACTCCAATACAAATGCAAAAAAAAAAAAAAAAAGGAAAGAAAAGCACCAGTGCCTCCATAACCCTGCACTAAGTCATCTAGCTCCTATCCCCTGAGCTCCCTGGGCCTCCTGAGTGGGCAGGGATGCTGGCAGCCCCCAGGAGATGAGATGGGTCTCCTGGGTCCTCACACGGGGATGATGTGCTTGGGCAGCGTTCATGTCAGTTTGTCCCCATCCTCTGGATAGTGTCAAGCTGACATTTAAAAAAATATTTTTCATATTTTGTGCTGCTCAATAATAATGAGTCCAGATTTCTCTGGAGATGGACCTCTAATTAATAAGTGTACAAGCTTAGTTACACATACATGAAAAAAAATTTTTTTCTGACTCAAGACAAAACCAATGGGTCAGCTGTCTAAAGCATCAAGAGGAGTAGAGCATGATTTAAAACCAAGAAAGGACAGGTCACTTCAGCATCTTCAAACAAAAGTTCATCCTTGGACTCAGAATCAAGACATTTTACCAACCAAGAAGGCAACTGCATCACAATAATGCCTTCCATTTTCAGATATATTCTTAACATGCCTTGTCAGAATGTCACATGACCTTGTGGGTCATCATAATCAGGAGGTCATTTATATTATGTGATGGACAACAGCCACTGAATATTGAGCATGGAGACACTGCCCTACATACTCTAATATAGCACCTTGTTCAGTTATAGTCTCTCTGCAGGACAGCTATTACTGTCTCCACTGTGCTAACTCTGAAGCCATGCCTGTCTTGGGCTCAAGCCAGCAAGCGTGTGTGCATACTAAGTCACTTCAGTCGTGTCCAACTCTTTAAGACCCCATGGACTGTAGCCCACCAGGCTCCTGTCCAAGGGATTCTCCAGGCAAGAATACTAGAGTGGGTTCCCATGCCCTTTTCCATGGGATCTAGCCGACCCAGGGATCAAACCTGAGTCTCATATCTCCTGCCTTGGAGATGGATTCTTTACCACTAGCACTTACCTGGGAAGCCAATAAAAACCCTGGTCTGGAAATGCTTGTGTTTTCCACACCCCATTGATTAGAAAGACAGCAGACCTTTTTCCCATAGACTAGAAACATACCATTTCAAGAAATATATCTATTAAATCATATAAGTCATCAGGAAAAGCCAAAAATACATTACTACCACTCCATACTCAACAATTAGTAATGATTTTTATAGAGTATTTACAACCTTAAAATATTATTCAATGTATACATTACAAATTAGAGCAAGGAAAACTTGATCAGAAAGGAAAATTTCAACGATGCCATTAAAGCATCTTTTGAGTTTAAGACATGCTAAGACATTCTGGTAATTACACAGGTTATTTTTAAAAGCTTAATAAATTAAGGCTAGTAAATTATCATTTACTTGCTCCTCCCTAACTCCAGTGACAGTGCCAAGAAGGGGGTTGTCACTCACAGCAATCCTCCTCTCTGGCTGCAGGACTGCTGAACCAATCACAGTCCCAACAAAACCAACCTCTGGCCACTGTGGCTGATCCAAAGATGAACACGACTCATCTGGAATTCCTCTCTGGAATTTCTCTAGAAGCTCGAGAATGCCCTCTCCTCCTGGGTTGGGAGAATGTGAGCCAGGGCCGGACTGATGGCCAGGGGTTCACCCTTAAAGAAACAGCCTGGCCTGGAAATTGTGCTAAAGCACAGAGAGATTGGAGGGAGGAAGGTGAAAGGCGAGAGGAGGTGAGAGTGCAGATGAGAGAGAGAAAGAGAGGAGAAGAGGGAGGACAGGAGGAGGAGAGGGCACTGAAAAGACAGGTACAGACACACGTGACCAATGCCCCCACCCAACCCCAGGCTGTGGCTGGCATTTCTGCAGTGAGAAATCCACAGACACCTTCCATCCTGTCATTTAGAGGGCTTAATAACTCTCTCACCTGTCACGTGCTCCTCCTCAGTCCTCCGTTAAAAGC
Source organism: Cervus canadensis (assembly GCF_019320065.1). Taxonomy (NCBI): domain Eukaryota; kingdom Metazoa; phylum Chordata; class Mammalia; order Artiodactyla; family Cervidae; genus Cervus; species Cervus canadensis. The sequence continues at coordinate 34,104,096 of NC_057392.1, read as the reverse complement.
AAACGAGCGGTGTGCACTGGACAGCACCTGTCACCTGCCCATTAACATCACTACCGAGATGAAATGAAGTCACCTCCAGTGAGTCAAAAAGCCGGCTGTATTTTTTTAAGCACAGGAAGAAGTATAAAAAAAGGATCAAATTGATTGTATGAGATATTTAGTGAGCATATCCAATGCCTAAGATCTCATAAATAGTGGACTGTTGTCAACAGTGTTACCTGGAAACCCAGCTCTATCTCAGGGACAAGGCCTTCACCATTTCTGACAGTGAATGACTTGCTCTGGGCCAACATCATCTCCATGGGAGCCACTCAGCACTTCTGGACAGGCCATGTGGTGAAGAGAGCTTGGATGAGAGGCCCCCTGCGAGCTCATGCCAGGACCTTAGCTAAGAATCCCTTGCTCACTTATGTGCCCTCAGGCCCTCTCCACTCCTGCTCTGTCCATGCCTACCTCTCGCCATTTCCACTCTATCAGTACTGAGGTAGGGGATAGCGGGCCTCTGGGCCAGACACCTGGTATCTGTCAAGTGGAGTAAAATTCAAGCTTTGTTCTCACCCAGACACTCCAAGGACAAAGCTAGTGGTAAAAGCTGAGTTCTGCTAAAGCAAAGAGAAAAGGTGCCCACTCCTGAGGTCAAGGAAGACTTCCTTGTCTGTACATGTTCAGGAAGTCTTCTTTGGGGTTGAAAAGGGAAGGGACCCCACACCATAGTAAGTGTGGACATGCATCCATAGGCATCTATGGAGGGATACATCTTAGAAGAAAGTTGCACACACAACTTTCTTCTTGTGAAGAAAGAAACAAGATTATTGGCCAAAGGTAAACAAATACCTATAAGGGCTGTCCTATATAAGTGATTTAAACATGTCCAGACTGTGTTCCTCCTCACTCAGGACATCCACACTCCTCTCCAGGTGTGTATCTCTGCCCTCCTTCTGAGCTGGATGAACAAACTGTTTTCCTGTGTGCTCTCCCTGTTGCGCTATGCATCTAATCATAAATGTTGGACCTGTTTTTACAGTTTTTGCCTCCTTGAAACAGTCTTGCTCACAAACAGGGTCAAGAGCCCAGGCCACTTTTGCTTCTTGCCTCTAGTCCCTGGTGGTCTAGTGACTAGGACTCTTGGTTTTCATCCAGGTTCCCCAGGTTTGATTCCTGGGCAGGGAACTAGGATCTCTCCCTCTGAGATCAGTATCATCCCAGCTGCTGTGCAAAGTGAAACACTGATCTTTCTATATTGTTTCCCAGTGTGACTGAGCCCCAGGCCCTTCCCAGGCTTAGGCCAGAGCTGAAAGGAGGCATGTATGGAAGCGGTGAGCACCAGGAAGGGAGGCTGTCTGTGACATGCCAAAGTTAAAAACAGTTTCCTCCTCACCATTTTCCAAACCGAGCAAGCCTTGCTTGGTGAAAAGCTAGAAACATCCACATCTGAACAGTGGTCCAGATAGGCCCATGTTTACTCAGTTCTCTCTCCTGCCTCACCAACCTGGACTCCTGGCAAATGTCCCTTATATTAACCTGGGTGATGCATCTTGAGGTAGAACATGTTCACTATCTACAAATAGATGTTTACAGTGTTTCCCTTCCATTCAGACTGCTCTCTTTTCCATCCACTGGTCACTGAGGCAGACTTCCTGCTCTGATGGAGTCGCAGACTCTAGGTAGGTAAATTCTATTAGCGAGAACAGGCCACTTGCTCACCAAGTGTCAGCAATTAATCTCACCTGATTTAAAGACCAATTGAAATCTACTTACGTGAAAACTGGGTGAGACAGCATGGTTTTGTATATAAGCAAGACCAAAATGAAGATGATAAGAAAAAAAAATTGTGGAACTTTGTACTATGATGAATAAAGTCCCTTAACAGGTATGTTTTCTAAAGCAAAGTCCTTGTTAGGGTCAGGATGTGGGAAGCGCACTAATAGGCTCAGGATTAGGGTTTGGTTTCCCTTTTATTCTCCCTTCAGACCCCACAATTTGGGGACATGCTTCCCAACTTGATAACAATGCACTTGTGTAAGCTTCATACTCAAGGGACAGAGACTCTATTCCATGTACTTAAGAAGGGAAATTTCCCTTCATTTCTTAAGATATACTTAAAGAAATGTGATACGATCTGATAAGAGTCTTGAAAATATCTCTTAAAAATATTGATCATCTTTTTCTTGGTGACACCTGGGAGAAATTTTGATATGAGTGGTGAAATGTGTGACAATATCCCTTGAATTGAGCAAGAGTTAAACCAAACTGATTCATCTTACCTTCTTAAGGTTTTTTGGAAATGAGTGGGTCTGTCATCTCAGCAGGGTTCTTTCACTCCTCTTCTTACCTGTCTGCTTCTGTGTGGCTTCCTCACCACATAATCTGGTCTACTAGACAGTGGTCCTGGCAAACCATCACCCCAGATGCCCTTTGCAGCATCACAGCCACTGTGCTGATTCTTCTTACTTGAACTCCAAGTACTGCCCAACCTCAGCACACTCTTAGACTGGAAACCCCAGAGTGAGGACCTAGTTTTTCATTCAGGCTGTGAAAGTTGGCAACCCCTAACAGGTCACACCTGACAAAACACCAGTTTTAAAATGCCACTGTGTAAATGAAAAACACCTACCTTTCTCGTAGAATAAGTTTGTTCTCTTTATTCCAAAAGGCTTTAAAGTGAGAGCTGAATTCATGCCAGATACCAAAGAAAACGTTTGGGGACACTTCCTCCTCTCCAATTTTTGGTCTCATGGAGAAATAGGCTGTAGTCTCCAAAAAGCTGTGAAAGCACACACACACACACACAGAGGTATAAAAGCTATAATTACTTTCCGATATGGGGTATTCTTTCTCTGTCCAAAGGCTGATTTCATTCAGACAGTTACTATTACCAAGAGGACTCAACTCCTCAGGCACCAACAGGAGTTCTCTTAAGGTTTCATGTTAGAGTTTTTGGACACAGATGTTAGCAGCAGATAAGAGTCCTCCATGTACTGCTAACTATCCCTCGTCCATCCATTTTCAAATTAATCACTATGTGTCTGACCTATCTCAGAAATGAACCTGTAATCAAGTTGGAACATAAGGGAAGTTGTGGGTCTATACCTTTTTTCTAGACTCAAAACAAATGAAATATCAGCCCTCTGCCCCTAAACTAACATACATTGTACTGCTTCTACTTCCTATATTGCTGATGGGGAAAAATCAACAGCCCTGGGAGATACTGACAGAGGCTCCCCCTGAAGATCATGGTAACACAGCTGAACAGCCCTAGGAGATACTGACAGAGGCTCCCCCTGAAGATCACGGTAACACAGCTGAGTGGGTATGAGCAGGGAGGCCAGCATCCTGAGAGTGGCAACAGTGCCCATCTCCAGAAGGTGCCATCAAGGCCGCTTCATATTACACACACATGATGCTCATAAGAGTTTCAAAGGGTTGACAGACAGCACACAACTAGTAAATCATAGATTTATGCTGCATCTTGACGTGGACCTCCCAGACTCCAGAAGTGTTCACTGTTTAAGCCATCCAGTCTATGGTATTTTGTGATAACACTCAGAACTAAGGCAAATGATCTAGATTTTTAAGTACATAAATTTCAGGGTTTAAAGTCTATTATAAACACTTAAAAGATACTGTCTAATTATAATGGTTTGAATTCCTTTATATCTTGCTCCAAACAAACTGTGAGAAAATAAAATCATTTATTACATATATGGACTAATGGGAGTTTTGAAAAGAAACTGGGTATTTGATGAGATTAAAGATTATTATTATTGTTGGGGATGAAACTGCTGGTATTTATTTTTTAAAGGGGATCTTTTAGAGATACATACTAAAATGTACCTGAATGACATTAAACCTGTTGAAGACTTGCTTCAAAAACAGTGGGGGGGGAGGGGGCAAGTGGGCAGGGGTATAGATGAAACCAGTTCAGGAACTGCTGAAACTGTGTGATGAATGCATGATGATCACTGTACATTCTGTTTACTGCCTCTGAGTCACAGTTAAGCTCTTCACCTGCATGGTGTTTAATTTACCTACCCCTGCTTCCTTTAGCAAAGTATCAAATCATTGTCTTCTATTTCTGGCATCCCAGATGTCTTATTATTGGATTTTCCTCCAGATCCTAAGAGCATATGCAGATTTCTGCATCTATAAATAATATTCTGTCAGCCATGCAGACTCATGAAAGACACCATTATTTATATACAAATGTTATTTGTATTCAATGTTCCCACATGCTCACTCATTTTATAAAATCTGGCTTCATAGACCACCATTCCACTACTTTTCTCTCAAGAGTCTCTGATCTAAACCTATAATTTTTAGCAATTTTCCTTCTCATGACCTAAAATAATGGAACCATTACTGTCTTGTTTACTTGAACTTGAAAGTGAGAAATTATTAATGGTTTTCTTTTGCTCCTTTAGGTTAAATTGATGCAAACTGAATTAAATATATTCCATTTTCTCCTTACAAAAGTCTCAGGAGTTTACAGGAGACAGTTGACATAATGGTCACCTATTTCATGGCCTAACTTTGTATTAGCTTTAGATTTTTTTTTTAAAGTTGAAAAGATAATATAGAGAATTCCAATATAGCCTCCATTCAGCTTCTCCCAATATTAACAGCTCACACAACCACTAAGAGATAACACTGAAAATAAGAAGGTTCTCTTGTTAGGAGCCATTGCAAACTATGTTCTGAGTAAAGTGAATGAAACTGTATAGGTGAGTAGGGAGGACAGGTCAGGGTGGTCCCCCAATGTGGTGCTGGCCTGCTGACCCTAAGAGACACAGACAGACAGACACACAAAGATATATATATTTAATTGAAGTATAGTATTGTGCTAATTTCAGGTATACATCATAGTGACCCAGTTATTTGTTCAGATTCTTTTCCATTATAGGTTATTACAAAATACTGACTATAACTTCTAATAATGACTATAAAGTAGGTCCTTGTTGCTAATCTATTTTATGCACAGTGGTTGTATCTGCTAATCCAAAACTTCTAATTACTTATATTACATGTAAGTTAGATTGTAATAGTATTTGCCTTACTCTGCCTGACTGATTTCAATAGGTGTAATATTCTCTAATCATGTCTAGCTCTTTGAAACATGGACTTCAGTATGCCAGGCTCCTGTTATTCACCATCTCCTGGAGTTTCCTCAAATTCATGTCCACTGAATTGATGATGCCATCCAACCATCTCATCCTCTGTCACCCCCTTCTCCTCCTGCCTTCAAACTTTCCCAGCATCAGCATCTTTTCCAATGAGTTGGCTCTTAAAATCAAGTAGCCAAAGTATTGGAGTTTCAGCTTCAGCATCAGTCCTTCCAATGAATATTCAAGATTGGTTTCCTTTAGGATTGACTCGTTTGATGTCCCTGCTGTCCAAGGCACTCTTAAGCATCTTCTCCAGCACCACAGTTCAAAATCATCAATTTTTTGGCACTCAGTCTTCTTTATGGTCCAACTCTCACATCCATACTTCCAATGATTACTGGAAAAACCATAACTTTGGCTATACAGACCTTTGTCAGCAAAGTGATGTCTCTGCTTTTTAATATGGTATCTAGGTTTGTCACATCTTTTCTTCCAAGGAGCAAGTGTCCTTTAATTTCATGGCTGCAGTCACCATCTGCAGAGATTTTGGAGTTCAAGAAGATAAAGTCCGTCACTGTTTCTACTTTCTACTATTTTCCCATCTATTTGCTACTGTTTCCACTTTTCCCCCATCTATCAGGCGAAATAATGGGCTGGATAAAGCACAAGCTGGAATCAAGACTGACAGGAGAAATATCAATAACCTCAGATATGTGGATGACACCACCCTTATGGCAGAAAGCAAAGAGGAACTACAGAGCCTCTTAATGAAGGTGAAAGAGGAGAATGAAAAAGCTGGCTTAAAACTCAGCATTCAAAAAACTAAGATCATGGCATTGAGTCCCATCACTTCATTGCAAATAGATGTGGAAACAATGGAAACAGTGACAGACTTTATTTTCTTAGGCTCCAAAATCACTGCAAGATGGTGACTGCAGCCATGAAATTAAAACATGCTTGCTCCTTGGAAGGAAAGCTTTGACAAACCTATAGTGATCATCGCTCAGTGTTGTCCAACTCTTTGCGACTCCATGGACTGTAGCCCACCAGTCTTCTCTGTCCATGGAGTTCTCCAGGCAAGAATCCTGGAGTGAGTTGTCATGCCCTTCTCCAGGGGATATTCCTGACCTAGGGATCGAACCGGGGGTCTCTAGCATTGAAGGCAGATTCTTTACCAGTGACAAACATAGACTGTATTAAAAAGCTGAGACATTACTTTGCTGACAAAGGTCTGTACAGTCAAAGCTATGGTTTTTCCAATAATCATGTATGGATGTGAGAGTTGGACCATAAAGAAGACTGAGTGCCAAAAAACTGATGTTTTTGAACTGTGCTGTTGGAGGAGACTCTTGAGAGTCCCTTGTACTGTAAGGAGATCAAACCAGTCAATCCTGAAGGAAACCAATCCTGTATATTCATTGGAAGAACTGATGTTGAAACTGAAGCTCCAATATTTTGGCTGCCTGAGGCGAAGAGATGACTCATTAGAAAAGACCCTGATGCTGGGAAAGATTGAAGGCAGTGAGAGGGTAACAGGCAGGAAGGCCAGGGGTCTCCAAACAGAGGAAATAGGCTGCAAGTGCCAGACATTTTTAATCTCTCTTAAGCGGCAGGAGGAAACAAACCAGAGATATATTTTTTCTTCTCTATACAAATTTAAAAGGAGGTTTCTCTTAAAATGCTGTGTTGCCATGACACCTGGTTTCACCTGAAGCTAACTACTCTCAAACCTTGAGTTAACCAATACATTTCTTTTTCTTATGGAAATATTGTCTTAAGCTATGTTAATGTACCCCAGACTCTATCTTCAAGTTGGTTCCACCAAACGGCCTAACCTACTTACTCAGATATTGTTCTCTAATCTATGTAAATGAAACTATTTGTTGGTAATCTGCCCTTCTACAAGATTCAAGTCAATCGTTTTATGGCCAGGGATGAATTATCTGGTGCCATTCTAAATTCTAAGACATTCCTTTCTTTTCATTAACAGACTGTGAGTGACTATATAACTTACAGCTAAAGACTAGGAGGGGGTACTCTTTTGCCCCCTTCTGATGCCTATGTCAGAAGCTTTCTCTATCTCCTTTATACTTTAATAAAACTTTATTACACAAAGCTCTGAGAGATCCAGCCTCGTCTCTGGCCCCGAATTAAATTTGTCTCCTCCGGAGGCCAAGAATCCCGGCGTCTTATCTTTCAGCAACAACCTTTCAGCAGGAGGGGAAGGGGATGACAAATGATGGGATAGTTGGATGGCATCACTGACTCATTGGTCATGAGTTTGAGCAAGCTCCAGGAGATGGTGAAGGTCAGTGATGCCTGGTGTGCTGCAGTCTGTGGGGTCACAAAGAGTCGGACAGGACTGAACAACAACATTTGCCATGAGGTGATGGGACCGGATGCCATGATCCTAGTTTTTTGAATGTTGAGTTTTAAGTCAGCCTTTTCATCCTCATCTTTCACCCTCATCAAGAGGCTCTTGGGTTCCTCTTCACTTTCTGCCATGGATGGTGTCATCGCACATCTGTGGTTATTGACATTTCTCCCGGCAATCTTAGTTCCAGCTTGATCTTCATCCAGCATGGGATTTTGCATGATGTATTCTGCATAAAAGTTAAATAAGCAGGGTGACAAATATAGCTTTAATGTACTCCTTTCCCAATTTTTAATCAGTTTGTTGTTCCATGTCCAGTTCTAACTATTGCTTCTTGACTTCCATACAGGTTACTCAGGAGACAGGTAAGTTGTTCTGGTAACCCCATCCCTTTAAGAATTTTCCACAGTTTGTTGTGATCCACACAGTGAAAGACTTTAGCATAGTAAATGAAGCAGAAGTGGATGTTTTTCTGGGATTCTCTTGCTGTTTCTATGATCCAATGGATGTTGGCAATGTTATCTCTGGTTCCTCTGCCTTTTTAAAATCCAACCTGAACATCTGGAAGTTTTTGGTTCACATACTGTTGAAGCTTAGCTTGAAGGATTTTGAGCATAACCTTGCTAGCATGCGAAATGAGTGCAGTAGTTTGAACATTCTTTGGCATTGCCCTTTGTTGGGATTAGAATGAAAACTGGCCATTTCCAGTCCTGTGGCCACTGCTAAGTTTTTTTCTTTCATATTGAGTGCAGTACAGCATTATCTTTTAGGATTTGAAATCATATGGTAACTCTACTTTTAGTTTCCTAAGGAACCACCATAATGTTTCCCATAGAAGCTGTACCAGTTTACATTCCCACCAACAGTGTAGGAGGGTTCTCTTTTCTCTATACTTTCTCCAGCATTTATTATTTGTCAACTTTTTGAAAGTGACCATTTTGACAGGTGTGAGGGGATACTTCATTGTAGTTTTGATTTATGTCTCTCTAAAAATTAGCCACACTAAGCATTTTTCATGTGCTATTGGCCACCTGTAAGTCTTCTTTGGAGAAATGTCTGTTTAGGTTTTCTGCCTACTTCTTGGCTGGGTTGTTTGTTTCTTTAATACTGAGTTATATAAGCTATTTTTATATTTTCCATGATAGTACCCTGTTGGTTACATTATTTGAAGATACTTTCTCTCCTTCTGTAGGTAGCCTTTTCATTTTTTTTTAAAAAAAAATTATATTTTCCTTTGCTGTGTGAAAGCTTTTAAATTTGATTAGGCCTCATTTATTTTATTTTTTTAAATATTTATTTATTTCTGGCTACTGCCTCTTTGTTGCTGTACTCAGGCTTTCTCTAGTCGTAGTGAATGGGGACTACTCTCCAGTTGGGGTGCATGGGTTTTTCATTGTGGTGGCTTCTCTTTTGTGGAGAAAGGACTCTAGAACACAGGCTCAGTTGTTGTGGTGCATGAGCCTACTTGCTCCGCAGCAGGTGGGATCTCCCCAGCCCAGAGATCAAACCCATGTTCCCTGCATTGGCAGGTGAATTCTTAACCACTGGACTACCAGGAAAGTCCAGGTCTCATTTATTTTTTATTTGCCATTTTTATTTAGTTAATTAATTTTAAAATTTTATTTATTTTTATATTAAAATTTTTATTTAATTTTATTTTAATTATTTTATTTATTTTGAATTTTTCATTTTAAAATTTAATTACTTTTTATATTATTATTTTAATTTTATTTAATAAACTATTAAAAATTTTTTATTTGGCTGTGCTGAGTCTTAGCTGTAGCACACAGGATCTTAGTTGCAGCATGTGGGATCTAGTTCCCTGATCACAGATCAAACCTGGGTCCTCTGCATTGGGAAGTCAGAGTCTTAACTGCTGGACCACTAGGAAGTCCTGGTCGCATTTATTTTTGCTTTTAATTCTATTGCCTTGGAAGACTGACCTAAGAAAATATTGCTGTGATTTATGTCTGAGAATGTTTTGCCTATGTTCTCTTTTAGGAGTTTTATGATGTCATGTCTTATATCTCAGTCTTTAAGCAATTTTGAGTTTGTTTTTGTATATGGTGTGAGGGAGTGTTCTAAAAAACACAAATTAGTAATGTAAATAATGAAAGAAGAGTTGTCACTACTAGTTCCATGGACATTTAAAGAAATGCTATGAATAATTCTTTGACAAAAATTTTGATAACTTAGATAAAATAAGTCAAATCTTGGAAAGACACTACCAGAAATCTCACAGTAGAAATAATCTGAAAACATGTACATCTATTAAAGAAGTTAAGTCAATAATTTATAACCTTCCAGAAAACAAACCACAAGGCCTAGGTGATTTCCCTAGAGAATTCTATCACATCCTTATAGGAAAAAAAAAATTAATCTCTCTCAGAAAGTAGCAGCAGAAGAAAGAGTTCCTAACTCATTCTATGAAGCCAGAAATTGTCTCATACCCAAACAAGATAATGGCATTACAAGAAAAAAAAAAAAAGTGCAGGCCAATATGCCTCTTCAGAATAGATTTAAAAATTCACAACAAAATTAGCCAATAGAATTCAACATGAATAAAAAGAGTTATACACCATGACCAAGTGATGTTTATTTTAGTTATGCAAATGAGTTCAATATTCAAATTTAAAAATGTAATCTATTGCATCAATCAACTAAAGAAAAAAATCATATGATGATATTAACTTATGCAGGAAAGATATTTAACAAAATACTCTCAGCAAATCAGGGATGGAGAATTTCCTTGACTTAAGAAGGAACATCTACAAAAGATGTTAACTTTAGCTATAGCTAACACCATACTAAATGTTAAGAGACTGAATGTTTTCCTCCTAAGAGTGGTTATAAGGTTAGGGTGCCCTCTCTTTTACTTCTATTTCACATCACACTGGAAGTTGTAGCTAATGCAATAAGACAAAAAAAGTAAATAAGGTTTACAGATTGGGAGGGAAGAAATAAAACAGTATTTGCAGATGAATATGCCTATGTAGAGGCTTCCTTGGTAGCTCAGCTGGTAAAGAATCCACCTGCTATGCAGGAATCAAACTGACCTCATTCAATTCCTGGGTCAGGAAGATCCCCAGGAGAAGGAGTAGGCTTCCCACTCCAGTATTCTTGGGCTTCCCTGGTGGTTCAGACAGTCAATAATCTGCCTGCAACGCAGAAGACCTAGGTTCAATCCCTGGGTCTGAAACATTCTCTGGAGGAGGGCATGGCAATCCACTCCAGTATTCTTGCCTGAGAATCCCAATGGACACAGGAGCCTGGAGGGTTACAGTCCTTTGGGTCGCAAAAAGTCAGACATGAGTGAACTATGAAGCACACAACACAGCATGTATGTAGAAGTGCCAAAGAATCTACAAAATAATTCCTGGAACTAATAAACAAATATAGGAACATTGACGGATACAGGTCAATAAACAAAACTCAAAAAGTTTTCTGATATACCAGCATTGAACAATTAAATTTTGAAATTAAAAACATAAATGATTTCCTATAGCACAAAAACATGGAATACTAAGGTATAAATCTAGTTACAGATATAAAATCTATGAGGAAAATTACAAAACTATGATGACAACATCAAATAAGATAAATAAATGGAGAGATATACTATGAACATGGGTTGTTGTTGTTCAGTTGCTATGTTGTGTCTGAGTCTTTGTGACCCCATGAACTGCAACACGCCAGGATTCTCTGTCCATCACTATCTCCCTAAGTTCGCACAAACTCATGTCCATTTAGTCAGTGGTGCCATCTAACCACCTCATCCTCTGTCACCCCCATCTCTTCTTCCCCTCAATTTTTTCCAGTATCAGAGCCTTTTCCAATGAGTTAGCTCTTCACATCAGGTGGCCAAGTATCGGAGCTTCAGCATTGGTTCTTCCAATGAATAGTTAAGAGTTGATTTCCTTTAGGATTGACTGGTTTGATCTCTTCGCTGTCCAAGGAACTCTCAAGACTATTCTCCAGCACCACAGTTCAGAAGTGTCAATTCATTGGCGCTCAGCCTTCATTATGGTCCAGCTCTCACATCCATACACGACTACTGGAAAAACCATTGGTTTGAGTACACAGACCTTAGCAAAGTGATGTCTCTGCTTTTTCATACACTGTCTAGGTTTGACATAGCTATTCTTCCAAGGAGCAAGTGTCTTTTAATTTTGTGACTGCGCTTACCGTCTGCATTGATTGCGGACCTTTTCCCTGCGCCTCCCTTTCGCTCTGACCTGCCAGTTGGGCCAGCCTAGGACAGCTCTCCACAGGGCGTGCGCTGCACTTGAGCCCCACGACCGGCGACCAGACTCCAGCCGGTCAGTGCCAGCAGCCTGGCGGCTGGCCAACGCCACCCCGCCCCCGCACACCGCCACCCCCGGCCAGCACCCGCTTGGCCCGCCCTCCCTCCCCCTCCCCGAGCGTCCAGTGGATGTCCGTGCGGGGGCTGGGGGGTGGGGTGAAGGGTGCGGAGGTCTCAGCGCTCTCCCACCCTCGGTCTCTCCAGGGCCGCTCCTGCGGGCCTAGGTGCAGCCCTGGCAGGGCCCTGAGCGCCCATCCTGCCTGGTGCCCAAACCCACCGGGAGCCACCAGTACAGTCCACTGGAGAGCAACAGCCCCGCCCCTTCGCCCTACCGAGGCCCCGCCTTGTTCCCATGCCGCCCGCCAAGCAGGACCTTCCTGAGAGAGCAGAAGAGCGACAGGCAGGCACACGGACAGACACACAGACACTCGCACGCACTCACACGAAGTAAGACAGCCGGCCAGCGCAAGCTCCTCAGCCAGAGCCAGAGCCATGGCACCTGTGAGAGGCCGGGTGTCAGGAAAGACAGAGGCAGAAAAAGACGAAGGTCCAGAGACAGACTCGAAGACAGCGTGGGGGCAAGGGAGGTCTCGGGCAGGATGCCTGGCAAGTGCCGGGGCCACGTGGCCCTGAGCAGCGAACTGGATGTGGGGTAGGGGAGGTCGCCGAGCGGGGCGGGCCTGGAGAGGCCCAGGGTGGGAGAGCGCTGAGACTTCGTCGCCGCTCACCCCACCCCCCACCCCCACCCCTGCACGCCTGGCCGGCAGCTCTGGTCCCGGAAGCCCTCCGGGCCCCCAGGCCGGGCCAGGCAGGTGCGGGCCTGGGGTGGCGGTGTGCGGGGGCGGGGCAGCGTCGGCCGGCCATAGTCCAGTCGCGGGTCATGCAGCTCAAGTGAGGCGCAAGCCCGGTGGAGCGCTGTGGCCGGCTGGCCCGACCGGCAGGTCAGAGCGAAAGGGAGGCGTGGCGCAGGGCTGTTAGGGCGCCTGGCGGGAACTGCCTCCGTCTATGGCCATACCACCCTGAAAGCGCCCAATCTCGTCTGATCTCAGAAGCTAAGCAGGGTCAGGCCTGGTTAGTAGTTGGGTGGGAGACCACCTGGGACTATCGGGTGCTGTAGGCTTTTTGCCTCCCCTCTCCTTTAGCCCTCGGCCCCTCGCCCCGCCCCCGCGTGGCTGGCACCGCAAGCCCCACCTGACCCTGGCCTCTCGCACCCCACCACTCTCAGAGCCGTCCGCTGCCTTCCAGCCAGACGGCCGGCGGCCCTCGCAGGCAGAGGTGTCCCAACTCTTGGGTCCCCAAGCCCCAGCCCCTCCCCAGGTGGGTGGCCTGGGCCCCGACTCCCTCCGCAGACCTGGGTTGCCTCCGATTGGCCTGTGAGCCCCTCTGCATTTGGCTTCCAGGAAACCAGATGACAGTCGGCTCTCCATCTGGGGCTCCCTTGGCACGCCTGAGGCAATCCTGGGGGCTGCCCCACCCCCAGCCCTAGCTGCATCCTCGCACGCGACCGCACATGCTCGTGCACAGACACACACACACACACACACACACACACACACACAGGTCAAGAGCCTGAAACACAGGTAAGGGAGATGGAGAAAAGAGAGAGAGAGAGACAGTAAGAGGACCACACAGGCTTCCCAACCCCTGGCCTCCACACCCTCCCGCCTCCATTCTGGGTATTCACCGGACCCCCAGTCGGCCAACCACACCCTCGCCCACCGACACACTCACACAAACACTTGATCTCTGATCCAGAAAGATTCCACAAGCTGCGGAGCAACTGAGCCTACAAGCCACACTATTGAGCCAGAGCTCTGGAGCCCAGAAGCGCAACTATGGAGCCAACATGCTATAACTGAAGCCCATGAGCCCTAGAGCCTGTGCTCCAAAGTAACAGAAGGCACCACGATGAGAAGTCCACACATGACAAATAAAGAGTAGCCCCTGCTCACTGCAACTAGAGAAGAAAGCCCTTGCAGTAACAAAGACACAGCACAGCCAAAAAATAAAATTATTTTTTTAAATGCTCTAAGATTATTTTTTATTTTAACTTTTTTGAATACATATAAAATAGAAAAGGTAGAAAACAGTATTGCAGACAAAAGTCCCTTCCTTTCCCCTCCTTCTAGCAAGAGCTTAAAAATCCATGCAGTTGCTCCTCCCTAACCTCTGACAGACCACCCATTGCTCTAGCCCTTGGCAGTTTGGACTATACCGGTCCACACCTCCTCTAAAAGTAGGCCTTTGGTCTGGTTCGAGTGGAAAGGCAATAGTGGAGCTGACCGCAGTAAGGCACCCAGTCATGTCTGACACACTCCCTCAGCCAGATCCTTCATGGGCAGTACAACTTGAAGCTAGGGATGTCTTTACAAGGCTCGCCAGGGGCAGGGGAGATGCTCAACCCTGACTATGGAATTTCGGTCCTCTGAGCAGAACTGGAATTCTCCGCCCTGAAACACCTAACCTGTTCCTTCCAAATACAGGCTTGCAAACACTCACCAGTTGGCTGCCGCTTCTTCCCTGAAGGGGGATCACTTTCCCGGCATGCTGCGAACTCCGCTTCCAAGCCTGTGGAAAAAGCGCTTCTTGGCGATCTCTCAGGGCTGGTCTCCCCGGAGCCTGGGGAAGAGCGAGGGGACCCACACTCACAGGCAAAGGCAGAACCACATGCATACGTGTGTTCCAGCCCCCTGTGCTATAAGAGAGCTCTAGTGAGCCTAACTCTGTCAGGAACATCTTGAATCCTACAGAAACACACGCTGTGTATGAAGGGGCATACCCAAACTAGGGGCACAGTGGGCCTCTTTCTCTCCATGGGGCACGGAGGCTGCTCGGCGGAGCAAGAGCTTGAACATCCATCCAGTTGCTCTTCCATTCCCTCTGACAGAGCTCCCATCATTCTACTCTTGGCAGTTTGGAGACAACCGGTCCGCACCGCCTCTCCAAGTAGGCCTGGGGCCTAGTTCAAGTGGAAAAGCAATAGCGGAGCTGGTCTCAGGAAGGCTCCCAGTCACATCTGACACATTTCTGCAGCCTGCTCCTTCATGGGCAGTACCACTTGATGCCAGGAATGTCTTTGCAAGGCTGGTCAAAGGCAGGGGAGATGCTTGTATCTGACTCTGGAATTTCAGGCTGCTGCGCAGAACTGGAGTTCTCCTGCTGGAACACCTATCCTGTTCCTTCTAATACAGGCTTGCAAAAACATGCAGTTTGCTGCCGCTTCTTCCCTGAAAGAGGCTCGCTTTCCTCGCATCCAGTGAACTACGCTTCCATGACTAAGGGAAAAGAGCTTTTGGAGATCTTCTCTCAAGGCTGGTTTCCCTGAGCCTTGGAGGAATTAGGGGACCCACACTCACAGGCAAAAGCAGAACCACATGCACACGTCTGTTCCAGTCACCTGCTCTGTAAGAGAGCTCCAGTGAGCCTAAGTCTGTCAGGAACATTCTTGGCTCCTTCAGAAACACAGCCTGTGTGTGAAGGAGCATACCTGAACTATGGGCACAATAGGCCTCTTTCTCTCCATGGGGCGCTGAGGCTGCTCAGCTGAGCAAGAACTTGAACATCCATCCAGTTGCTCTTGCCTTCCCTCTAACAGAGCTCCCATTGCTCTAGCTATTGGCAGTTTGCAGACAACCGGTCAGCAACTCCTCTCCAACTAGGCCTAGGGCCTAGATTGAGTGGAAACACAATAGTGGAACTGACCCCAGGAAGGTGCCCAGTAATGTCTGACAGAGTCCCGCAGCCAGCTTCATCAGGGCAGTACCAATTGAAGCCAGGAGGTCTTTGCAAGGCTGGCCAAGGGCAGAGGAGCTGTTCGGCTCTGACTCTGGCATTTCCGGCCTTTGAGCAGAACTGGAGTTTTCTGCTGGAAGACCAAACCTGTTCCTTCCAAATACAGGCTTGCAAACACTCGCTGGTTGTCTGCTGCTTCTTCCCTGAAGGAGGCTCACTTTTACTGCATCCTGCCAACTCCACTTCCAAGCCTGTGGGAAAAGTGCTTCTTGGAGATCTTCTCTCAGGGCTGGTTTCCTGTGAGCGTGAGGACGAGCTAGGGGACCCAACTCACAGGAAAAGGCAGAACCACATGCACACGTCTTTTCCAGCCCCCTGCAATGTAACAAAGCTCTAGTGAGCCTAAGTCTGTCAGGAACATCCTTGGCTCCTAGAGAAACACACCCTGTGTGTGAAGGCGAATACCCAACCTAAGGGCAGAGTGGGCCTGAATCTCTGTGGGGCACGGAAGCTGTTCAGCCAAGAAAGAGCTTGAACATCCATCCAGTTGCTCTTCCCTTCCCTATGACAGAGCTCCCATTGTTCTAGCCCTTGGCAGTTTGGAGACATCTGGTGTGCACCTCCTCTCCAAGTAGGCCCGGGCCCAGAATGAGTGGAAAGGCAATAGCGGACTGATACCAGGAAGGCGCCCAGTCATGTCTGACACACTCCTGCAGCCTGCTCCTTCATGGGCAGTACCACTTGAAGCCAGGAAGGTCTTTGCAAGGCTGGCCAAAGGCAGGGGAGATGCTGGGCTCTGACTCTGGAATTTGGGGCCTCTGAGCAGAAGTGAAGTTCTCCCACTGGAACACCTAACCAGTTCCTTGCAAATACAGGCTTGCAAACACTCACCGGTTGCCCGCTGCTTCTTCCCTGAAGGAGGCTCATGTTCCCCGCATCCTGTGAACTCCACTTCCGAGACTGTGGGAAAAATGCTTTCTGGAGATCTTTCAGGGCTGGTTTTCCCTGAGCCTAGGGATGAGCTAGGGGACCCACACTCACAGACAAAGGCACAACCACATGCACATGTCTTTTCAAGCCCTCTGCACTGTAGGAGAGCTCTAGTGAGCCTAAGTCTGTAAGGAACATCCCTGGCTCCTCCAGAAAAGCAGCCTGTCTGAAGTTGCGTACCCGCCCTAGGGGCACAGTGGGACTTTTGCTCTCCATGTTGCGCTTAGGCTGCTGGGGGAGCAAGAGCTTCAACATCTGTCCAGTACTCTTCCCTTCCCTCTAACAGAGCTCCCATTGCTCTAGGCCTTGGCAGTTTGGAGACAACCAGTATGCACCTCCTCTGCAGGTAGGCCTAGGGCCTAGTTCGAGTGGAAAGGCAATAGCGGACCTGACCCCAGGAAGTGGCCCAGGCATGTCTGACACACTCCCAAAGCCTGCTCCTTCATGGGCAGTACCCATTGAGGCCAGGAGTCCCTGCAAGGCTGGTCAAGGTCAGGGGACATGCTGGGCTCTAACTCTGGCATTTCAGGCCTCTGAGTAGAACTGGAGTTCTCCTGCTGGAACACCTAACCTGTTCCTTCCAAACACCAGCTTGAAAACAGTCACCAGTTGGCTCCCACTTCTTCCCTGAAGGAGACTTGCTTTCCCCGCATCCCGTGAACCTTGATTTCAAACCTGTGAGAAAAGCACTTCTTGGAGATCTTCTCTCAGGGCTGCTTTCTTCTGAGGCTGGGGACGAGCTAGGGGCCCCACACTACAAGGCAAAGGCAGAACCACGTGCACACGTCTGTTGCAGCCCCCTGTTCTATAAGAGAGCTCTGGTGAGCTTAAGTCTCTCATGAAACTCCTTGGCTCCTCCAGGAACACAGCCGGTGTGTGAAGGGGCATACCAAACCTAGGGGCACAGTGGGTCTCATTCTCTCCGTGGTGTGCTGAGTCTAGTGTGAGAGCAAGGGCTTGAACATCCATCCAGTTGCTCTTTGCGTCCCTCTGACAGAGCTCCCACTGCTCTAGGCTTGGCAGTGTGGAGAAAACTGGTCCACACTTCCTCTCCAAGTAGGCCTGGGACCAAGTTCAAGTGGAAAGGCAATAGCGGAGCTTACACCAGGAAGGTGCCTGGGCTGGTCTGACACATGCCCGCAGCCTGCTCCTTCAATGGGCAGTACCACTTGAAGCCAGGAATGTATTTGCAAGGGTGGCCAAGGACAGGGGGCATGCTGGGCTCTGACTCTGACATTTCGGACCTCTGAACAGAACTGGCGTTTTCCCACTAGAACACCTTCCCGGTTCTTTCCAAATGCCGGTTGGCAAGCACTCACATGTTGGCTGCCGCTAATTCCCTGAGGGAGGCTTGATTTCCCTGGATCCTGCACACTCTGCTTCCAGGCCTGGGAGAAAATCGCTTCAGGTGGTCTTCTCTCAGGGCTCTTGCCCCTGAGCCTGGGGACGAGCTAGGGGACCCAAACTCACAGACAGAGGCAGAACCACATGCACACGTCTGTTCCAGGCCCTTGCACCTTCAGAGAGCTCTGGTGAGCCAGAGCCGGTCAGGAACCTTCTTGGCTCCCTCAGCAGCACAGCCTGTGTGTGAAGGGGCAGACCGGACCTAGGAGCATTGTGGGCCTCTTTCTCTCCATAGTGCGATGAGGCTTCTGGGCAAGCAAGGGCTTGCACATCCGTCCAGTTGCTCCTAACTTCCCTCTGTCGGAGCCCCGACGCCTCTAGGCCTTGGCAGTGTGGAGACACCCGGTCTGCACCTCCTCTCCAAAGAGGCCTGGGGCCTTGTTCGATGGAAAGGCACTAGCGGAGCTCACCCCAAAAAGGCGCCCGGGGAATATCTGAAACACACCCACAGCCTGCTCCTACAGGGGGCAATACCACTTGAGGCCAGGAATGTCTTTGCAAGGCTGGCCAAGGGGAGGGCTGGGCTCTGACTCTGGCATGTCGAGCCTCTGAGCAGAACTGGCGTTCTCCCACTGGGAAATCTCCATGGAAACTTCCAAACACTGGTGTGCAAGCAATCGCTGGTTAGATGCTGCTTCTTCCCTGAAGAAGGCTCCATTTCCCCAGATCCCATGCACTCTGCTTCCAGGCCAGGGAGAAAAGCACTAAGGGGTTGGCTTCTCTCAGGGCTCTTGCCCCTGAGACTGGGGAAGAGCTAGGGGACTAAGAATCACAGGCAAAGGCAGAACCACATGCACACGTCTGTTCCAGCCCCCTGCACAGTCAGAGAGCTCTGGTGAGCCAGAGACTGTCAGGAAACTTCTTGGCTCCCCCAGCAGCACAGCCTGTGTGTGAATAGGCAGATCCCAATTAAGGGCACAGTGGGAAACTTACTCTCCATGGTGCGCTGAGGCTGCTGGGCGAGCAAGGGCTTGAACATGCGCCCAGTTGCTCCCCTCTTCCCTCTGAGAGAACACTCACGCTTCTAGGCCTGGGCAGTGTGGAGACACCCGGCCCGCAGCTCCCCTCCAAGGAGACCTGGGGCCTAGTCTGACTGGAAAGGCACTAGGGAATCTGACCCCAGGAAGGTACCCGGGCATGTCTGACACACTCCCACAGGCTGCCCTTTCAGGGGGCAGTACCGCTGGAAGCCAGGAATGTCTTGGCAAGGCTGGACAAGGGCAGGGGCCATTATGCGATCTGCTATTGGCATGTGGGGCCTCTGAGCAGAACTGGCCCTCTCCCGCTGGAAGACCTCCCCGAGTGCTTCCAAAAGCTGGTTTGAAAGCACTCGCGGTTGGCTGCCGCTTCTTCCCTGAAGGAAGGCTGCTTTCCCTGCATTCCAAGCACTCTACTTCCAGGCCAGAGAGAAAAGAGCTTTGGGGTGGTTCTCTCTCAGGGCCATTGCCCCTGAGCATAGAGGGCAACTTAGGGGGCCCACACACCCAGGCAAAGGCAGAATCACATGCACACGTCTGTTCCTGCCCCCTGCAACTTCAGAGAGCTCGGGTGAGCCAGAGTCTGTCAGGCAGCTCCTTGGTTCCCCCAGCAGCACAGCCTGTGTGTCAAGGGGCAGGCCCGACCTAGGGGCACAGTGGGCCTTTTACTCTCCCTGGTGTGCTGAGGCTGCTGGGTGAGGAAGGGCTTGGGCATCCGCCCAGTTCCTCCTCCCTTCCCTCTGAAAGAGCCCTCAGGCCTCTAGGCCATGGCAGTGTGGAGACACCTCCTGCCCGCAATGCCCCTACAAGTAGGCCTTGAGGCCCAGGCCAAGTGGAAAGGCCCTAGCGGGGCTGACCACAGGAAGGCGCCCGGGAATGTCTGACAAACTCCCCGCCGCCTGCCCCTTCATGGGGCAGTACCCTGGAGGCCAGGAATGTCTGGACAAGGCTGACCAAGGGCAGGGGCCATGCTGGGCTCTGCATCTGGCATGTAGGTCCTCTGAGCAGAACTGGCCCTCTCCCGCTGGAAGACCTCCCCGGGTGCTTCCAAGGGCCGCTTTGCAAAGACTCACCGGCTGGCAGCCGCTTCATCCCCAAGGGAGGCCCGCTTTCCCCCATCCCCACGCACTCTACTTCCAGGCCCGGGAGAAAAGCGCTTCGGGGTTGTCCTCTCTCAGGGCCCTTGCCCCTGAGCCTGGGGGCCAGCTAGGGGGCCCACACTCCCAGGCCAAGGCAGAACCACAGGAACACGTCTGCTCTTGCCCCCTGCACCTTCAGAGAGCTCGGGTGAACCAGAGTCTGTCAGGCAGCTCATTGGCTCCCCCAGCAGCATAGCCAGTGTGTGAAGGGGCAGAACCGACCTAGGGGCACAGTGGGCCACTTTCTTTCCCTGGTGTGCTGAGGCTGCTGGGCGAGCAAGGGCTTGGGCATCCACCCCCTTGCTCTCCCCTTCCCTCTGACAAAGCCCTCTGCCCTCTAGGCCTTTTCAGTGTGGAGACAACCCCTGCCAACACCTCCCCTCCAAGTAGGCCTCAAATGAGGCCTAGGCCCAGGGGAAAGGCCCTAGCAGGGCTGAGCCTGGGGAGGCGCCTGGGCATGACTGACACACTCCCCGCAGCCTGCCCCTTCATGGGGCAGTATCCCTGGAGGCCTGGAAGGTCTGGGCAAGTGGGGCCAAGGGCAGGGCCATCCTGGGTTCCTCCTCTTGCCTGTGGGCCCTCTGAGCAGAACCGGCCCTCTCCCGCTGGGAGACCTCCCCGGCTGCTTCCAAAGGCCGGTTTGCAAGCACTCTCGCCGGCTGGCTGCCGCTCCCTCCCCGAGGGAGGCCCGCTTTCCCCGCATCCCTCACACTCTGTTCCCAAGCCCAGGAGAAAAGCGCTTTAGGGTGGTCCTCTCTCAGGGCCCTTGCCCCTGAGCCTGGGGGCCAGCGAGGGGGTCCACACTCCCAGGCCAAGGCCTAACCACATGCACTCGTCTGTTCCTGCCCCCTGCAGCTTCAGAGAGCTCGGGTGAGCCAGAGTCTGTCAGGCAGCTCCTTGGCAACCCCAGCAGCACCGCCTGAGTGTGAAGGGGCAGAGCCAACCTAGGGGCACAGGGGCCACTTTCTCTCCCTGCTGCCCTGAGGCTGCTGGGTGAGCGAGGGCTTGGGCATCCACCCCCTTGCTTCCCCCTTCTCTCTGACAAAGCCCTCTGCCCTCTAGCCTTTTCAGTGTGGAGACAGCCCCTGCCAGCACCTCCCCTCCAAGTAGGCCTCAAATGAGGCCTAGGCTAAGGGAAAAAGCCCTAGCGGGGCTGAGCCTGGGGAGGCGCCCGGGCATGTCTGACACACTCCCCGCAGCCTGCCCCTTCATGGGGCAGTACGCCTGGAGGCCAGGACGGTCTGGGCAAGGCTGGCCAAGGGCAGGGGCCATGCTGGGCTCTGCCAATGGCCTGTGGGGCTTCTTAGCAGAACCGGCCCTCTCCCGCTGGAAGACCTCCCCAGCTGCTTCAAAGGCCAGTTTGCAAGCACTCTCGCCGGCTGGCTGCCGCTCCCTCCCTGAGTGAGGCCTGCTTCTCGAGCAACCCGCGCACTCTTCTCCCAAGCCTGGGAGAAAAGCGCTTTAGGGTGGTCCTCTCTCAGGGCCCTTGCCCCTGAGCCTGGGGGCCAGCTAGGGGGTCCACACTCCCAGGCCAAGGCAGATCCGTATGCACACGTCTGTTCCTGCCCCCTGCACCTTCAGAGAGCTCGGGTGAACCAGAGTCTGTCAGGCAGCTCCTTGGTTCCCCCAGCAGCACCGCCTGTGTGTGAAGGGGCAGAGCTGACTTAGGGGCACAGGGGCCTCTTGGTCTCCCTGCTGCCCTGAGGCTGCAGGGCCAGCGAGGGCTTGGGCATCCACCCCCATGTTCCCCCTATCCCTCTGGAAAAGCCCTCTGCCCTCTAGGCCTTTTCAGTGTGGAGACAGCCCCTGCCAACACCTCCCCTCCAAGTAGGCCTCAAATGAGGCCTAGGCCCAGGGGAAAGGCCCTAGCAGGGCTGAGCCTGGGGAGGCGCCCGGGCATGTCTGACACACTCGCCGCAGCCTGCCCCTTCATAGGGCAGTACCCCTGGCGGCCAGGAAGGTCTGGACAAGGCTGGCAAAGGGCAGGGGCCATTCTGGGATCCTCCTCTGGCCTGTGGGGCCTCTGAGCAGAACCGGCCCTCTCCCGCTGGGAGACCTCCCAGGCTACTTCCAAAGGCCGGTTTGGAAGCACTCTCGCCGGCTGGCTGCCGCTCCCTCCCCGAGGGAGGCCCGCTTTTCCTGCAAACCACGCACTCTAGTAATCCACGCACTCTAGTAATTGTGGTCACTCTGGTCTGTCACAGACCTACAGAGGCCATCTGTTGGGTGAATGCATGCTTGTGGTCACTCTAGCCTGTCACAGACCTCTCAGAGGCTGTCCTCAGTGTGAGTGCAGGCTCATAGTCACTCTGGACTGTCACAGACCTCTCAAAAGCCATCTGCTGGGTGAGTGCAGGCTCATGGTCACTCTGGCCTGTCACAGACCTATCAGAGGCTGTCTGCTGTGTGAATGCATGCTTGTGGTCATTCTGGTCTGCCATAGACCTCTCAGAGGCTGTCCGCTGTGTGAATGCAGGCTCGTAGTCACTATGGCCTGTCACAGACCTCTCAGAGGCCATCCACTGGGTGAGTGTAGGCTCGTGGTCATTCTGGTCTGTCACAGACCTATCAGAGGCCATCCGCTGGGTGAATGCATGCTTGTGGTCACTCTGGTCTGCCACCGACCTCTCAGAGGCTGTCTGCTGTGAGTACAGGCTCATGGTTGCTTTAGTCTGTCACAGACCTCTCAGAAGCCATCTGCTGGGTGAATGTGGGCTCGTGGTCACTCTGCTGCACAGTCTCCATGGAGCTGTCAAGAGGCACTGTGTGGCTGCCCCAGCCGGGCGCCACTTATTGCACTCTTGCTGCCCCCAAGCTAGGTCTGGAGAAGGTTAATCCCAATGAGAAGCTACTTTCAGACTTCAGCTCACGTCCCAGGAACTAGTCTTCCAGCCTAAGCAGGTCACTTGGGGTTTCCTGTGTTAGTGCTCACAGCTCACACCCCTTAGAGAGTGTGCTGGATCTGGGGACACATATCCTCTGCTGTTAAAACTGACATTAGACTGTGCTTCCAGGGATGGACCTCAATGGGTGATGGGAGAACGTCTGTCCTACCTGCTTGGAGGCACTGTGTCCCCAGCCCCTGCCTTCTCCCCACTCAGGTATGGAATGTGGGAGAGCAGGAGGGGGAATCTGGGTCCCCAATGAGACCCACTCAGTGAAGCTGGGCCTGGGTTGGGCTTGGAAGATGTGACTGAGAGTTTGCTGGACAGGACGCCATATTTAGAGGGCCTCCTGCAGTGTAGGTTTCAGGGCCACATAGCAACTAAGTGCAGAGCATGGTGGCTGAGCTGATGGCTGTGGATCCTGCAGGCCAAACGCTGAACCCTGAACATTGGAAGATTGTCTGGAGTCACAGGACGTGCTTGCTCTCTCTGCTGAGATGATCTCAATGGGGACCCAGGTTCCCCCTCCTACTCTCTAGAAGCCATCAAACTGAAGCCACTTCTCATGGTGAACTCTGAAGAAACTCAGGAAAGAAAAGAATACCTGCTTTCCAGCAGCCATCAGACTGCAGCCCCTTCTCATGGTGATCCCTGAGGAAACTCAGAGAAGAGAAGAACCCCTGCTTTTCAGCAGCCACCAAAGTGCAGCCACTCCCCACTGTGAGCCCTGAGGAAATGCGGGAAGAAGAAAACCTTCCCTCTAGAAACCATCAGGCTGCAGCCACTTCTCCTGGTGAGCCCTGAAGAAACTCAAAGGAGAAGAATACCTGTTCTCTAGCAGCCATCAGACTGCAGCCACTCCCCATGGTGATCCCTGAGAAAAGTCAGGAAGGACAGGACAGGATACTGGTCCCAGGTGGTAAGGTGTGTATCACAGGGGATGATTACAGTGAGATGGCTGGTGTATCTTCCCCCACACAGAAAAGTGCTAAATTCCTTAATTTTAGATGCTGCCTCCTGGTTTTGAAATCCTAAAAGATTCTTACTGAATAAAACATAACTCTCAACAACCAGATTATAAATATTTTTATGTCTACACATATGAAGTAGAGACTTTCCGAAGATCAACAAAAGACAAATCTCAACATTCAGAACACTGGCACCAATGGTGGGCACTCCCCAAAGGATGCAACTAGTGGAGCAATTAGAACAATCATCACCCTTTTTTACCATAAGATTGTGGAATGGACACTGAGAGTGGGGAACTGTTACAGGGAAGAACAAAATCTGACTCAATGTTGAATGTTTTACTTTAACCTTTGCTTCCTGTTGGTCTGGTTGCTACAGGGATACTGTCCATACATAATGGCCTGCCTCAGGAAACCCCGCCCCTCTGCCTTTGTCCAGGACCTGTCCACCTGTGGATGGCTACAGCAGGGAGAAAGTAACACATCTCCTCCCGAGACTGGCCATTCCAGGAGATATTTGCCAGATTAATGGCCTTTTTACTGTATTTCCTCACCTCCCAGCTCTGTGTTCTATAAAAGACACTGGCATCCAGACCCTGACAAGATGGTTTCTTTGAAATATTAGTCTGCTATCTTCTCAGTCTTTTGGCTTTCCAAGTAAAGTCATATTCCTTGCGTCAGCACCTCGCCTCTGATTTATTGGACTGTTGTGAGGCATGCAGAGTGAGCTTGGACTTGATAACAATCCCACGTGCCTTGCAGTCAAAAAATCAAAATATAAAATGGAAACAATATTGTAACAAATTCAATAAAGACTCTGAAAATGGACCATATCGAAAACATCTGAAACCAAAAACCAAAAGGAACACAGTGGTTGTCTGAAATATTTAGAAAGGAGTTTGTGCCCCTCTTGCCCATACCCCCTGAAGCCACACTGGACAGTTAGGCCCTGTCCACTCAGGACACCCTCTCCAGACCCCAGGTGGAGGTGCTCTGCCCCCAGTGCCCACCTGGGTCTCAGGAGTAGAAGAGACACAGCCTAAGGGGTCTCTTCTCTGGTCCAGGGGAGCATCACACCAGCCACCCTGTCTCCCTGCCCATAGTATATAAGGAGGGTTGTCAACACCTGGGCAAGTGATGTGGGCACCTGGACTGCCTCGTCCTTATAAGACTTGGTGTGAAGACAACGCAGAAGGAGAACCAGCCAAGAGGGATCCAGGCAGCAGTAAAACCCTCTTCACAGGGACCCTGTGAGACCCAAGCACTCACTCTGCCCACTCTGCTCCGACTTTCGGGAACTGGCCTTTGTCATTCTCTGGGCAGGAGGTAGGAAGGACAACCCGGTCTCTCTTCCACCTCCTGAGACCCAGGTGGGCACTGGGGGCAGCAGCACCTCCACCTGGGGTCCAGAGAGGTTGTCCTGAGTGCACAGGGCCTAACCGTTCAGTGAGGCCAGCCCTCGTCCACAGTGCACTGACCTGCTGCAGGGTCTCAGGTTCCCTGCCATCCAGCTCACCCATCGCCAACCCCAGCTTGGTGCCTTGGGAGCCCATCATTGGCAGGCACCCCGGAGGTGAAAGCTGCATGCCCAGTGAGAAGGAGGAGAAGCCAGTGGGGCAGGGGTCCAGCATGGAGTGTCCAAGTCTCCTCTGCTCCCCCAGGAACACCTAGCCCTGCCTGCCGTGGTCTTTCTCCTCTTTAGTATGTGTCTTTGTGACTGATGTTGCCAAACACCTTCCTCTGGAAAAGAAGGCTCCATGACCATGGAAAGGGTAGAGGTGAGGAGGTGCTGTAGCCTTAAACCCAGGGAGCTTGAGAACTAACTTCCCTGAGCCCTGAACATACTGTCTGTTACATCTGTACCAACCGAGGCCAAGATCCAGGCAGATTCTCTGTGGAAACAATTTCCATGTCCAACAAGAGAACCAAACTAGGCCAAGATCTGGGCAGATTGTCTGTGGAAACACGTTTCATGTCCAGCAAGAGAGGATGTGTTAACCCACAGCTGAACCCTGAGACGTGGGACGTGCTCTAACTGTGGAGACTGCAGGGAAGGCGTTTGAGGGCCTTCTTCCTGGGAGGCTCCCCTGAGACCCCTGGAGTTACTGGACCCAGAGGCGGAGCACTCGCACTTCTTTCCTCACTGCAGGCCAGATGGTGTCCCCAACCGCACAGCCCTGCTCCTCTGCCTCCCTGAGTTCAACAGAAACCCCCCTGTCACGAGGCCAAAGCTCAGTCTTCTTGGTGAGCAGAGCAGGGGCCGGTGGGAAGGGGGGTGGAGGCTGAAAGCTTTTGTAGAAGAAAAACACACATGTGTGTTCCTGTGTGTGGTGGCCAGATGCTACAGTAATTGGTGTTCCCTACACATTTATGGGTGGGTTTTAGTTTCTGTATTTTCTAAATTTCTTTTTTTTTTTTTAAACAGCTGCATATTATGAGAAAATTTTTGCAATCAACCAGGAGAACTTGCAAAATAAGATCTTTTTTTTTTCTTTTGCTAAAATGTTGCAGTTTTCTCTTGGTGACAGATGAACAGACTCCTACTTTTAAGTATTCATTTAATTGACTGCGCTGGGTCTTAGCTGTGGCATGCAGGGCCTTCAGTTGCAGCATGTGGGATCTAGTGCCCTGACCAGGGATTGAACGTGGCCCCCTGTGTTGGGAGCTCAGAGTCCTAGCCTCTGGATCAGCAGAGAATGCTGTGATCTCCTACTTAAAAAAAGGTTATTGATTTATTTCTGGCTATGCTGGGTCTTCGCTGCTGTGCGGGCTTTTCTCTGGTTGTAGGGTGTGGGGGCTGCTCTCTCATTTCTGTGCTGAACTTCTCCCTGTGGTGGCTGCTCTGGTTGGGAAGCACGGGCTCTAGGCTCTTGGGCTGCAGTAGTTGTGCATGGACTTAGTTGCTCCACGGCACGTGGGGTCTTCCCAGATCAGGGATTGAACCCGTATCTCCTGTATTGGCAGGTGGATTCTTAACCACAGCACCACCAAGGAAGTCATTCCCCTTCCCCCTTCCTGCCAACATCCCACTTTAAAAAAAGATTAAACATGATCTGTTTAGTAAGTTTTCAGGAGTCTGAGCTCTGAGGTCAGCGTCTGTGGTATCATTCTCCCAAAGGCTTCAGATACTGGCTGGTCTCATGAGTCTGGTGACCAGGGCAGGTCTGGTGGCTGAAGACAGGCTTGGCCTCTGGTGCTCTGCCCTCACCAACTCACGCAGGGTCCCCGAGCCCCAACAGCCAAGCAGAGCAGTGTGCAGGTGGGGCTGGTACAGCCGTGGGGCCGCTGTGGTCAGGGTGGAGCGTGTGGCAGAGGCAGCTGGCTGTCCGTCCCTGTGACTGCTGGTATCCTGTGTGCCCTTGCAGGGCAGTCACGGTGTCAGGTGAGGCCTGGCTGCTGTCCTGGGGACAGGATAGGACCTCAGACAGCTAACATCCCCACTCCCCATCTCCCAGCTCCGCTTCAGATCATGGCTTGTGGTTGCTGGCAGCTCCCTGGGCTGGAAGGCTGTATAAAGTACCAGCCTCCTTGCTCAAGGTCAGCTGTGACCCCAGCTCTGGGGTCACACACCATCTGTGCCACAATCCAGGTCATCCCACTTCTGTGAGGGAGGGCCTGTGTGGGGCTGTGGGTGATGGGGGATTTGGGGGTGTTGTGGGCTGGCCCCAGGAGTCAGCTTTTTGAAGGGAGGGGAGCAGAGGGGAGGGGAGGGAGAGGCTTTGACCTGCTCGGCCTTCCAGGGGATTCCAGGCCCAGCTCTGGTGGGAGGTGCAGGTGAGAAGCCCCTGCAGGTTTCTGGGTCCCCACCGTTTTTCAGTTGAAGCCCCTCTGCCTGCACCACCCCTCACTCTCCCTCCCGTGGCCCCGGCCTGAAGCCACAGAAGATGGGGAGTTTACATGGCTTCCCTTCCTGTAGGGAAACCAAGCCACAGACAAACACGTTCCTTTAAGAAAGCATGACAGAAACAGGAAAATAATAGTGGGTGGTTATTACTGACACGGTTCATGTAGAGACGCTTCACAAGCCTGGCACACGGAGGGAACTGAGGGCCATTGCCCCGAGTACTGGAATTCGCACCCTCTGCCCCCCGCCCCGTGGCCCACTCTCCCCTTGGTGTCTTCTGGTGACTGGGCTTCAGCCTCCTGAACCCCTTCTGGAAGGATTAGGCCAGGGCAGAGATCATTCACAGAGGGGAGGGTGTGGTCGACCTTAACAACGCCATTGCCCCCACTCTGTGTCGGAGCTCGGTTCCGGGTCTGAGCAAGCGTGGCTTCCTGGGGCGGTCACCACCCTCACTCACCCAGGGTGGGGGGGCTTTGTGTCCACTTTGTCCCCTGGTGCAGCCTGGTCACCCCAGGACCCGTGCTGTGTGAGCATCTGCTCTGCTCACAGCTCACCCTGTGGTCCATCAGACTTCACTCATGAAAGGGAAGTGTAAGGATTCCGTGGTTAAGAATTTCAAGGTCGCAACAGCATTGACCAGAGCGCATGGACACAGGTATGAGGCCCATGCATACAGAAGCCGCGGTGTGGGCTTCAAGGACCCTCCGTGTGGGGGTTGGATGGGGGCCGGACAGGGATTTCCTGCAAACGTGGCTCCACTCCACCTCTCGGCAGGGGTGACTATTGTGGGCACTGCCTGTCTGTGGAGGGGCCCTGGGGCTGCCCAGCTCAGCAGGAACGGCAGTGGTGGGAAGGGAGGTCACCCTCCCTTAGCACCCCTGACCTCACACCCCCTCATCAGGGCAGCCCAGTGCCTAAACAGCCCCTTCCTCATCTAGCTCTGAAGACCTGGAAGGTGTGGGGGCTGGAGGACATGCAGAAAACAAATTCTGTAAAGCAATTATCCTTCTATTAAAAAATAAAAAAGATTGAAGAAAAAAACACAAAGGATAGCAAAGGTGGGGCTTGCATTCTCAGCCAGCCTCTGCCAGATTCCGCCTGTGCTTACACATCAGACCAAAATGCTGGTGCTCCCACCCCGTATCACAGATGAGAATAGAGACACAGAGAGGTTGAGCATTTTGCCCCAGCTCACACAGCTGCTGGGGGCAGGGCTGAGAACTGGACCCCTGTGGTCGAATCTGGAGTCCAGATGCTGTGATGACCCTGAGGGAGCGGCAGAGACCAGACGGCCCATGCTGAGCCAGGCACACACATGCACACACACACGTGCACATGGCCTTCACCTTTGTGGCTACAGAAGTCAGAGGAAACCAGAGGGCAACCAGGAGAGGCCAAAGGAGAGTCGAGATCTATAAGGAGGAGAGGCCACACTTCCCAGGAGGCCGGGGAATCCCTTTCCCTGGTGAGTCTGTCTCAACTCTACATTCCTCTCCCTGGACTCAGGAACTGACTGTCCAGTGACCTAACTGATTTGGCTCCAGAATTATGCCTTCCCAGGGGTTCAGCTACGACTGGACTCCACTGCTGTCAGTGATAAGGGGGGAATGAGTACATATTCTGGGCTTCAGATTTGTTTGGAGACAAAATTTATTAGAAGAGGAGTACAAAAAACCATGAAGGCAATTGGCATGAACATCTCCAGGGAGATGAACACTTAAGAAACCCTCTGCTGTTTATCTACCTCCTCTCCTGTCACGAAAGTGGAAGGTCTATTTAACAAGTAATTCTGTGCTTATCACATTCTTTCTTTAAAATATTTATTATATATTTATTTATTCGGCTGTGCTGTGTCTTAGTTGCAGCACGTGGGAGCTAGTTCCCCAATCAGGTATTGAACATGGGTCTCTGCATTGGAGTCTTGACCCCTGGACCACCTGGGAGATCTCTCCTCATACTCTTGGGGACAGTAACGGGTCACAGACCTCCTCTGAGGCCCCCTTAGAGCTAAGGCATGGGGTGGCTGCAGTAATCCTCCTGTGGCTAAGATGTGGTTTGTTGGTCACGACTCACTCACACTCCCTGCAAACATAGGGCTACTCCACTGTGTGTGTCCTCTGGTGTCTGATGAGGACGGACTTCTGATTGAAGCTTCGCCCACACTCCCTGCAAACATAGGGCTTCTCCCCTATGTGTGTCCTCTGGTGGGTGATGAGATGGGCCTTCTGACTGAAGCTTCAGCCACACTCCCTGCAAACATAGGGCTTCTCCCCTGTGTGTGTCCTCTGGTGTCTGGTGAGGACGGAATTCCAACGGAAGCTTTGCCCACACTCCCCACAAACATAGGGCTTCTCCCCTGTGTGTGTCCTCTTGTGTGAGGTGAGATTTGACTTATCACCAAAGCTTCGCCCACACTCCCTGAAAACGTAGGGCTTCTCCCTTGTGTGTGTCCTCTTGTGTGAGATGAGATTTGACTTATCACTGAAGCTTCACCCACACTCCCCACAAACATAAGGCTTCTCCCCTGTGTGTGTCCTCTGGTGTCTGATGAAATCTGACTTGTGATGGAAGCTTTGCCCACACTCCCCGCAAACATAGGGCTTCCCCCCTGTGTGTGTCCTCTCGTGTGTGATGAGACTTGGCCTGTCCTTGGAGCCTTGCCCACACTCTCTGTATTTGACTCTCATAATCCCTGAGACCCCTGCCCCCATGAGTAATGTGTCTCTGTTCTCTGGATTCAGTTTCTGGCTTGTGCTGGGCTCTTCTGTCATTAGCTCATGCACCCCAGAGCCCCCCATTTGTCCTCCGGGTGAGTAGGAAGAGGCTCTTGAAATCCTCTTCAGCCTTATGCTTTTCAGCAAAGGTTGGGGCCTGTCCTTGGCCTCCTGACCCTCAGGTTTGTCGCTCGGGCTGTGTGGATCTGAATATCACTGATTTTGATTGCCTGGGCAGGGATCCTCTGGTTGGAGGAGGTCTCTTTCAGATGGTCTCAGGAGGGTCTGAGAGGGGTGATTGCATTGGATGTGTTGGCTGAGGAATTTCTTACTGGAGAAGGCCAGAGAGCAGGAGGCACATGGGTGGATCTTGGGCTTTGGTTCTGCTGAAAGAGGAAGTTTTGGTCAGGTAGCTGGTTTGCCATGGTCAGGTCTGCCCCACTAATCATCTAAGTGTTGACAGTGCACGATTTGTCTCCCATCAAGTGTCTTTACAGTCCACTTTTCCATTCCACTCATTCTCTACATTTACAGAAATCCAGGAAGCTTGTGTCAAGGACCTTTTCTACATATCACCCAGATAGAGACCTTCTAGCAGCATCAGAGGCAGTGTCTCTCCTGATAGAGGTGGATCTGCAGGGACTTTCCCTGCGTGTAAGTGTCTGAAAAGTCATGTCACAGTGGCCACAGGTATTTTACCCTACTGAGGGATAAGACTTGATGACTTATGTGAAATCTCCTGAGTGGCTCCCTGTGAGGGGAAAGGGTCTATTAAGTTAGGGGCACCTGGCCTGGAGCTCTCTGCATATGGGAGGCAGCACAAGGGGTGGTTAGAGCAGGTGTGAGTAAAGCTGAATTTATGGCTCCTTGTTCAAAGAGCAGCCTTTGTGCCGATCTCTGCAGGAAGTGGGTTTCAGACTGGGCGAGACCAAGCAGCCCAGGTCCCACTGACTACAAGTCTCTGGCTCCTGCTGCCCAAATTGGTTCACAAATTGCTCCTCTCTCAGTTTCCCATAAATCATAAAATAAAGGCATATCCTTTCTCAAGCCTCACCAGTACTCATACATTTATTTCATTCAGTCTTAGTCCATTTAACATGCACTAGGAAGTCCTGTTTAAAAATACATCTCCAGCCAGACTCTTCACACCCTCACTCCCAAGCATCTTTAGCCAGCCCACTCTCCTCTCATGTCTGGCAATGAACTGACCTCTGAGGGGACTCCCCGCTGCTGTCTCTTCCCCAAAATGAACCAAAGCATCGTCACAGAACAGAGAACATGCCGCTTGCAGCTGAAAGCCTCACGGTTGTTCTGTGTTACCCAGGAAGGTCCCTGGGGCCTGCACGTGGACACAGGCCCTGAGGCTTCCGTGTCCCATCCAGCCTCCTTCCCCTCCCTCTGTGCTTCCTCCCGCGACCCCTGGCATGGCCTCTCTTCCCGGCCCTGGGGCTGTGGCACTGGCTGCTCCCCTGCCTGGAATCCTTTCCCACGGGTGTTATCTCTGCAGAGACCCTGCCCCAGCATCCCCCACCATACCCCACCCTCTGCTCACGCTGACCCAAGGCACGTTCCCTGTGCTGCTTTTACTCAGAGCACCAGCCCCTGTCTGGTATGAAGCCCATGCTGCCCCAGGGCAGTGGTTCTGTCTGTTTCGGTGCATGGAGCCCTGTCTGGCACAGAGTATGAACTCACATGACAACAAACTGGAACAGTAACTGAATGCACATCACTGTACATCTGTCGCTTAGAAATGGGAGGAAATGAGGAAGAAACAGGTAAAGGGCAGAGAGCTGGTAGGTGCTAGAAAACTTGCTTTTTGCTTCTAAGCCTTTCAGCAGAAGGTGATGTTACATTTTTTTTGCATGAAATATTGAAAATTAGAACTAACATTTTTAATATAAAAATTTTTCCTAACAAGCATATGAAAAGAATCAAATTCTGAGGCATTTTAATTGCAACTCAACTGACTTTGGACTGGATTGTACTCTGCTTTGAAATCGGACCACGGAGGCTCCCACGATGGGGTGGGGTGCTGGAAGAGGGGTGACACTCACCTCTCCCAGTCGCAAGCTCACTCTTCCCCCTGCTGTTCTGCTTGATGCCAAGGTCCTGGCCATACTCGTCCCCGTACCAGACCAGCAGCTCACAGCCCAGCCTAATCACCTGGCAGGTTCGGTAGAAGATCTGCCCGTGATACTGGAAGGCCACCAGGTTCTCCTCCTCATCGTCCCGGGCACAGTTCACATACCTGGGGTCGAGGCCGGGAAAGGGAAAGAAACCTCAGGTGATGAGTGCCCTCCACTCTCCGACCATGCCCAGCTCCTTGCCTTCCGCCTCTGAGGCCGCCCCTCATGTGGACCTTCTGTTCACACCTTTGACCAGGCCATGTGAATTCCCATGCTTTTCTCTCCTTACCTAATTAGCCATTTTCCAGAGCCCAGTTCCAGACTCGTCTCCACCTGGACTGTCCGTGAGGCTGGTGACCTCCAGCTCCTCTAACTCTGAATTAAGTTCTCTTTCATCCACAGGACTTGGAGCTCCTTGGCTAGCACGCAGCCCTCAGCACTCACCCCAGCCTGCCTTCTCTCCCGAGGCTTTCTCCCATCTCCCCACGTCTATCCAGGGTCCTATTTGCTTGCCCAGCCCCTCCCACGGAAACTTGGAGAGAGCTCTGATATAGCTTGAGACACGGAACAGCAATAGTTTGTTCACTGTCTGCCTGCCCTGATGAAAGGAGAGGCCCTCAGAGAACGGCCCTGCTCAGGGCCATCCTGCCCCCCATTCCTTCTGAGGCCTCAGGGCCCACTTCTCACTGGAACCAAGCCTGAGGAGGTTGTTGCCCACATAGAGTCAAGGTCTCCTGTGTTAGTTTGTCCTGGCACTGTGTAGTTACTCAAAGAGAAAAAATAAGGTTACTGTTCCTAAAATCAATTGGCTAATGTCTGTTTGCAGTATGTTCTCCAAAAGGACATGGGTTGTGTGATCTGCTTCAGTAACGAAGTTCACTGTCTAAACTGAAACATAAAGTGCTTGGTAAGTGTCAATTAAGTGAGTCAAAGTGTCCCTGGTGAATCTAGACTCCTCAAGTTGTTTTCATGTCCACCAGTTTTGTTCAGCATATAGACTTGTATCTTGACGGCACATGCTATATTTTTATTTCCTTCTTTCTAGTGTCTTTTGAAATGAAAGAGCATGATATGGAGGGAAAAGAGGAAAGAAGATGTGAAAGCTGTTGAGGGAGCCAGGTTGAGAAGGAAAGGGGTGTGGGATTGGGGGAGTATCAATGTCTACACACTGCAGACTCACTGCACTCACCTCATCCAGTTGGCCCAAGACGTGTCCTTTCCATCCACATACTCGTAGCAGTTTCTCCCTTTGGTGATCTGAGTGTCAGAAAAAGAGTTACAAGCTTTCCTCTTTCTTTCTTTCTTTTTTTTTTGGTAGGAAGCAATAGAAGAGCTATTTCCCTCTGTAGTCATTGGTGCTTTTCAGCCTGCATGGATTCAACTGCCAGTTGGACCACACAGTAAGCTCCTTACTCATCATTCCAAGCCTGAGTCTCTTGGTTCATTGAAGGCAAGGGCTCCACAAGAGAGGAGTCACTTCTGTGTGTCTGTACACTGTGTTCCCACCTCTCCTCTGACCTTTAGATAGAGGTCCTGAGTGTCTGTAGACTGTGGTCCCACCTCTCCTCTGACCTTTGGATAGAGGTCCTGTGTGTCTGTACACTGTGTTCCCACCTCTCCTCTGACCTTTAGATAGAAGTCCTGTGAGTGTGTACCAAGGTGTTCCCACCTCTCTTCTGACCTTTAGATAGAGGTCCCGAGTGTCTGTACACTGTGGTCTCACCTCTCCTCTCATCTTTAGATAGAGGTCCTGAGTGTCTGTACTCTGTGGTCCCACCTCTCCTCTGACCTTTAGATGGAAGTCCTGTGTTCATGCCCAGTGCACACCGTACACAGGGCTGACTGTGTCATTGCCGACCATGTCATCACCATCTGTGTCCTCCCATGTAGACATGAAGTACCCCCCACCACACACAAGAGATTAGAGGCCAGAGGACAGGGAAATGGGTGCTTCTCACCAGCCAGGCATATCCACTGTTGGCGGCCTCTTCATCGTCTGTGATCTGGCCCTCGTAGGGGCCAAAGTGCAGGCCCAGCGGCAGATCGGACGCCTCGTTCCACGCTCCAAGCCCAGCGTCAGGGATGCCCAGCAGTCTGATGCTTAACCCAGGGGGCAGAGTGAGGGCTGAGCGATTGGCATGCCCCTTTTCCACTGCACAGTCCTTTACAAAGGTTGGGGGCCCATGGGCAGCACAGCTATCGATGAAGAAGTTCTGACACTCCTCACAATCTGGAGGTGAGAACAGGGATGAGAGGAGGTATAGTGATGTTGCTGGTCATAAAGACCTTCAGAAAGAACTGGGGCACTCATGGCATTTGGCTTCGATCCTGCACCCCAAGTCATAGAGGAAGGGGATGGCCGGGGGACCAAATGGTGAAGTGAGGTTAGTGGACCAAGGCCCCTAGCCCCTTCTCCGTGAGTGGGCCAGAGGGGTCACTCACAGAGGTAGTCATCATCCTGGGGCTCACTGACCTCTTGGTATACGTGGCCCTTTCTTTCTTGTAGACTGTACCTCTTCACTACAGTCTCCTTTCTTCTGAGTTCTAAGATGGAGAACAGAAGCTAAGCAAGGCTGGTGGGGTCTGGGGAGTTAGTCCCTGTTTTATCGGAAAGTGTGAGATCTCCTACCTGTCCATCTATACAGTTAAAACTTTCTTACATGTATTTTTCAAACTTTTACTTTTGTAATTTTATGTTTTAATGTTACATTATTTATTTCTTGGCCATGCTGCATGGCTTCTGGGATCTTAGTTCCCTGACCAGGAATGGAACCCACACCTCCTGCAGTGGAAGCATGGAGTCTTAACCACTTAACCACCAGGAAGTCCCTTCTCTATACTTTGTTTCTTCTCCCTTTAACTACAGATTCAGAAGACTGAGGCTCCACACTGACCACAGATGCCCAGTTCAGTGATAGCATCCTGCACTTCCCGTTAGTAGGTTTAACTTCCCAACCTTCTTACTTAGGAAATAGTTCACTGACACATCTACTCAGAAAATATATGTTAAGGGCACATGAGCAGAGGTCTGGGCATAAACATTAACAAAGCACGGTTTCCATTATCACAGTTGGATTTATTGAAACACTTGTAGGTGTCAGACTTTTGCATTTAATGTAAGGCTTTCAAGCATTGTATGAGTTATGTATCCTTATCTTCACTTTACAGATAGCAATCAGGACCTCATAAAATGTATAAGATTTTCCCAAGGCCCCAGTGCTAACTTCATGTCTCAGATCAGTTCAGCTTAAACCCCCACCTACCCAAAGTCCATGCCACACACCTAGGCCATACTTATTAGTTTTTCTACAGGGATTAGAGGAACTAATTAGAGGAACTCCCCAAAATTTCTCTTACCAACTTTTTGTCTGGGGTGCTGTCCAGGGGTCCTTGCTTTTCTGGGAGGGGGCACCAGTTTCTGAGCCTGCTTGGAGCCACTTGTCTTCAGCAATTTTGCTGCTCCTGGCAATTCCTTCAAACTAGATTCCTTACTTAATGGTGCTCTGGGCATTCCCTTCCATGTAAGTAAAAGACAACATGCATCTTTTTAGTTCTTTAGGACTTTATGAAGTGTTTCCACATGCATGACTTTAGTTAATACTTTGACAATTCTTGGAAATACCTGGTGAAGTTGGGGTCTGAACACTGGAGTGTAAAATGAGGACCTAAGTGGGTAGTGAATCAAAACTAGAATTCATATCTTAAGGTTCTTTCTCTTCAACTTTCTGCATAAAAGTGAGAGCAAGGCAGGGAGAATAGCTGGAGGTCAGGGAAAGAAGAGGGTAAAGGCTCATAGAGAAATCCAGGGGGTTTTCTATTAATTTGGCCCTTTGATGGATGAGGAAGTATGGAAAATTACAGAGGGGACAGAACACATCTGGAAAATAAGGTGACAAAGCAGTGAGATTGAGAAGAGAAAAGAAGATCAGCAGAAACACATTTAGACAATAAAGAAAATGAGCTGAAAGTTGCAGATTGCCGTGTCCTCTTAGAGACAATGTTTGGAATTAAAGTAGCTGGTCTCATCAATTCTGCTAGAACAAGGCTGTATGACTAGCTGGTTCTCCTCAGTTTCCTGATCCATAAATTGGTATACATGCTAATTCTTAATGTTACAGTGGACATGAAATTTAATAACATTTCAACAAATTGTTGTGTGAGCTATTTAATATAGTATGAATGTGAGTGTACATCCCTGTCAT
Source organism: Cervus canadensis (assembly GCF_019320065.1). NCBI lineage: Eukaryota > Metazoa > Chordata > Mammalia > Artiodactyla > Cervidae > Cervus > Cervus canadensis. The sequence continues at coordinate 34,067,336 of NC_057392.1, read as the reverse complement.
CAATTTATCACTTCAACTGCATCTATATTTGAAGTCTATCTCACAGACACTATCTTCAGCATTCTTTGACCTTCCCACTCCTAGATGAATGTTTAAATGTGGAGTCACTCATTCACAAAACATTCAGGTGGCCCTCAGGGGTTTTGAGCTGGGCCTGGACTTCTGAGGATTAATGGGTATGGGTTAGGCTCTCAAAGCTCACAACACAGGGGTAGGCTAAACAAATGATTCCAAACAGGAGAGTTGCCTAATCAGAGCTCAGGAGAAGGACTTGTTACTCCCTCCTGCAAGAATGAGCATTTGAAATGATGCCCAGATGATGAGTTTCTACTCAAAAGTGGGTAATCTATGTGAAGTCCTTCAGTTATTTTCTTATTTGTTGCTTTTCAGTCATAAACCTGAGGCTTGTCAGGGTTGTGAGTTGCTTCCTCCTATTGGAGTGGGAAGCTCTGAGGTAGGGATCCTGTCGCCTTCTTCATCTTGGACCGTCCACTCTACAAACTGCCCAGCATGTCCTTAAGCTTCTTCATCCTGGACCGTCCACTCTACAACCTGCCCAACATGTCCCTAACCTTCTTCATCTTGGACTGTGCACTCTATAAACTGCCCAGCTTGTCCTTAAGCTTCCCTTAGTCAAATGTCTTAGCATATCCCTCCCTAGCATAGCACAAAAGAACTGAGGTTGAAAACATCTCTCAGATGAATGATATAAGGATGTATGAACAAACTTCATAGAACTATGGAAGTTTTAATCATTTTGTAAGGAGTTTAGAAAAAGTGCTTTGGATTGGATTGCACTACGAGTGATACTGTGATCTCGGGCATATAATCAATCATTTTTTTAACCTCAGTTTTGTGATCTATAATGGTGATAGCTATATACCTACTTATAGGTACTGTAGGATTGTTTTAAGGTTTAAGTAAGTTTATTCACATAAAATGCTTAAAGTCTGAAATATTGTGAAAATAATGTAACAATAGAACAGGCTACTGTGGTTGTTGTTCTTACTAACTATAAAGATGGTGGTGATATCAGACAGTGTGCTAAAGATTCAGGACAGGAAGGCAGCAGTCTCCAGGATCACTGTGTTTTCTCCTATTCTCACCTGTGACTGGATTCATGAGAAGGACATTTTTGCAATAGGATTTGGGAAATACTCACCTTCTGGTGTTTACTGTGCTCCACTCTAAAGGTCATTGAAGAAGGTTTACCTAAAAAATGACGAGAATCAGTGTTTTGGTTGGCAAATGTTTCCAAACTCTGGGCATTCTAATTAAGGACACATAATCCTGAGCCAGAGAGTGACAAGGACAAGGATTACCAAAGGAGGAATGGAAAATGATTCCTGTATCATCAACTCCTATGCTTCCACAGGGAGCATTACATAATTTTCTTAAAATTAAAAAAAATATGAAACTTCATCTGTGCCTCATCTGATGTCCATAAAGTATCTAATAAATTTACTAGCCTTTCATGACAAAAGTACACAACAAAGTAGAAATAGAAGGAAGTGACTGCAATATAATAAAGGTCATATACGAAAAGTCTACCTCTAACATCATAGTCATCAGTGAAAAACCGAAAACTTCTCTAAGATCCAGGAAAAAAGCAAGGGTGCCCATTCTCAACATTTCTATTCACCATAATGTTAGAAGTCCTAGCCAGGGCATTAGGTTAGAAAAGGAAACAAAAGGCTTCCATTTGGAAAGAAAGAAGTAAAATTATGTCTGTTCAAATAGGACATGACTTTATGTACACAAAAATCTTTAAAATTCCACACACATACAAAAAAAAAACCTGCACAGAAGGTTGCATGGTACAAAGTCAACATTCAAATATCTTTCCATGCATGAACAATGACCATTCCAAAAAGGAAAATAAGAAAACAATCTTAATTATTGTTTATTTTTCTAAAGCTATAGTCAAGATCTAAATTTAAATTAAAAAATATTTATTTTTATTTATTTATTTGTGCCAGGTCTTTGTTGCGGCATGTGGGATCTAGTTCCCTGACCAGGGACTGAACCCAATTTCTCTGCATTGGGAGTATGGAGTCTTAGCCTCTGGACCCCCAGAGAAATCCCAATAATCTTATCTATAATAGCATCAAAAAAGAATGAAATAATTGGGAGTAAACTTAAGGAAATGAAAGACTTATACATTGAAAACTACAAAGTATTGCTGAAAGGAATCTGACACAAGTAAATAGAAAGGCGTCTCATGTTTATGGATTTGGAGACTTACAATTTTTAAGCTGTTCATACTACCCAAAGCAATTTAAAGATTCAATGCAATTCCTATTAAAATCCCAATGGAATTTTTCTCTGATACAGAAAGTCCATCCTACAGTTAATACCGAATCTCAGAGGACCCTAAATAGGCAAAACAATCTTAGAAAAAACAGCAAAGCTGGAGGCCTCTGATTTCAGAACATATTACAAAGGTATAGGAACCAAAAGAGTGTAGTTTTGGCATAAAGTGTGTGCTTAGTTGCTCATTCTTCTTGACTCTTTGTGACCTTTTGGACTGTAGCCCACCACACTCCTCTGTCCAGGGGATTTCTCAGGCAAGAATACTGGACGGGGTTGCCATTTCCTTCTCCAGGGGATCTTCTTAACCCATGGACTGAACCTGCATCTTCTGTGTCTCCTGTATTGAAGGCAGATTTTTCACCTGCTGAGCCACTGAGGAAGCCCGTTGGCATAAAGACAGACATGTCAATCAATGGAACAGAATAGACAGCCAGAAATAAACAGAAATACACTCTTGGATACCTGGTCTAATGATCTTCATCAAGGGTGTCAAGACAGCGGGGAAAGTTTAATCCCTATAACGAATGGTGCTGGGGAAACAAAATAGCCATATGCAAAATAACAAGCATCTTACATCATGAAGAAAAATCAACTCAGAATGGATTAAAGACCTAAATGCAAGACGTGATAAGACTCTTAGAGGAAAACAAGGGTGAAACTTCACGACACTGAATCAGCAATGATTTCTTAGATATGGTACCAAGTATATAAGTATTAGTAGCAAAGTAAAAATAGACAAATGAGATTACATTAGTCTTAAAACCTCTGTCCAGCAAAGGACACAGTGAACAGAGTGAAACGGCCACCTACAGGACAATAGAAAATATTTGTAAAATAGGTATCTGATAAGCATACACCAATATGAAGCCTACCTATAAGTCAGGAAGAGAACCTGATTGACCATGATGGCACCCTGATATCAAACTTCCATGCTCCAGCATTGTAAGAAAACAAATTTCTGTGGTTTAAGAAATGCAATCTGTTTTGCTATGGCAGTCTGAGCTGACTAACACAGTGGAAAAAGGAATTCAATAGACATTTCTCCAAAGAAGGTACACAAATGGCCAACAAATATATAAAAAGATGATCACTATTACTAATCAATAGGGAAATACAAATTGAAACCTTCTTTGATGTGCAATATGAATAAGAAGATAATAGCAAGTTTGGTAAGGATATGGAGAAATTGGAACCCTTATACACTATTGTTGGAAATGTAAAATGTTGCAACTTTCATAGAAAACAGTATGACATTTCCTCAGAAAATTAGAACTGCTGTATAATCTAGCAATCCAACTCAAGAGTATATTTCCATAAAAAATTGAAAGCAAGATCTTGAATAAATAGTGTGCACATCTATGGTCATTGCAGCATTATTCCTAGTTGGCAAGATGTGGAAGCAATTTAAATGCTCATTGGTGGATAAACAGATAAAAATTATATATAAGATATATCTTATATCTGTTATATACACATGCACACAATGGAATGTTTTTAAGCCTTAAAAAAGAATTCTGTCCTATGCTACATCAAGGATGGGTCTTGATGACATGCTAAGTGAAACGAACCAATCCAAAAAAGACAAATATTACCTGATTCCACTTCTATGAGGTATCTAAATTAATCAAATCCATGGAAATAGAAAATATAATCATGGTTGCCAAGAGCTATGAGGAGGAAGGATTGGAGAATTGTCCCTCAGTGGGTTAGGGCTTCAGTCACGCAAGATGGAAAAGTTCTACAGATTTGTTATTCAGAAATGTGTATATATATATCCCTGGTGGCTCAGCGGTAAAGAATTGCATGCAATGCAGAAGATGCAACAGACGCAGGTTTGATCCCTGGGTTGGGAAGATCACCTGGAGCAAGAAATGGCAACCCACTCCAGTATTCTTGCTTGGAGAATCCCATGGACAGAGGAGCCTGGCAGGCTACAGTCCATGGGTATGCAAAGAGTTGGACACGACAGAGTGATTAACACTATGGCCACTAACACTAATGTGTACATAGTTAGCAAGAGTGTACCATACACTCAGAAAATGTTAGGAAGGTAAATTAAGATGTGCAGAGGTATGGTGAACCGTGACATATATATTCCGTATGAAAAATCTCTCTTCATGTAAAAACCTTTGCAGACAATCAAATGTTTGTTTTCATGTCCCTTTCACTAGTTTTAATAACCTAAGGGAACAGAGGGACTTCCCTGGTGGCAGAGTGGATGAGAATCTGCCTGCCGATGCAGAGGACACAGGTTCAATTGCTGATCCAGGAAGATTCCACATTCTCTGGGGCAACTAAGCCTGTGTGTTACAAACTACTGAGCCTGCATGTGCTCTGCAATGAGAAGTCACTCACTGCAACCAGAGAAAGCCTGTGCACAGCCATGAAGACACAGTGCAGCCAAAACTAAATAAATAATTTTTAAAAATTTGGGAGAACAGAAATAGAAATATACCGTGTTCATGGGTTGGAAGAATCAATATTGTGAAAATGGCTATACTACCCAAAGCAATCTATAGATTCAATGCAATCCCTATCAAGCTATCAATGGTATTTTTCACAGAACCAGAACAAATAATTTCACAATTTGTATGGAAATACAAAAAACGTCGAATAGGCCAAAGCAATCTTGAGAAAGAAGAGTGGAACTGGAGGAATCAACCTGCCTGACTTCAGGCTCTACTACAAAGCCACAGTCATCAAGACAGTATGGTACTGGCACAAAGACAGAAATATAGATCAATGGAACAGAATAGAAAGCCCAGAGGTAAATCCATGAACCTATGGACACCTTATCTTTGACAAAGGAGGCAAAGATATACAATGGAAAAAAGAGAATCTCTTTAACAAGTGGTGCTGGGAAAACTGGTCAACCACTTGTAAAAGAATGAAACTAGAACACTTTCTAACACCATACACAAAAATAAACTCAAAATGGATTAAAGATCTAAATGTAAGACCAGAAACTATAAAACTCCTAGAAGAGAACACAGGCAAAACACTCTCCGACATAAATCACAGCAGGATCCTCTATGACCCACCTCCCAGAATATTGGAAATAAGAGCAAAAATAAACAAATGGGACCTAATTAAACTTGAAAGCTTTTGCACAACAAAGGAAACTATAAGCAAGGTGAAAAAACAGCCCTCAGAATGGGAGAAAATAATAGCAAATGAAGAAACAGACAAAGGATTAATCTCAAAAATATACAAGCAACTCCTGAAGCTCAATTCCAGAAAAGTAAATTCCAATCAAAAAATGGGCCAAAGAACTAAACAGACATTTCTCCAAAGAAGACATACAGATGACTAACAAATACATGAAAAGATGCTCAACATCACTCATTATCAGAGAAATGCAAATCAAAACACAACGAGGTACCATTACACGCCAGTCAGGATGGCTGCTATCCAAAAGTCTACAAGCAATAAATGCTGGAGAGGGTGTGGAGAAAAGGGAACCCTCTTACACTGCTGGTGGGAATGCAAACTAGTACAGCCACTATGGAGAACAGTGTGGAGATTCCTTAAAAAACTGGAAGTAGAACTGCCATATGACCCAGAAATTCCACTCCTGGGCATACACACTGAGGAAACCAGATCTGAAAGAGACACGTGCACCCCAATGTTCATCGCAGCACTGTTTATAATTGCCAGGACATGGAAGCAACCTAGATGCCCATCAGCAGACGAATGGATAAGAAAGCTATGGTACATGTACACAATGCAATATTACTCAGCCATTAAAAAGAATTCATGTGAATCAGTTCTAATGAGATGGATGAAACTGGAGCCCATTATACAGAGTGAAGTAAGCCAGAAAGATAAAGACCAATACAGTATACTAACGCATATATATGGAATTTAAAAAGATGGTAACGATAACCCTATATGCAAAACAGAAAAAGAGACACGGATGTACAGAACAGACTTTGGGACTCAGTGGGAGAAGGCGAGGATGGGATGTTCTGGGAGAATAGCATTGAAACAAGTATTCTATCAAGGGTGAAACAGATCACCAGCCCAGGTTGGATGCATGAGACAAGTGCTCAGGGCTGGTGCACTGGGAAGACCCGGGGGGATGGGATGGGGAGGGAGGTGGGAGGGGGGATCGGGATGGGGAACACATGTGGATCCATGGCTGATCCTAACCCTAACCCTATGGTTATGGACAGAATCAGAGGGATATTTAGTGACAGCATAGACTATAAGGGACAGCATCAAGGCCTAAGCTAGGGACAGTGTCAAGGCTTCAGGTAAGGTTGTTCCTAGGGATATTTCAGGGCTTTCAATAGGACCAGCATCAGGGCAGTAGTTAGAACCAATGTCAGGGCATTAGTTAGTGACAAAATCAGGGTGTTACTTAGGGAAAAAGTCAGGTCATTATTATTGACAGTGTCAGGGCCTTTGTGAGGAGGAGGTCCTTGAGCTTACCAAGGAACAGGATCAGAGAAATAGGACCATTGTCAGGTCATGAGTTAGGGCCACAACTAGGGTGTTATATAGGGAAAGAGTTAGTTTATTAATGACAGTGTCTGGGCCTTAGGTAGAGTCATCATCAAGACCTTAGTTAGGAAGAGCTTCAGTTCAATTCACTCTCAGTTGTGTCTAACACCTTGTGACCCCATGGAATGCAAGACGCCAGGCCTCCCTGTCCATCACCAACTTCCAGAACTTGCTCAAATTCATGTTCATCGAGTCAGTGATGCCATCCAACCATCTCATCCTCTATCATCCCCTTCTCCTCCTGCCTTCAATCTTTCCCAGCATCAGGGCCTTTTCAAATGAGTCAGTTCTTTACAACAGGTGGCCAAAGTATTGGAACTTCAGCTTCAGCATCTGTCCTTCCAATGAATATTTAGGACTGATTTCCTTTAGGATGGACTGGCTGGATCTCCTTGCAGTCCAAGGGACTCTCAAGAGTCTTTTCCAACACCACAGTTCAAAAGCATCATTTTTTCAGCGCTCAGTTTTCTTTATAGTCCAACTCTCACATCCATACATGACTACTGGAAAAACCAGAGCTTTGACTAGATGGACCTGAGTCAGCAAAGTAATGTCTCTGCTTTTTAATATGCTGTCTAGTTTGGGCATAGTTTTTCTTCCAAGGAGCAAGTGTCTTTGAATTTCATGGCTGCAGTCACCATGTGCAGTGGTTTTGGAGCCCAAGAAAATAAAGTCTCTCACTGTTTCCATTGTTTCCCCATCTATTTGCCATAAAGTGATGGTACCTGATGCCATGATCTTATTTTTCTGAATGTTGAGTTTTAAGCCAACTTTTTCCACTCTCCTCTTTTGCATTCATCAAGAGGCTCTTTAGTACTTCTTTGATTTCTGCCATAAGGCTGGTGTCGTTGTGTATCTGAGGTTATTGTTATTTCTCCTGGCAATCTTGATTCCAGCTTGTGCTTCATCCAGTCCAGAGTTTCTCATGATGCACTCTGCATATAAGTTAAATAATCCGGGTGATTGTATACAGCCTTGACATACTCCTTCCCTGATTTGGAGCCAGTCTGTTTTTCCATGTCCAGTTCTAACTGTTGATTCTTGACCTGCATATAGATTTCTCAGGAGGCAGGTCAGGTGGTCTGGTATTCCCATCTGTTTAAGAATTTTCCAGTTTGTTGTGATCCACACAGTCAAAGGCTTTGGGGTAGTCAATAAAGCAGAAGTAGAATTTTTCTGGAACTCTGTTTCTTCTTTGATGATCCAACAGATTTGTCAATTTGATCTCTGGTTCCTCTACCTTTTCCAAAATCAGCTTGAACATCTCATGGTTCACATTCTGTTGAAGCCTGGCTTAGAGAATTTTGAGCATTTGCTAGCATGTGAGATGAGTGCAATTGTGATGGGATTCCAGTTGAGCTATTTCAAGTCCTGAAAGATGATGCTGTGAAAGTGCTGCACTCAATATGCCAGCAAATTTGGAAAACTCAGAAGTGGCCACAGGACTAGAAAAGTTCAGTTATCATTCCAATCCCAAAGAAAGGCAATGCCAAAGTATGCTCAAACTCCCACAAAGAGTCGGACACGACTGAGCGACTGAACTGAACTGAACTTGAACATTCTTTGGCATTTACTAAAACCGTGGGTGCCCACCTGGAGCCTGGGCCTAGAGGCCCCAACTGGCATTTTTTGCCCAGGAAGCCCTAACGTGGGGCGGCCCAGCAACTGCTGGCAAAGGCCTTCCATGGCAGTTTGCTTCCTTCTGCCAGAGCTAGCTTTGCTCCCCACTCCGGCATTAGTCATTCCAGGGGCCGGCCCGCCACACCTTGCCAAGGGCCCATGGGAGGTGCCAGGTGCCCTTGGCCAGGTGACCCTGGCATGGCACCTGGCCCCCGGCCCCCTAAGATGCACCCCCACAGCCTCCTTACCCATGGGCAGGACTGCACTGACCTAGGAATATGTTTGCAAGGCTTGCAGAGTGCAGGCAGACACCTGGCCCTGACTCAGGAATTGAGGCCCTGGGAGCAGGCCCTGAGGTCTGGCATCTGAGGAGCCACACACTGGCTGCACAAGAGGCCTGGAAACCCATTCTCTGGGCCTGCCTTTCCTGCCACCAAGGACGATAGCGTCCCCAGTCGCCTGTGGGCTGAGAGTCATCCCTGGTTGGGAAGCACTGGCTGGGAGGTCATTTTGCTGTGGAAATGGCCCCTGGGTCCCAGGGCCCAGGGAGGGCTCCCACACTCCCAGGGAATGTACAGGCAACTTCCACATGGGTTTTCCGTCAGGTTTGCTCTGCCAGAGAGACCTCTTGAGTCTTGTCCTGTCTGCACTTTGCTTGGCTACTGCGGGCAGAACACCTGGGCGCCCACCTTGAGCCCGGGCCTAGGGGCCCCAACAGGCATTTTTCACTGGGGAGCCCTAACGCAGGGCAGCCCAGCAACTGCTTCAAAGGCCTCCCATGACTGTTTGTTTCCTTCTGCCAGAGCTAGCTTTGCTCCCAGCTCCTTCAATGGGCACTCCTGAGGCCATCCCGCCACCCCTCAGCAGGGGATAATGGGAGGCGCTAGGTGCCCTCCGGTAGATGAACCCAGCATGGCATCTGGCCCTCTCAGACTCATTCCTGCAGCCTTCTTCCCCAGGGGCAGGACTGCGCTGACCTAGGAATGTGTTTGCAAATCTCACAGAGTGCTGGAAGACACCCGGCCATGACTCAGGAATTGAGGCCCTGGGAGCAGGCCCGGCCATCTGGCATCTGAGAAGCCACAAGCTGGCTGTGCAGTAGAGGCCTGAAAACCCACTCTCTGGGGCTTCCTTTCCTGCCTCCAAGGACGATAGCGACCCAGCCGCCCGCAGGCTGAGAGTTACCCCTGGCTGGGAAGCGCTTTCACGGAGGTCACTTTGCAGTGGCAATGGCCCTTGTGTCCCTGCGGCCAGGGAGGGCTTCCACACTCCCAGGGAACGTCCAGGCAACCTCCACACGGCTTTTCCGTCATGTTTGCTCTGCAGGAGCGAGCTTGCAAGCCTAGGCCTGTCTGCACCGTGCTTGGCTCTTGCAGACAGAACACCCTGGGCACCCACCTGGAACCCGGGCCTAGGGGCACTACTAGCATTTTTCACCCGGGGAGCCCTAACAGGGGGTGGCCCAGAAACTGCTTGCAAAGCCCTCCCGTGGCTGTTGCTTCCTCCTGCCAGAGCTAGCTTTGCTCCCTGCTCCGCCATTGGGCATGCCAGGGGCCGGCCCGCCATCCCTAGCCAGGGGCCCATGAGAGGTGCCAGGTACCCTCAGCCAGGTGACCCCGGCATGGCACCCGGCCACCTCAGATGAATTCCCATAGTCTCCTTCCCCATTGGCAGGATCTCTCTGACCTAGGAATGTGTTTGCAAGGCTCGCAGAATGCAGGCAGACACCTGGCCCTGACTTGGGAATTGAGGCCCTGGGAGCAGGCCCAGAGGTCTGGTGTCTGGGGAGCCACACACTGGCTGCATGACAGAGGCCTGGAAACCCACTCTCTGGGGCTGCCCTCCTGCCTCCAAGAAAGATAGCATCCCCAGCTGCCTGCGGGCTGATTGTCAACCCTGGCTGGGAAGCGCTGGCTGGGAGGTCATTTTGCAGTGAAAATGGTCCCTGGGGCCCCATGCCCAGGGAGGGCTTCCACACTCCCAGGGAACTTAAAGGCAACCTCCACATGGCTGTACCCTCACGTTTGCTCTGCAGGAGAGAGCTCGTGAGCCTAGGCCTGTCTATACCTTGCTCAGCTCCTGCAGGCAGAACACCCTGGTCGACCACCTGGAGCCTGGGCCTAGGGGCCCCCACTGGCATTTTTCACCGGGGAAGCCCTAACGTGGGGCGGCCCAGCAACCACTTGCAGAGGCCTCCCATTGCTGTTGGCTTCCTTCTGCCAGAGCTAGCTTTGCTCCCCGTTCCGGCATTGGGCACGCCAGGGGCCAGCCCACCAACCCTCCCCGGGGGCCCATGAGAGGTGCCTGGTGCTCTCAGCCAGGTGACCCTGGCATGGCACCCGGCCCCCTCAGACACACTCCTGCAGCCTCCTCACCCATGGGCAGGACCGCGCTGGCCTAGGAATGTGTTTGCAAGGCTCGCAGAGTGCAGGCAGACACCTGGCCCTGACTCGGGAATTGAGGCCCTGGGAGCAGGCCCTGACGTTTGGTGTCTGAGGAGCCACACACTGGATGCTCAACAGAGGACTGAAAACCCACTCTCTGGGGCTGCCTTTCCTGCCTTCAATAGTGTCCCCAGCTGCCTGCGGGCTGAGAGTCACCCCCAGCTGGGAAGTGCTGGCTGGGAGGTCATTTTGCAGTGGCAATGGCCCCTGGGGCCCCGTGCCCAGGGAGGGCTCCCACACTCCCAGGGAATGTCCAGACAACCTCCACACGGCTGTTCTGTCACGTTTGCTCTGCAGGAGAGAGCTCGCAAGCCTAGGCCTGTTTGCACCTTGCTCAGCTCCTGTGGGCAGATCACCCTGGTCGCCCACCTGGAACCCGGGCCTAGGGGCCCCAACTGGCATTTTTTCTCAGGGAGCCCTGACACAGGGCAGCCCAGAAACTGCTAGCAAAGGCCTCCCATTGCTGTTTGCTTCCTTTTGCTAGAGCTAGCTTTGCTCCCCACTCTGGCACTGGGCACACCAGGGGCCGGCCTGCCACCCGTCACCGGGGGCCTATGGGAGGTGCCAGGTGCCCTCAGCCAGGTGACACTGGCATGGCAACCGGCCCCTCAGATGTACTCCCACAGCCTCATTCCCCATGGGACAGTCCCCTGTCCCATGGGCAGGACCGCGCTCACCTAATAATGTGTTTGCAAGCCTCACAGAGTTCAGGCAGACACCCGGCCCTGACTCGGAATTGAGGCCCTGGGAGCAGGCCCGGAGGTCTGGTGTCTGAGGAGCCACACACTGGCTGCTCGACAGAGGACTGAAAACCAACTCTCTGGGGCTGCCTTTCCTGCCTTCAAGGAAGATAGCGTCCCCAGTCGCCTGCAGGCTGAGAGACCCCTGCCTGGGAAGCACTGGCTGGGAGGTCAGTTGGCAGTGGCAATGTCCCCTGGGGCCCCGTGCTCAGGGAGGGCTCCCACACTCCCAGGGAACGTCCAGGTAACCTCCACACAGCTGTTCCGTCACGTTTGCTCTGCAGGAGCGAGCTCTTGAGCTTAGGCCTGTCTGCACTGTGCTTGGCTCCTGCGAGCAGAACACCCTGGGTTCCCCCCTGGGGCCTGGACCTGGGTCCCAAACTGGCTTTTTTCGCCTGAGGAGCCCTAACACAGGGTGGCCCCGCAACTGCTTGCAAAGGCCTCCCGTGGCTGTTTGCTTCCTCCTGCCAGAGCTAGCTTTGCTACCTGCTTCTGTTTTTTTTGCAAGCTAGGTGCTGGCCTGCCACTCTTCACCAGGGACCCATTGGAGGTGCCAGGTGCCCTCGACCATGTGACCCCAGCATGGCACCCGGCCCCCTCAGACACACTCCCGCAGCCTCCTTCCTCATGGGCAGTACTGCACTGAGCTAGAAATGTGTTTGCAAGGCTCAGAATGTGCAGGGTGCCCTGACTTGGGAATTGAGGCCCTCAGAGCAGGCTTGGAGGTCCAACATCTGAGGAGCTAAACCCCTGCTATGAGGAGAGCCCTTAAAACACATTCTGTCACCTGCCTTTCCTTCCTCCAAGATAGATAGCTTTCCTAGTCTCTTGCATGCTGAGAGTCACAGAGGGCTGGAACATGCTTGCTTTAATGTCATTATTCAGTAGCAAGAGGCCCTGCGCCTAGGTCAGGCTCCCACACTCACAGGGAAATCAAAGTGACATCCAAATGAGTCAGCTCTTCACATCAAGTGGCCAAAGTATTGGAGTTTCAGGTTCATATTAGTTCTTCCAATGTATATTCAGGCCTGATTTCCTGTAGGATGCAGTGGTTGGGTCTCCTTCTAGTCTAAGTGACCTTTGAGCGTGTTCTCCAACACCACAGTTCAAAAGCATCAGGTCTTTGGCAGTCAACTTTCTTTATAGTCCAATTTTCACATTCATACATGACACATGGATAAACCATAGCCTTGACTAGATGGATCTTTGTTGGCACAGTAACGTCTCTGCTTTTTAATATGTTGTCTAGTTTGGTCATCACTTTCTTTCCAAGTCATAAGCATCTTCAGAGAAGGCAATGCCAACCCACTCCAGTACTCTTGTCTGGAAAATCCCATGGATGGAGGAGCCTGGTAGGCTGCAGTCTATGGGGTCGCTAAGAGTCGGATGTGACTGAGCAACTTCACCTTCACTTTCACTTTTCACTTTCATGCATTGGAGAAGGAAATGGCAACCCACTCCAGTGTTCTTGCCTGGAGAATCCCAGGTATGGGGGAGCCTGGTGGGCTGCTGTCTATGGGGTCACAGAGAGTCAGACACGATTGAAGTGACTTAGCAGCAGCAGTAGCAAACTTCTTTTAATCTCATGGCTGCAGTCACCATCTGCAGTGATTTCCGAGCCCCCAAAATAAAGTCTGCCACCGTTTCTACTGTTTTCCCATCTATTTGCCATGAAGTGATGAGGCAAGATGCAATGATCTTAGTTTTCTGAATGTTGAGCTTTAAGGTAGCTTTTACACTCTCCTCTTTCACTTTCATCAAGAGGCTCTTTAGTTCGTCTTCCCTTTCTGCCATAAGGGTGGTGTCATGTATATCTGAGGTTATTGATATTTCTCCTGGCAATCTTGATTCCAGCTTGTGCTTCATCCAGTCCAGAGTTTCTCATGATGTACTCTGCATATAAGTTAAATAAGCAGGGTGACAATATACAGCCTTGACATATTCCTTTTCCTATTTGGAACCAGTCTGCAGTTCCATGTCCTGTGACCCCATGGACCGCAGGATGCCAGGCTTCCCTGCCCATCACCAACTCCCAGGGCTTGCTCAAACTCATGTCCATCGAGTCAGTGGTGCCATCCAACCATCTTATCCTCTGTCGTCCCCTTTTCCTCTGCCTTTAATCGAGACTATTATAGACAGATATTTTAAAGTATAATTATTTTTGATAGTTTATCTAAAAACTCATCACATTTACATTTTTTAGGAGTTTTTTTGTTTTTAGAGCAACTTTCTTTGTTGAGAAGCTTGTGACAGATATAACAATATAGCAATATTTAACTTATAATAAACCTAGGCACTATGAACATTTTATGCTTAATGTTAATGACTCTTAGACATGTCTATATTAGAGTAGCAAAAAAAAATTAAATACTAGATATTTAATATTGACTATTTCCCAGTTCACATGAATCTAAAATTTAGGTCAATTTTTTCTCGTATTTAGAACCGTTTGATTTGTAAGGGCTTCCTTTTCTTTAGATTATTTAAATAAGAACTCACAACTTCAGCAATATTATAAAAAAACAGAAGACTCACACTGAGACATACATAAATCCACACAGACAGAGATCTTCTAGTTTTCCGCCTAAGATTTAAAATATCTCTTTGACCTCCTTTTTTTGGGGAGCGCGGGGTGGGGGGGGGCGGCGCTTGAAGTTCTCATTTGCCCAAGGCTGAAGTCTCAGGCAAAGTGGGCAGTGTTTTTCAAGGAAAGGGTTAACTTCAAGCTTTGCCCTAGGCAGGCCTTTTTAACAAGCTAATTGTTTTTAATTGATATGCAAAAGAACCAGCTTTACAGTTTGCAAGAAAAAATTTTTTTTTATTTTAACCAATTTTCTCTGGTTCTATAGAATATCTTGGCCCGGCCCGGCCCCGCCCCGCCCCGCCCCCGCCGCGCCCCTGAGCCTCTTCTGCACACGTGCAGCGCGGGATGGGAAGCAAGGGAGGGAAAGACGTCTGGAAGGCGGCGCGCCCCGGGCGGGTGGTCGGCTCCGGTGGCCTTTTCGGTTGAAGGGGATGAGGAACCGCGCGAGAAGGTGGGGGGCGGAGTGCAGAGTGGGGGTCGGGTGGGAAAGGCGGCTCTCCTCCGCCTTCCCGCCCGCCCCTCCATCCCCGGCCGGGCGCCCCGGCACTCTTGCCCCGCGCCCGGTGGCGTCGTCTCCGGTGTCCGTCTTCCGCCCGACCTCCCTGCCACGTTCCCTCGAGGTTGGATCCGAGGGTTGGTGGGGGGAAGGGGTGCTCATCACGCCCTCGCCCCACACCACGCACCTTTGCCCGTGGCGCCGGCCACGACTACCTTCACCCCCGCCGCGGACCGCAGGGCCCGGATCCTCCGGTCGCGTCTCGCGGGCTGTGCGGCGTGATGGGTGGCGGCTCCCCGCCGCGGGGCCGCTTGCCTGCCCGTAGCCTCCTGCCGCTGGCCCTGGGCCTGTCTGTCTCGGCCGGTCGTCGGTCGTCCGCTGCTCTGGGCCTGCTGCGCGGTCGCCAGGCGCCTCCCCACGCCCTCTGAGCCTCGGGGCTTGCTCCCAACCCCTCCTGCGGCTGTCTTGTCCAGTTCTCTCGCCCTCTCACTTCTGTCGTGTCCCCTGCCCGCTTGGCGCCACGCTTCCCGTCGGAGCCCCTTCCCTCTGCCCTTGGTGGTGGGGGGGAGAAGGGTGCCTGGGACGCGGGCGCGGGTAGGGGGCCCCGTGGTTGAGGGGAGAGGACGGGGTCCGGGGGGCAGCCTTACGGGTGTGCGAGGTGGTGGGGGAGGGCTTTGCCCCGTTTCGGGGGGGATGTGGGGGTGGTCGTCTGGCGTCGGCGGGGACCTCCGGAAGGCGGTCGACCGGCGCAGGGTGGGGCCCCCATGCGTCAGGGGCCTGCAGCGTCGAGGCCCGCGGGCGGCTGCGGGCGGGGACGCGGTGGTGGTCGAAGTCGGGGCGGTGGCCCGCGGGGCGCGCCCTGCGCCTCGCCCGCCTCCCCCTTTCCAGGTACCTTGCGTGGGGCTTCCCTGGTGGCTCAGATGGTAAAGCGTCTGCCTGCAGTGCGGGAGACCCAGGTTCGATCCCTGGGTTGGGAAGATCCCCTGGAGAAGGAAATGGCAACCCACTCTAGTACCCTTGCCTGGAAAATTCCATGGACGGAGGAGCCTGGTAGGCTACAGTCCATGGGTCACAAAGAGTCGGACACGACTGAGCGACTTCACTTCACAGCTGATAAAAAGCTTGGGTTGTCTCGTTGGGGTGGATTTGCTCCTGGATGGATTTCACCTGGCGGCAGTAGGGAGGCGCGGGCCTCTCCTGGAAGTGGGCGTATGGGCGGAGCACACCTGGCCCACGTCGGGGGTGGAGCGCCCCTCCTCCGAGCTCCTAGGCAGTGGGTCCCAGGTCTCAGGGGTCTCCATTGCGGCAGGGAACGGCCGTTTCGTGGGCTCCTGGGTCCCCATCGATCGGCATCCAGTGAGCGGAGCGGAGGGGTGCGGACCACAGGTAAGGGAACTGGGAGTCGGTGGCGCAGAGTGGAGCAGGGAACCACGTATTCCGCCCTCTCTGTTGGCACAGTTTCGGAGCCCCCTAACTTGGGGCCGCAGAAAAGCCTCCACTGGGGTCAAGTCCTTTATCACTTTACCCCTTTGCATAAAGCTCAGACCCGCGCGGTTTTCCCAAGCAGCCTAGTGCCTGCAGCGAGGTCCCCTTCAGGAAGTCCAAGGGATTTATCCTGCCTGGTGATTTCGCCTGCTGGGATTCCACAACCCTTACTCTGGCCGGCTGGCCCAGCCCTGCTTCTGGCACTTTGCAGGCCAGCGGGCCCTTGATCACCTGCTGGGATGGGAAAGGGAAGGGTCCACCAATTGCACCCTAGAAACTTAGTAGGGTGCATGGATTTAAAAACCTGGTGGCCACCCAGGCAGAAAAGAAGGGAGGAGAGCACCTTGCTGCCCTTTCCTGGAGGAATCTGTGGCTGTCCTGCTGACAGGGGGCCTTTCCATGGGGACCCTGTGCAATAAGTGTGGTGTTTTGGAACTGAATAATTAGAACGTGTAAAATTTTTAAATTATGTGGTGCTTTAATTAAAAAAAGAAGCTCCAAGGTTTTTCCAAATTGAGGTCTAAAAATTGAAGGCCTATTTTCCTTTCACTGTGGCATTCTATGAAGAAATGTGTGTTTTTTTAAGAGTCAGAAAAGTGAGGGAAACAGAAAACCCAGAGGTGCCCCTGTAGTTTGGCGAAGGCCTTAGGAGGTCACTTGTAAATGCTGCTGGCTGTCTGGAGGCAGTCTCTTCCTGTGGCTGATGAGCACAGATCTTTGTAGGCTTGTCCTTTGCATGAATGTTCTTGTTTGTGGAAATCCAGCTTGGAGCCATCTCCTGATGTGTAAGAATTTCCCAGACTAGACCCCTAGGCAAATCCCTTAGGGCCAGGGACTCCTTCCTTCATTGCATTTGTCTGTTTGACTGAAAAGCAGCAATAACATATTTTTCTTTAAATCTGGTCTATCATCCAGGACTTGGAGTAATATTTCCTCTCCCTCTCAATAGGCTTGGGTTCCAGGAATGAATTATAGTCAATTGTCCATAATTTTACAGATGAGGAAACTGAGACCCAGAGAGGGTGGAGGACTGTCCAAGGGAGAATGGAATATCCTTCCAGGAACCCTGGCTCCTGGGTTTTTAATTAGCTTCCTACCCAGCATGGTCATTAATTGCCAAGTGTTGACATTGAGAATAAACTATTGGTGGAAGTGTAAAAGGCTTTTTTTAAAGAATGTGCCTACCAGCTGTGCATCTTATGGAGTATCTTCATTATACTCTCTAACCCTTGGAAAGTGCTAGGCACAGGGCAGATGCTTTATCATTTTTATCGAATAAGTTCAGTTTCACACAATTATATCCATAGTGTCAGCAACACTATTAGGTATGTTAGAACAGTGATTATCACAGTTGGTACTTCACAGATCAGTAAAGAAAGAAAACTTTTTCTTAGGAAGACTGTAAAAGAATTGCTAAGTTTTAAGTTTATCCCACAGGGATATTAAAAAAAAATGAAACATCTCTCCGATCATCACCAAGGCTGTCGGAGGTCTGTTGAGGACCCCACGCAAGGGAGGGTCTACCTCTTGGGACACCCCTGCTTCAGCATCTCCTTAAGCCAGCAACCTGGGACAGCTGAGTACACTTGAAGTTCCTTCTTTGACCTCGGGAGTTTTTTTGGAAGACGGTTTTTTGACAGACAGGGGTGGGGGAAGGTTAGGGGATGTTTCAAGCGCAGTCCATTTATTGTGCACTCTATTTCTCTTTCTGTTCCCTGGTGGCTCCGTTGGTAAAGAGTCTGCCTGCAATGCAGGAGACCCAGGTTCAATCCCTGGGTCTGGAAGATCTCCTGGAGAAGGAAATGACAGCCCACTCCAGTATTCTTGCCTGAATAATTCAATAGACTGAGGAGTCTTGTGGACTACAGTCCGTAGGGTCACAAAGGGTTGGACACGGCTGAGTGACTGAACACTTACTCCTATTATTTCTTTAGCTTCACCTCAGATCATCAGACATTAGATCCTAGAGGTTGTCCCCTGCTTTAGTTCCCTCTTTCATCTTCTACACAGCTCCAGCCTGCTTCCTCCTTCTCTTCCACCTGCAGAACTACCTGCTGGGCTTCTCTGAATGTGACTAAGAATCTCCTTCCCTCACTTCCTTTTCTCTGAGTCCCTTCTCCTAACTGGGTTTCCCTGATCTCCATTTAGGCACTTTTGCCCCAGGTGGTGCTAGTGGTAAAGAACCTACCTGCCAATGCAGGAATTCAATCTCTGGATTGGGAGGATCCCCTGGAGGAGGTCACGGCAACCCATTCCAGTATTCTTGCCTGGAAAATCCCATGGACAGAGGAGCCTGGCGGGCTCTGACAGTAGGACGTGACTGAAGCGACTTAGCCCAGCACACCAGAGGACCTTTGAACTGCAGACTCGTGTCATTGTTTTGGCTCTTTGGAGTACCTTGTCATTCCATGCGTATGTTATTCCACGTGTTGTGTATTGCTTCCTAAAGGCCCTAAGAGGGTAACAAGCAGGAAGGCCAGGGGTCTCTAGACAGAGGGAATAGGCTGCAAGTGTCAGACGTTTTTTTATCTCTCTCTTAAGAGGCAGGAGGAAACAAACTGATGTTACATTTTTCCCCCTTCTCCATACAAATTTAAAAGGAGGTTTCTCAACATTCTGTGTTGCCATGACGACTCCTGGCTCCACTTGAATTTTACTTTTCTCAAACCTTGAGCTAAGCAATGCATTTTTCTTATAGAAATGTTTGTCTTAAGCTATGTTAATGTACTATGTATTTACCCTAGACTCTGTCTTCATTTGTTCCTACTAAAGGCTCAGAACCAACTTGACACACCAGTATGTTTTACTCATACCTTGTTCTCCTAATCTATGTTAAGGAAACTATATATTTGCTTGTAAATCTGCCTTTTTTCAAGATTCATGTCAATCATTTTATGGACCAGGATGACTCACCTGCTGCCAATGTTATCTCAATGCATGTTGTGGGTGAGGGGCCTGGTGCCATTCTCTGAGACATTGCCTTTCTTTCATTAGCAGACTGCTAGTGGCTGTATAACATCTGTCTAAAAACTAGCAGGGGGTGGTCTATGTCAGCAGCTTTCTCTATCTCTTTTATACTTTAATAAAACTTTGTGGCACAAAAACTCTGAGCGATCAAGCTTCGTCACTAGCCCTGGATTGAATTCTTCTCCTCTAGAGGCCAAGAATCCTGTCATCTTTCATGGTCTAGCAACAAGCTTTCAGCCTTTTGTAATTCACATTGAATCTTCATTTCAGATTGAAGATGCATTCCATGGTATTGCCATCTTAAGTCTTTCCATCACTATGGAATATCTGTACGTGTATTCAGGATATTTTTCAGCAATCGTGTATAATTTCCAGTGTGCCAGTCTTGTCATCCTCATTACATCCATGGCAAAATATTTTATTAATGTTGACCTTATTGAAAGGGAATTGTTTTTTTAAATTCCTTTTCAGATTGTTATTTGCTAGTGTATACAGATAAAACTGTGTAATTATTCATTTTTATCAGTTTGGACAGCTTGATAGTTGTCTTTACTTTCTTTACTTTCTCATACTTTAAGGTTACCCTGGCTCATATATTTACTGTCTCACCCCTAGTCTCAGTCATTTCTTCAAAGAACTTCTGTCATTTTTTTTTTAACATTGAATTATTTTTGACTATGCTGGGTCTTTGTTGCTAGATGTCTAGTTGTAGTGAGCAGAGGCTACCCTCTAGGTGCCGTGCCATGGCTTCTCATTGCAGTGCTTTCTCTGGTTGCAGAACTTGGGCTCTGGAGCATGCAAGCTTCAAAGTTGTTTGGGGGCTTAGTTGCCCCTGGGCATGTGGAATCTTCTAGGACCAGGAATTGAACCCGTGTTCCTTGCAGTGGTAGGCAGATTCTTTACCACTGGGCCACCAGGGACGTTTCCTGTTCCCTTTTATTAGAGAATGATATTTAAAACATACATGTAGGAGCTAAATATGCTCAGCTGACAGTACATGGAAATATATACATGTATTCCAGCTTACCTTTGAACAAATTCAGTTAAAGGTAATTTGTGATGATGTCTCCATGGATATTGTAACCTTTCCTTTTGTTTATCTGTAACTTCCCATTTCAATGATAAGATAGCTGGCTTCCACCTCTTGTCATGTATAGAATTCAGTGCTTGTCCCATGTGGTTACTGAAAAAACTGTCAGACTGTCTTCCAAAGGGGGCTGTGCATGCATTCCACCAGTATCTTGAGTATGTTTTTGTATGATAGTTTACTATTAGTACACTCTCCGTGGCCAGGTGTCTATTTCAATCTTTACCAGTTATGAATGGGCTTGTTTGCTCTAGCGTTCTTGGACAATTTGAGTACAGATTCTTTGTCAGACATGCATTTTTTAGGAAAACGATTGTATTTATTTTTGGCTGTGTTGGGTCTTCGTGTGTGGGCTTTTCCCTAGTTTGGGTGAGCGTGGGCCATAACCAGTGGTGTGCGGGCTTCTCACTGCAGTGGCTCCTCTTGTGGGGCACAGGCTGCCGGGCTTCAGTAGTTGCAATATGTCAGCTCGGCGTTGTGGCTTCCAGGCTCTAGCGCACAGGCTCCGCAGTTGTGGCACATGGCTCCATCGCATGTGGGATCTTCCCGTCCCAGGGATCACACCTGCATCTCCAGCACTGGCAGGCGGAGTCTTTACCACGAAGCCTCCAGGGGAGCCCTCAGGCGTAGTTTTGATTCTAGTTTTCCACACATGCACCTGGTGAGAGAGGCCAGGATCAAGAGGCCTGGCAGCTGGGGGTCCTCAGCCACAGTTCTGGCTGTGCCATCGAAAGCTCTGGGGCCTTTGGTGAGCACCTCAACTTCCCTGGGACTGTTTCCTCCCCTCAGAAATGCCCAGCTGTGGAACTGTAGCCCACCAAGCTCCTCTGTCCCTGGGATTTCTGAGGCCAGAATACTGGAGGGGGTGCCATTTCCTTCTCTACAAGATAGCATTTTGAAGATATTTTCTCCTGGATTGTGGTTTTGATGAAGGAAGTGGGGGGGAGGGGGAATCCCTTCCAGGGCTTGAGAGTGGGTTCTTGTCTGACACTGGGAAATGAGTTGTCCAAGGAGAGGAGTGCTGTCCAAGCGAGAGACTTTATTGGGAAGGGATGCCGGGGCAGAGGGCAGGAGGGTGAGGGAAACGGGGAGAATTGCTCTGCCACGTGGCTCACAGTCTCAGGTTTTATGGTCATTGGGTTAGTTTCTGGTTTGTCTCTTGCCAGTCATTCTGAATTGGGATCCTTCCTGGGGGCACACGCATCACTCAGCCGAGATGGATTCCAGCAAGGAGGATCCTGGGAGGTTGGTGGGACCTCTGGACTGGAGTCTCCCGTCTCCTTTTGACCGCTCCAGAGTTCTGGTTGGTGGTAGCTTGTTAGTTCCTTGTTCCTTACCAGGACCTCCTGTTGTAAGATGACTCCTGCAAGTGTTTTCTCTTCTCTGTTGCCCGGCAAGGGTGGGTGGTCAGTGGTTCATTTAGCAGTTTGTCTTTTGGTTCTCTCGAGTAAGGTCCTTCACAGAATAAATGTATGAAATTGTAAAAATCAATGTTTTAAATAATTTATATTAATAATTTGGTAAGTTGGCTTTTTTGTTGTGTGTTAGAACTAATCACCAGACCAAAGGTCATGTAGATTTTTTGTTATTTTCTAAAATTTTTACAGTTTTTTAAATTGAATTATGGTGTTGCAAAGTTTGTGTTTATGTTCATTTCATTCCATCTGGTTTTTATTTTTTAAGTTATTTATTTTTAGTTGATTGATCATTGCTTTACAATATTGGTTTGATTGGTCATACATCAACATGAATTAACCATAGGGGTACGTGTGGCCCCTCACTCTTGAATCTCCCTCCCACATCCCACCCATTCCCACCTCCCTAGGCTATCAGAGAGCCCCAGTTTGAGTTCCCTGAATCAGACAGCAAATTCCCAGTTTAGGTTGGTGTGTATGCATCCGTGCTGCTCTCCCCATTCATCTCACCCTCTCCCTCTCGTTCCCCACTCTTGTCCGTAAGTCTCGTCTCTATGTCTGCATCTCCATTGCTGCTACGTGAACAGATTCCTCAGGACCATCCTTCTAGAGTCCATGTTTTTCTTTCTGACTGACTTCCCTGTTTCATACGCTCTAGGTTCATCCACTTCATTAGAAGTGCCTCAAATGTGATCCTTTTTATGGCCGCATTCCATGCAGGCTCTGACTGTTCCTTACCGTGATTTGAGGAGGGTCGTGGAGCTATTCGGCTCCATTTGGGTTTGGGCTTCCAGTCTGAGCGCTCGCCGCAGAGCTGCCTCTGGGTGAGCCCTCTGGGCTGTGTGAGCGCGGGGCTGCCCGCTCTTCTCCGGCGGCCCGCAGGGGGCGCCAAAGCCCCCTCTGACCCGCGGGTGCAGGACGCTCTGCCTTCAAACTGGGCTCAGTGACCAGCTGCGGGGAGCTTTCTCTCCTCAGGGCCGTCAGGGCTCGGGATTCTGGAAACGGGGCTGCGTCCAGGCTGAGAGGAGCGGGCTTGCCTCAGTGCCCCAGCAGGGAGGCGCTGCAGGAGGGAAAAATGAGGACAAAGTAAATGTTTCCTGTGTCCAGCTGAGCGCTGACCGGAGAGGGCGGGGCGGAGAGCTCCATGTGCAAAACGGCGGGTTTTCAGTTAGATTTCGTTTAGATGATCTAGAGGATGACCAATGATGTTCTTCAGTGCACGTGGCCAGTTTTCCTGACACTGTTTCTTGAGAAGACTGTCCTTTCCTCTTCGCTCGTTCCTGGTTTGATGTTCGTGAACTGACCGCGTACGTGTGGGTTCACTCCTGGGCTCTCTATGCCTTCCTCGAGTCCACGTGTCTGGGTTCGTGCCAGTTCCTCACTGTGGTGCTTCCTACCGCTCCACCATGTAGTTTGAAGTCGGAGAGGAAGAGGCATCCGTGTTCTTCTTTCTCAGAGTCTTTTTGGCTGTTTGAGATCCTGTTCAATATTAGCAGCCTAACATTAGGACTATTTCTATTTCTGTGAAAAATGGCATGGAATATCATTTTGTGATCGCAGTCAATATATTTGTTGATGGCTTTGGTTGGAATGGACATTTAATTCCTCATTGTTCCAGTGCATGAGCGTGGAATAGTTTTCTGTTTCTTTGTGTTTTCTTTGGTTTCTTTATCAGTGCTTTCGAGTTTTCTGACTACTGGTCTTTTATGTCCTTGATTAAGTTTGCTGCTAGATGGTTTATTCTTTTTGATGCAATTATAAGTGGGATTTTAATTTTTGTTTTTGATTGTTATTAGTGTACAGAAACACAACTGATTTTTGTGTATTGATTGGGATTGTAAATTGTAGTATTTTATATGATTGTAAATTGATCCGAAATGATTCAGTTTTAACTGAATGTAGTCTAACAACTTTTTGTGAAGTTATGTGTAAATTTTATTTGTAAAATCTGTTTCTCCTGCAATAGGTCATCCAGAGGACCCAAGACATGGTGGTTACTAATAGACTTCCCACAGTACTTCTTCATTCCATGTGGACTCCTACAATGGCAGTGAGCATCACAGCTTCCCTTGAACTTCATCTGGGTAAGTCTTGGCCTGTATAAGAAAGTTTCATGCCTGTCTAATCTGAACTTCTTTTGTGGTATTGACATGGTTGTTTTGAAACATAATTTACTTTCCAGTAATTTAAAATGTACAGAAAATTCCTAGCAATGGGAAAAAGGACTCACATTTGCCACATCATTTAAAATACTCTATGTGTTTCATCCAAAATGGGTGCATTCTCCTGCAGAACCAGCACATAACTTCCAAAATCAGGAGATCTTATGGTTTCTACATTATAATGTAATCCACAGCGCCACTTCCACTTTCAGCAATTGTTCAATTGTATGAATATATCTTTTTTTTTCCATCTTCATCCCTTTTTCTTTTTTTAGAGTGTTACTGAGATTTTCAGTTATTTGGACAAACTTGATGGATTTAAAGCAGACATGGTGAATATGGAATCTGGGTGGCCTTTTCTATATGGATTTTTTTTTCACTAAAGATGGTTTTAATGTTTATTCAAGTTGTAACAGGTATGAATCCTGCATTCTTTTTTCCCCCATAGTGATTAAAAATAAATAACATGCCATTTACCATTTAGATATTTGTAGGCATACAATGTTGTAGCAAACAACCTTTACTTGTTTTGCAAACCAGTTTAATAATGTGTACCTTGTGAGTGCTTTGGTGAAACTCAGGAAACTGAGTCAGTGATTGAAATGGCCCAAGATATCACCTTAGATAGCATCTTCATCTAAAAACAAAACAGGGGCTTCCTGGTGGTCCAGTGGCTAAGACTGGACACTCCCAGAGAAGGAGGCCCAGGTTCAATCCCTGATCAGAGAGCTAGATCTCCCATGCCACAACTAAGAGTTTGCATGCTGTAGCTAAATATCTGGCTTGCCTCAACTAAGGTCAACCTGGCGCATACAAATTTAAAAAAACAAATAAGTATTAAAAAAAAATAAAACCAAAGGAAAGGAAGGGTATGGTTGTTGTACAGATTTAGGTCTTAGCTTTCCCTATTGATAAAAAAAAAAGTTTCGCAAGACTGTCATCCTTCTATCTGGTATATACAGAGGATTCCTTTGAAATGAGATTTCTCTGGTAAATGTGATTCACAGAAGAGCCATCTTGAACTTGGGTTTCAGAGATGATCATGTGTCCTTTAAAAAAAGAAGGTTAATTAGGTCCAACTAATTCTCATGCTGAAGCAGTATAGTTTGGGGTAGCATTTGCTCCCCTTCACTTTGGATGTATCCCAATTTGTTTACACAGTCATCTACCAAAGACATCCTGATATTTGAAAGTTTTTAGCTATTACAAGTAGAGCTGTTGTGTGTGATTGTGTGATAGTTTTTGTCTGGACACTTTTTCAAAGCTGTTTACTCAGTACTAGACGTGTAATGTTCAGTTCACAGGTGAGCCTTGTTTAGCTGTGGAAAAATACAGCTGTGTTTCTCTGTGTCATGTGGGATCTTCCTGGGTAAGGGATTGAACTTGAGTCTTTTGCATTGTCAGGCAGATTCTTTACCATTGAGCCAGCAGAGAAGCCCCGCCCCCCCTTTTTTTTAGTTTACTGGATCTAATAGATGTGCAGTGCAACTTCACTGTTGTTTTAAGTTGTAATTTCCTAATGATATATGATTTTGAGTATTTTTGATATGCTTATTTGCTATCTGTATATTTTCTTTGGCCAGGTGTTCAGATTTATACATTTTTAATGAGGTTGTATGTTCCAGATTTTTTGGTATAGTTGGAGTACAATATTTATCAGATATGCATTTTGTAAATATATTTTTCTGTGGCTTGTGTTTAAGTTTTGTGAATAAGGTTTTTCACAGTTTAAATTTCTGATTTTTTATAGTTCATGTTATATGTTTTATATCTTTTTTTGGATAGACTTTAGTGTTTTTTGTTGTTGTTGTTAAATTTCATAAGCAAAACTGAGGTGCTATAGATACAGTTTTAAGCAAAGCTGAGGCACCATAGATACAATTTTGCCTTTTGTCTGTTGAGAAGTTTGAGTGAGGTTGGTGTAAATTGTAAACTTATGTCTACATTCATTTGATTGGATATGGCTTCCAATTATTTGTATAATTGGTTTTGGGGATGTCATGGGAAGTCAGTTTCCCCAAGGGATACTGAGTGGGGTCCATGAAACATGAATTCTCTTTGATTCCTGGGGATCACTTTTTGCTTTTTCTGGCTTTGGATTTGACTTATTTGGATATCTCATACTAGTGGAATCACAGAACATTTGTCCTTTGTTGGTTTGGTTTATTTCACTTAATATGATGACCATAAGGTTCATCCACATTGTAGCATTGTCAGAATTACTGACTTTTAAGGGCTGAATCATATTCCCTTGTGTGTATACCACAGTTTGTTTATGGAATTGGCTGCCATGGACACTTAGATTGCTTCTGTTTGTTGGCCAGTGTGAATCATGCTGTTGTGAATATGACTGCAGAAATATGAATTTTTTCAGCCCCCTTTCCCAAACCTTTTGGGTACATAGCATGAATTAGAATGGAAATATACATTTATTCCATGTGTTAGTTTTGGAGTAATTACTGTAATGTCTTGCACAGTGGCCGCGCCATTTTAGTTTATATGGTAGAATACTGTTCAAGCTTTTGAATATATCCTGTGTTGCAGTCACCCACCGATGGACACTTGAATGGGTAGTACCTTTGGGCTATTGTGAATAATGTCACTATGAATATTTGTGTACCAGTTTTTGTTTGAATTACTAACAAATACATAGTACTATATATGAAAGAAACCACAAGGACCTACTGTACAGTTTAGGAAACTGTATTGAATATCTTATGATAATGTATAATGGAACAGAATCTCAAAAGGAATATATGAAAAAGCCATAATAGCCATGATAATTATTATGCCAACACTATGAGTTATCATAGCACTACTCAATGTGTATTTATACATACCACTAAAATATTCACATCTGTAAGTATATTTCACTGATTGATTAGATAAAAAATCGAGAATTCAAACAGAATAAATAAACTTCCTGTCATTGCTCATCATCATTTATGCACTATTACTACCTGTAACTCTCATCGTATAAGTGCTGGACTAGAATTTCCATTAGTGTAAACCAAGAGATTGTGAAGGTGTAAGGAAGTATAACTTATTTAATTCCTTAACGAAGGATTATAGAACTCTGTGTACATGAAGTGAATGAAAGTCAAACAGTTTAATTGAGCCACATTCTTACTAGAGTGATGAGCTTCCACCCCACCCAGTGTTAGTTCACAATTAAATCCTGCAGTCATCTGGCCTCAATGTCTGCTTCCTGCCATCCAGAAAGAAAAGGTGAGGAAGTCCTGACAAAATTGATGTTATTTTTCTTTTTTTGATTTGCATTTTATCACAGGGCTTGGCAAAAAGAGAGCCTAACCTGTTTTTAGAGTTCCATCCCAAGGGTTGCTCTGGCATGTCACATAGGTTGACAAACTGCTGATTATTTTCAACAAAGGACAATGATCTGCACTTCACTATATGTTTCTTGAGGTGGAATAGCAGGCATTCCTTTAAGTGAGGTCCTTCATGCTGAAGTAGGCATACCTGAAGCAGTAGCCATAAGAGGAACACATTTATCATGTGGACATCGCATCCCATGAATTTGTAATAATTTTTCAGTTATACCCATCTTCATTGGAGGAACTGATTTGTCCCAGTAATAACTGGAGTACCCAGTATAACAGTTCCATGACTTATGAGTACTTCTTATGAGTACACTTATGAGTACTTCTTCCAATGTTCTTTCTCCTACTTCGGTCATGAACAGTAGAAGCTGATGGCAGTGGTTCTTGAAATGTATATTGATTCCCAGGTGGCACAGTTGGTAAATAATCTGCCTACCAGTGCAGGAGATGGAAGTGATGTGGGTTTGATCCCTGGGTCAGGAAGATAATAATTCATACACTTGTTTTACGTGAACAAGTTTGATGCTCATGAGTTTTTTTCTTCTGTAGACAGAAAACCAAATTCTGTTCAAGGACACTGATAGAACCCTAAGGTTGAAAATCAAATCTGAAAAAAAAAAAAAAAAGAAAGAAAATCAAATCTGTATTGTGAGCAATGCTTAGAAATCCATGAGTTGAAGCATAGTATTATGCCTATCATCCTTGTAGCTCCCTCAGTGAAATATTTTGAGAAAAGCTATTCATTCATGGTATAGATTCATGAAGAAGCTAAATGCATTAATCCTTTACATTGACAACTGTGAATTGAAATCTCCTGTGAATCATAAGTGACAACCACACATACCAACATGATTTATTAGTATTATATCAATATTTTTAGTCCTATTGTATTTCAACTAAAAATATCAATATATAATTGTACATGAAGTCAAGACATAAAATCAGTGCAAATACAAAATATTCCATCCTTTGAGAAAGGGAGCAAAAAATCTGTGTGCTTTGCCTATTGCATTTTTGTATTAGATCCTTAAGTATTTTATTCACCACACCCAACTGAATGGTTAACAAATCTTCAGAGAAGAAAGGATCATTTTTCTTTAACAATGAGTAGTTCAAATCCTCTCAAAGCAAATTCATGAGTGAGTCTAATTTTGTGTGAGACCATGAAAACTCAGTGTTTTTATTATGCTTGTGCTTATGACGGGAGGTCTGAGAAGGCACTTCTGAAGGTTTATTACTACCAGTCGTTCTCATATTGAGTCTTTAAAGGTTTAATCACTGAGGTGTTGCGTCTACACTTGCCCTACGCTGAGTAGCAGCATGCCCTTTCTTCCTAAGTGCAGTAGAAGTCTTCCCAATTGGTCTGTCTTCTGTCCTCTGGAGTATGTATTGCTTGAGCTCACCACAGCCTAGTAGATGGAAATTGTCAGGATATTCTGGAAACCCTTTTTATTGCAGTCTCTTCAGGAGGTTACAACTGCTGCAAGCCTCAGGATTTTACAAAGCACTTTTTACAACCTCAGATGAAGGATAAAAGTCAACACTCGTGACAGCCACAGGCTTCCATGACCTGTACATGATTGTTGGCTTTGCTTTCATAATCATCCTGTTTCTTATACTAACTAAGATGTCACTGTATTTTTTTTAATCATCATTTTATCTTTGATGGTTTTTAGATCTATTACGGATTTTCCTATATATCTTCACTTATTGGTGAGGGTCTTATGTTACTAGTAGTTACTAAAACTGACTTTCAGTCAGTTAGCTGTGGTAGAATAGGAAAAAGAATGACCAACTGTATATTATTAATATTATGTATTAATATATTATTAGTTTTATTGTTTGCAGTTATCCAATTCTAACTTTCTGAAATAAATACTCAGAAAAATCACGTCCTTTTGAATGTCCGTTTGACTGTATAGGAGAACGGCAATGTTATTACATAAAATTGTTTACAGTTTCCATTATGTTTCTCCTGTTTGATGTAGATATCAGCCTTTGGTTCTGTCACTAGTATTACAAGTAAAAAAAATTAATTAGAGCTCCTGTGGTAATTTTACTGTTAGCAATAAGTATAGCATAAAGTGAACACAAAAGAGGTTAGAGTAGACCAAATATGAAAGTTAGTTTAAAAGAAAACATACAATGTTGAATGATTACAGTAGGATTAAATTTATAGTTATGAAGTTGTTTTATTATTATTCTATCCTTTCAGTTTCCTTTGCAGAGGTGTTAATGTACAGATTCCAGTACTATGGCTAGAGTGAATAATACTATCGTTATTCATGAGAGCAACTCTACTAAGTCTTAACGCTTATGCCACTCAAGGTATTTTAATACCTATTATGTTAGTAGTGTTTGTAGTTTGTGAAGTCACATAAGTTATATTCATTCAAGCAATAGTATCAAACAGCTATGGCATCAATTATAGATGTGAATAGATATAGAATGTGAATCCGTTTCACGGTGACAAGTTATTATTGAAGGTATTCTATTAATGCCAGTAACAAAGCTGTGCAGAAATAAT
Source organism: Cervus canadensis (assembly GCF_019320065.1). NCBI lineage: Eukaryota > Metazoa > Chordata > Mammalia > Artiodactyla > Cervidae > Cervus > Cervus canadensis. Next base: position 34,037,649 of record NC_057392.1, on the reverse strand, counting down.
ACAATGTTTATTAAGAAAGCAAGATTTACTCATTTGTTTTATTATTCTATTTCTTTTAAACTGATTTAATGACAGCAGGCTTAACTTTTCATTAACTTGTATGACTATCAGCAGTTTGACCAAGTTGAAGAACATGACTCGTTTGTAGTCTTCCTCATCAGCTCATTCCATCTACTAGGTTTAAAATCATTTAGTACAGAGCTCAAACACTGTCTAGGTGTTAATCCAGTGTTTTGTTTGATTATCATGCAGGATCATTTAAAAAGTAAAAGTATGCCTGTATGAGTTAGAGCTCTGATCCCAGCAGTCCATGTAGAAGCTTCCACTGAGAAATGTACAGCACTGAAATTTGTGGATGTGGTATACCGTGAATCACAATAATTGTAAACAGCTTCACAGGCTACTTATTTGAAACGACCATTACTAATGACATTCTCATTCATTTGAGAACTAAATATATCCAACTTACACTGTGTTTGCCAAATCAACTTTGAGGTATTCTTCACATAGTCCTTCATTGGTCATGGCACTTGTCAGATTGAAGACATATGTATACTCATGTTTTGTTTGAGATTTTAAAGTCATTCTTCAGTTTTCTGTGAGGAATGGTTCTGTATATGCCCCGTGGATCCCCAGATCCACTGATGTTCATGTGTCTTGGGGCTTCCCAAGTGGTGCTAGTGGTAAAGAACCCACCTGCCAATGCCGAGACATAAGAGACATGGGTTCAATCCCTGGGGCAGGAAGACCTGCTGAAGGAGAGCATGACAACCCACTCCAGTATCCTTGCCTGGAGAATCCCCTGGATGGAGGAGCCTGGTGGGCCCTAGTCCATACGATCCCAAAGAGTTGGACATGATGTCAGTGACTTAGCACAGCACATGATTCATTGTTGTAGCTAATATAATGGAGATGACATGTAAAGAAGTGCCAGCAGGTGAAAGTCAATATTCACCACTTTTAAACTTTGGAATTTATTATGATATTTTACATCCATATTTGTATGACTTCATAGTTGGAGAATCTATGCATATGAAGGGCTGATTGTGTTATATTTATGTTGAGGGAAGATTTATTTTTATGTGGTTTGAGATACAGGTACCATCTCATTCATATGCATGTGTATACTCATCACCTCTCATCATTTTTTGAAAAGATCATTGTTTTGAAATGTTGTTGCTGAACTATGAAAGATGCCAGGATTTTTGGCCTCCTTAGGAGAATTCAATCCAGGGCTAGTGACGAGGCTTGATCACTCAGAGCTTTTGTGTCACAAAGTTTTATTGAAGTATAAAAGAGAGAAAGAAAGCTTCTGACATAGACATCAGAAGGGGGCAGAAAGAGTGCCCCCCTGCTCGTCTTTAGCCGGATGTTATATGGCTACTAGCAGTCTACTAATTAGAGGAATGGCAGCAGGCCCCTCACCCACAGATACATGGAGATGGCACCAGGTGAGTCATCCTGGGCCATAAAGGATTGACATGAGCAGATATATAGCTTATAGAGTAGGAGAACAAAGCATATTGGTAAAGCATATTGGTTTATCAAGTCAGTTCTGAGCCTTTAGGCAGAACCTACTTGAAGACAGAGTCTAGGGTAAATAGCACATTCACATAGCTTAAGGCAAACATTTCCATAAGAAAAATGCATTGGTTAGCTTAAGGTTTGAGAAGAGTTAAGTTCAGGTGGAACCAGGTGTCATGATAGCAACACAGAGTTTTAAGGAAAAACCTCTTTTAAAGTTTGTATAGAGAAGGGGAAAAAAGATAACACGAGCTTGTTTCCTCCTGCCTCTTAGAGAGAAACAATGACACTTGCAGCCTACTTCCTTCCTTTGGAGACTCCTACTGGCCTTCCTGCCTGTAACCCTCTCAGTTTCAGTCATTGAATGTTATCTGCCTTGTGAAACATTGAGTCTAGAATTATGTGTTTATTTTTGGGTATTTCATCCAATTTCATTTAAATGCATATGTTAATGGTAGTATTACAAAGTTTGTTATCCTATTGCTTTGTATACTGACATATGACATTGGGAAATGTGGGTCTTCAAGTTCAATTTTGTTTTTCAAGTTTGTTTTTCTTTTTAGAGGTACGAAAAAAAATAATACGACTGTTAAAATCAGATTTTGTATTTTTTGCAAAATATGAATTCAGATCACATCGAATCTGGATATGTGTCTATGCATTAAAGTCCTAATAACTATGTTCATTGATTTCACTACCATGGGATGTTTTCATATCTATTGAGGATTTACTTCATTTATTTCAGTCATACTTGTTTAATTTTCTGTCTTACAGTCTTGTTCATAGATCAAAGGTATTAAAAATTGAAAATGATGTTTGAAAATAGTCATCCGTTTTTAAATTCCTTGTGAGGTTATTCATTGGTAGTTTATAAAACTGAATGTATTGTGTTTAGCCATACTTTCTTGTTGTCATTCTGTGAATTTGAAGAATGTATGAAGTTGTTTATGCTTTAAACATTCATACAGATGATGTCCAATATTTATCTGAATAGACTTGCTTTCAATTTGTAGTTTCCTGTGCATATGTCTTTCTTTATGGATTTGGGTAGAACTTTGTGAGGATTGAAACCTTCATAGAAACTGGAATTTGTTGAAATATTTATGGTTTGAAAATATCTTGTGTATAGAATTATCCAGATTAATGATTGGTATTAGATTGCTATGTTACAATATGTATGACACACATGTGTTCCACTGTGATCGATTGGATATGTGGTGGAGAGGTATTTTGGTGGTACAAGTGATTTAAATGATGTGATCACAGTGTTTATATTCCTGTTATGTGGTTAATGGGTCTTGGATCCATGTTTAAATATTACTCCCTTGTCACTTGTGATGCATGTGAAGTGCGAAATTGAAGATGATGAAGGTACCTAATTCAAAAGGTAAGTAAGGGTTGAGGGTGTGAGTAGGGTGTGGGTTGGGTTTAGGATGTGGGATAGTGTCTGGTGAGGGTGAGGGTGTCCAGTGAGGGACTATGGTGAGGGTTGGATTAGGGTTGGAGTTGGGGTTAGTGTTAGGTTAAGGGTTTAGGGTTAAGGGTTTAGGGGTAGGGTTTAGGGGTAGAGGGGTAGAGAGAGGGTAGGGTTAGGTTAGGGGTTAGAGTTTAGGGGATAAGGGTTAGGGGATAGGGGTTAGGGGTGGGGGATAGGGGTTAGGGGTAGGGGATGGGGTTAGGGGTTAGGATTAGGTGTTAGGGTTAGAGGGTTAGGGTTAGAGGGTTAGGGTTAAGGGTTAGGGTTAGGGTTCGGGTTTAGGGTTCGGGGTTAGGGTTAGGGGTGAGGGTGATGGTGAGGGTTAGATGAGGGTGAGGGGTTAGGGGTTAGGGTTAGGGGTTAGGGGTTAGGGTTAGGGATTAGGGGTTAGGGTTAGGGATTAGGGGTTAGGGTTAGAGTTAGGGGTTAGGGTAGGATTAGGGTTAGAGGGTTAGGGTTGGGTTAGGGTTAGGGGTGAGGGTGATGGTGAGGGTTAGATGAGGGTGAGGGGTTAGGGGTTAGGGTTAGGGATTAGGGGTTAGGGTTAGAGTTAGGGGTTAGGGTAGGGTTAGGGTTAGAGGGTTAGGGTTGGGTTAGGGTTAGGGTAAGGGTTAGGGTAGGGTTAGGGTTAGGGGGTCAGGGTTGAAGGTTAGGGTTAGGCGTTAGGGTTAAGGTTCGGTTAGGGTTAGGGTTTAGGGTTAGGGGTTAGGGTTAGATGAGAAGGGTGAGGGTGAGGGTTAGAGGGTGAGGGTTGGAGGGTTAGAGGGTTAGGGTTAGGGTTTAGGGTTAGGGTTAGATGAGTTAGGGTTAGGGTTGGGGTCGGGGTCGGGTTCAGGGTTAGGGGGTTAGTGTCAGGGTCAGGTTCAGGGTGAGGGTCAGGGTTTAGGTTTAGGGTTGGGGTTGGGATTAGGGTTAGGTTTAGGGAGAGAGAGAGAGTTAGGGTTAGGGTGGTGTTAGTGTTAGGGTTTAGGGTTTAGGGTTAGGGCTAGACGGTTATGGTTAGAGGGTTAGGGTTAGAGGTTAGGGTTAGATGAGGGTTAGGGTTAGGGGGTAGGGGTCGGGGTAGGGGTAGGGTTAGGGGTATTAGGGTTAGGGTTAAGGGTTAGGGTTAGGGTTTAGGGTTAGTTTTAGGGTTAGGGTTACAGAGTGACCATAAGCTTGCATTCACCCAGCAGATGGCCTCTGAGAGGTCTGTGCCCGGCCAGAGTGACCATAAACTTGCATTCACCCAGCAGATGGCCTCTGAGAGGTCTGTGACAGGCCAGAGTGACCACGAGCGTGCATTAACCCAGTGGACGGCCTCTGAGAGGTCTGTGACAGGCTAGAGTGACCATGAGCATGCATTAACCCAGTGGACGGCCTCTGAGAGGTCTGTGACAGGTCAGAATGACCATGAGCATGCATTAACCCAGCAGATGGCCTCTGAGATGTCTGTGACAGGTCAGAGTGACCACGAGCTGCACTCACCCAGTGGACGGCCTCTGAGAGGTCTATGATAGACCAGAGTGACCACGAGCCTGCATTCACCCAGTGGACAGCCTCTGAGATATCTATAACAGACCAGAGTGACCACGAGCCTGCACTCACCCAGTGGATGGCCTCTGAGACGTCTGTGACAGGTCAGAGTGACCATGAACATGCATTCACCCAGCGGTGAATTCCTGCCTGGAGAATCCCATGGACAGAAGAGCCTGGTGGGCTATAGTACATGGGGTCGCAAAGAGTCAGACACACCTGAGCACCTGGGCACACACACATGAAACAGAAACAGACTCAGGGACAGAGGGAACAGACTGGTGCTCTCTGAGGAGGAGGGGACGGTGGAGGGATGGAGTGGGAGGCTGGGGTCAGCAGATGTAGCTTTTATAAGTAGAATGGATAAACAAGGTCCTGCTGCATAGCAGAGAACCATATTCAGTATCCAATGATAAACTATAAAAGAATATTTTTTAAAAAGAATGTATATATGTGTATAAGTGTATCCCTGAGCTATGCAGCAGAAATTAACACATTTTAAATGAACTATACTTCAAATATATATATATATATATACTGATTAAAAAAAGAAAAGAACAGACCCTAGCCAATTACAACAGATACTCAACCCAGGGGCACAGAGTCCCGAGCGGTCAGAAGAGGGGCCGACAGGAGACGGGGTCCCACAGCTGCCCACAGGCTGACTGCGAGCCCTGGGCGCCGTAAGCTACAAGTGTCGCTGGAGGAAATGAGAACTTGACCCACACGACTCCTCCAGCTCAAAACAAAGCGGCTCTGCTTCCCCTGATCACATAACTGAAGGGGCCCCGGGACGCCCTGGCTTGGTGCCGGGACCAGGAATGTACTGGTCAGATCCCGATGCAGGGGAGGTCTGTGAGGGCAGCTCTGGAGCGGGTGGGCCAGGATGAGCACAGCAGCTCCGCCCGTTCCTTGAAGGTCGGACAAAACAGAGCCCAGGAGGCCGGAAAGTGTCCTAATGGAGGGCAGGCCCCACGTCGGTGCCTCCGCTCTCTGGCTGAGGCCCAGCGCTGACCCCCTGTGCCGGTCTGCAGCACATTCTGCACACACCCTGACGGCTCAGCTGCTGAGCCCCAAGGTGAAGGCTTGTGATGCCATCCATGCCCACAGGCACCAACAGCACTGACCATCTGGCTCCTGGCCCAACAGCGAGGTCCAGCTGAGACCAGTGGACATGTTGTCAGCTGTGCTCCAGGGTGGCCCCCGTGTCACCAGTAGATGTCAGTGTCACGATGCAGGCCAGCAGGACTCAGCCTGGTGGATTGCTAGAATCAGCGGGGACACACCGACCCATGAACACTCCCAGCCCTGGGTCAGGCAGAGACCCAAACAGGCAGACAACTGCAGATAGCAGAGTCCACGGCACAGACAAGGAGCAGCTGTCCCCGGGCAGGAACGGGGCCCCATCTCAGGGGGCGCCCTTGGGATCCCCCAGCTTAAGCATAAAGAGGCTTCAGGCACAGGTGGTAGGAACAGAATTGGAGCTGCTTTTTAAGTCATGCAGGGCAGGACACGCAGGTGAGTGAAGGCCAGAGGGAATGTGCCATAGAAAACAGAGTGTCTGGGGAACAGACGGGCGTGGGTGGAGCTGAGCCCAAGGGGGCTGGGAGTCCGGACTCAGAAACCCTGTATGCCTCTCTCCAGTCTCGGCCCCCTAATCTACTTAACCCCCACTCTGCAGCCTGACACTGCCTGTCCTGTGCATCTCCACACTCGGACCATCCACTCATTCACAGATATTTGCTTAGCACCTGCCTCTGGCCAGGTCGTGTTCCAGGCACGGGACAGCCGTGAGGAGACAGACAATAACCCCAGTCCTTGGGGAGCAGAAACTCTACCAGAGGCCAGATACACCACTCCTGTGGCCAAGCCCCGGCCAAGCCCTCCTCAGCCACCGGCCAGCCCTGCTGGAGCTCCGCCCCGAACGCAGTTCCGTCTGAGCATTCCCCCTCCTCCAAGAAGGCGCCTCTCTGGACTCACCGCCCGTCAGCCCCTGCCTCCCCGTGTCCTGTGTCCTTCTCAGCACAGACCACCATCTGAAACGGCCTCCCCGCCACCTGCGTGACCTCAGTGTACCTGGTGATGTCACACCCTCGGTGAAGGAAGGTCCCGGCTGCCCTGACGCCCTTTCTGCTGAGTTCCCGCCACAGATTCCCGTCTCAGCGGCCTGGAAGGACTCTCCAGACGGGTGTGGAGCAGGGGATTGGCCGGCCCGAGAGGGTGGGCCCACTGGGCCGCTCCAGTGGTCAGGGTAGACAGGGACCTCCCAGCACCGGCCCAGACCGGACGGCAGGCTGACCAGCTTCCTTCTCCCTGGGATCACCATGGGGTGAGGATCTCGTCGCTGCTCAGGGCCGTGGCTGCCCAGGAAGGGCTATCAGTTCCACGGTCCTGAGCACCCTGTGAGCTGTCACACGTTTTACCTGTGTGATCTCAACTCCCTCAGGCAGAACGCTCTGGGCTACACGCTTGGAAGAATCAACTGGAGTGGTTTAAGGTCACTCTAGGTAACACAAACCAGAGACAAAAGGCCCCACCCCCTGCCAGGAGGCCCAGGGACAACACCCGCAAGGGAGCTGCCCAGCGTCTTGTGTCTTCCTTAGTGTGAGTCATGCCCTCCCGGTGCCAGGGGCTGCTGTGCCTCCAGCATCACACCACACAGTCAGAAGCGACTGGGAGGAGGAGGGCAGGCCCATCGCAGAGCTGCACTTTGCTCCTAGGAGCCTGAGGTGCTGTGTGACCCCATTCGGGGTCACGTGGTGAGCATGGCAAGGCTGGCCCTGGCACTATTAGGCTGGACCCCCTGCCAGCTCTGAGTCAGCCCACTGCCTTCTCAGGTTCCAGGTGAAGCCGGCTGGATGGGCAGGGGCCCTGGTGAGGCCACAGAAGCACCTGTGGTGATGCCCTGCCCTGCCCTGCGCTCTCCCAGGACTACATTCCCTCTTGGGGCAGAGACGGCGTCAGGGCTCTAGACAGAGGGGGTGACAGGCAGCCACCAAAAAAGGTTTGATTCTTGTTTTTGGTAGCTTGCTTCTAACTTTTGAGACTATAATCCTGGAATGGGTTGCTATGTCCTCCTCCAGGGATTCTTCCCAACCAAGGCATTGAACCCAGGTCTCCTGCATTGCAGGTGAAGTCTTTACTATCTGAGCCACCAGCGGAGCCCAAGAATACTGGAGTGGGTAGCCTATCTCTTCTCCAGGGGATCTTCCCAACCCAGGGATCGAACCAGGGGCTCCGGCATTGCAGGCGGACTCTTTACCAGCTGAGGGAGCAGAGAAGCCCAGAAGGGAAGATTGCAGAGTGAAAAAGACCAGTCGACACTGCTCGCCCCAGACGTGGTCCTGGCATCACTCCTCTGTACCCCACACCAGAAGGTGTTCCAGCACACAGCCCCTCTGCACCTCAGCTTTGGCCCCTGGGACACGGGGACTCTGACAGCCACCCCTTGAGCCTGTGCTGGTGGTGAGGTGAGCAAACCCTTGTAATGGATTGAAAGCTGCTGCAGATTCAAACCACAAAGCTATACTGCCACTCCCCTTGGTTACCAACTGGGACTCACCGCTCACCTCACACACCAACAGGCTCCCTCTCTGCACTCAGCTGCACAGCTGCCGGTGTGTGGAGTGCGATTTATTTAACTGTCCCTCATGGCGGCAGCATGCTTGTCTATGGTCCTGTCCCCATGTTTCTGTTCAGTCGCTCAGGCGTGTCCGACTCTTTGCAGCCCCATGGACTGCAGCACACCAGGCCTCCCTGTCCATCACCAACTCCTGAAGTTTACTCAAACTCATGTCCATTGAGTCAGTAATGCCATCCAACCATCTCATCCTCTGTCGTTCCCTTCTCCTCCTGCCTTCAGTCTTTCCCAGCATCAGGGTCTTTTCCAATGAGTCAGCTCTTCACATCACATGGCCAAAGTATTGGAGCTTCAGCTTCAGCATCAGTCCTTCCAATGAACATTCAGGACTAATTTCCTTTAAGATGGACTAGTTGGATCTCCTTGCTGTCCAAGGGACTCTCAAGAGTCTTCTCCAACACCACAGTTCAAAAGCATCAATTTTTTGGCACTCAGCTTCCTTTATAGTCCAACTCTCACATCCATACATGACTACTGGAAAAACCATAGCTTTGACTAGATGGACCTTTGTTGGCAAAGTAATGCCTCTGCTTTTTAATATGCTGTCTAGGTTGGTCATAACTTTTCTTCCAAGGAGCAAGCATCTTTTTATTTCATGGCTGCAGTCACCATCTGCAGTGATTTTGGAGCCCCCGAAAATAAAGTCTGCCACTCTTTCCACTGTTTATCAGAATATAATCAATCTGATTTTGGTGTTGACTATCTGGTGATGTCCATGTGTAGAGTCTTCTCTTGTGTTGTTGGAAGAGGGTGTTTGCTATGACCAGTGCATTCTCTTGGCAGAACTCTATTAGCCTTTGCCCTGCTTCATTCTGTACTCCAAGGCCAAATTTGCCTGTTACTCCAGGTGTTTCTTGACTTCCTACTTTTGCATTCCATGACCCTATAATGAAAAGGACATCTTTTTTGGGTGTTAATTCTAGAAGGTCTTGTAAGTCTTCATAGAATAGTTCAACTTCAGATTCTTCAGCATCACTGGTCAGGGCACAGACTTGGATTACCATGATATTGAATGGTTTGCCTTGAAAATGAACAGAGATCATTCTGTCATTTTTGAGACTGCATCCAAGTACTACCTATCGGACTCTTTTGTTGCTATGATGGCTACTCCATTTCTTCTGAGGGATTCTTGCCCACAGTAGTAGATATGATGGTCATCTGAGCTAAATTCACCCTTTCCAGTCCATTTTAGTTCACTGATTCCTAAGATGTTGATGTTCACTCTTGCCATCTCCTCTTTGATCACTTCCAATTTGCCTTGATTCATGGATCTGACATTCCAGGTTCCTATGCAATATTGCTCTTTACAGCATCGAACCTTGCTTCCATCACCAGTCACATCCACAACTGGGTGTTGTTTTTGCTTTGGCTCCATGTCTTCATTATTTCTGGAGTTATTTCTCCACTGATCTCCAGTAGCATATTGGGCACCTACTGATCTGGGGAGTTCATCTTTCAGTGTCCTATCTTTCTGCCTTTGCATGCTGTTCATGGGGTTCTCAAGGCAGGAATACTGAAGTGGTTTGCCACTTCCTTCTCCAGGAAATCAACTCTACTACATTATAAAATATAAATTAAATCACACAAAAAAAGAAAGTGATCTGCCTGAAGAAATGTTTTAGTCTCATGGCCATTTCTCATAACAGCAACTTTAAAATGATGCTGATGGGCTCTTAATAGTCACATATCTGTTGTCATGAAACCTCCTGGGATAAAACATCAGAAAAAATTCAAGCCAGAGTCAACCTTCAAGAAGCCGATTTGAAGAGGTGAATGGTACTCACAGTGTGTAAAATGCAAAACACATGAAAAGATTCTCCACATCACTATTTATAAAAGAAATGCAAATCAAAACTACAGTTATCACCTCATACCAGTCAGAATGGCATCATCAAAAAAATCTACTAACAATAAACACTGCAGAGGTCATGGGTTAATGGGAACCCTTCCACACTACTGGTTGGGATGTAAATGGTGTAGCCACTATTGATAAGTATATGGAGGTTCTTTAAAAACTAAACAGAGAATTACCATGTAATCTGGCAATCATACCCCTCCATTAGTTCTGGAGAAATCATAACTCGAAATGTCACGTGCAACCCTATTTTCAGGGCAGCCCTATTTGCAACAGACAAGACATAGAATCATCAAACCATCCATCGATTGAAAAATGAAGACTAAGTAGTACAACTTTAGAATAGAATACTACTCAGGTGCTACAAAAGGAACCCTCCCACATTGATGCTGAGAATATAAATTGGGAAGAGCCACTCCAGAAGACAATGTGGAGGTTCCTTAAACTGTGGATATGAGAATGAAATCACGATACTTCCTAACACCATATGCAAAAATAAACCCTGACTACATTAAAGATCAAAATGGAAAGACAGATACTGTGAAATTCTTGAGGAAAATATAGGCAGAACATACTTTGACATAAATTGCAGCAAGTTCTTTTTTGACCCACCTCTTAAAACCATAAAAAAATAAATGAATGGAACCTAACAAACTTCAAAAGTATTTTCACAGCAAAGGAAACTATAAATGAAAGAAAATGACAAGTCTCAGAATAGGAAAAAATTTTTTGCAAATGAAGATACCCATAGGGAATTTGTCTGCAAAACTTACAAACAGCTCATACAACTCAATAAACAACCCAATTTTAAAAATGGGCCAAAGGTCTAAATGGACATTTCTCCAAAGAAGGCATACAGGTGGCCATAAAGCACATGAAAAAATGCTCAGTATCACTAATTCTTTGTTGTTGGTTCCTTAGTCACTAAGTCTTTTCCTACTGAAAGGATTAGGTAGGCCTAATTAGGTAGGGAGGTCAGGGTCCACAAGAGGAAATAAACAGCAAGTGGCAGGCGTTTTTTTTTTTTTTTCTTTTTACAAGATTAAATGAGGCTCCTTTAATCCTGTGTTGCCATGACAACATTTGGTTCTGCCTGAAACTAACTTTGAGCTGCTAATGGCTCAGCAAAACAATACATCTTACTCAGGGAAATGCTTTTCTTAAGCTACGTTGATGACACTATGTATTTGCTTGGGAATCTATCTTTCTTCAAATTGGTTCCTCCTGAAACCAACTTTTTCTCAAACCTTGAGAAAAAGGTTGAGCTGCTAATGGCTCAACAAGCCAATATGTTTGCCTTACTCATGGAAATGTTTTTCTTAAGCGATGTTAACGATACTATGTATTTGCTTGGGAATCTGCCTTTCTTCAAGACTCATGTCAATTGTTTTGTGCTGATGCTATATCAAAATGCTTATTAGGAGAGGAGCCTTGTGCAACCCTCAGCCTTGAGGTGTTTCTTTTATCTATGATTAGCAACTTACTAACATGTATGAAATGCCTTGCTAAAAAATCAGCAAGGAGGCAATCTTTCTGTCCCCTTCTGATGTCTCTGTCAGAAACTTTCTCTATCCCTTTTACACTTTAATTAAACTTTGGTACACAAAAGCTCTGAGTGATCAAGCCTCATCTCTGGCCCCAAACCGAAATCCTCTCCTCAGGAGGTCACAAATACCGGATCTGTTCACAGCTTACTGCCCAAAGCTTTCACTCCTCTTTACCACCTCATGGACTGTAGCCCGCCGGGCCCTTCTCTCAATGGGATTTTCCAGGCAAGAATACTGGAATGGGTTGCCATTTCCTTCAGGGAATCTTCCTGACCCAAGGTTGAACCATCATCTCCTGCGTTGGCAGGTGTGTTCTTTACCACTGAGCCACCTGGGAAGTGGAAAAGAAAGTGTCTTTCTTAGAGAAAGGCAAAAGTTGAACGAGGTATCACCTCACACCAGTCAGAATGTCCATCTCAAAAAATTAAAACCAATAAATGCCGCAGGGGGTGTTGAAAGAAGTGAACCCTCCCACTGTGGTGGGAATGTAAATTGGTACATTTGCTATGGAGAACAGTAGGGAGGTTCTTTTAAAAACTAAACATAGAAGTATCAAATGACTCAGCAATCCCATACCTGGGCATAGATTGGGAAGTAACCAGAATTTTAAGAGACAACTGCTCCCCAATGATCATGACAGCACTAACTGACAGGGACAGAATGGACAAAATAGTTGCTTAAATAGTTAATCCCACTAAAGGATTATAAGTAAAAAAAAAATATGGGAAACTCCTTTAAGTTAATGATTACTCAAGAAACCAGGCTTGCTTAGCAACAAAACCTTGCAACAGAAGCATGGGAGATGCCCCCAAACAATAAAATAATGGTGGCATGAGACCCACATCCTGCCCAGTGAGCTCAATAAATTAATGACCCCCAAAAGAGGTGCTGTGTACTCACACACAAAAAATCATTTATGGGAAGGTGAATTTTCAAAATGAAAAACCCTCCTTATACTGAAACCTGAAAATATTTTTCCATCTCATCCTCTGTCGTCCCCTTCTCCTCCTGCCTTCAATCTTTCCCAGCATCAGGATCTTTTCTAATGAGTCAGCTCTTCACATCACGAGCCAAAGTATTGGAGTTTCAGCTTCAGCATCAGTCCTTCCAATGAACACCCAGGACTGATTTCCTTTAGGATGGACTGGTTGGATCTCCTTGCAGTCCAAGGGACTCTCAAGAGTCTTCTCCAACACCACAGTTCAAAAGCATCCATTCTTCAGTGCTCAGGCTTCTTGACCATATACAGAAGGACAGGTAAACTTCCTGCCCTATTTGGGGAAGGAACTGAGATGGAAATGTGACATCTACTCAAGAAAGACAAAGAAGGTCTTCTTCCCCTGCCCACTTGTCCTTTGATTATAAACTGTAGCCTAGTTAAGTTCTCAGGGGGCAGTATTTCTCACCTGCCTGCTTGTAAACCTTGCAAATGTCCTAGTTTAATAAGTCACTTCCTATCTACCACTTTGCTCTTGCTGAATTATTCTCTATGCTAATATAAAGGACTATGGTACCAGAGCTCTTCGGAGCTCCCCTGAAATGACAGCAATCTGTTTCATGGGTACAATCACTAAGACATGGTAGCAACCTAAGTGTAGAAGCACAGATGAATGGATAAAGAGGAAGGGGTACATATATACAAGGCAGTATCACTCAGTCATAAGGAAGAATGAAATAATGCCATGTCCAGCCACAAGGGAGAAAGTAGGGATGATCATATTAAGTGAAGGGAGAAGAGTATCATATGATATCACTTCTGGTTAAATCTAAAAATTGATACAAATGAACTTCTTTACAAAAGAGAAATGGTCTCACAGACTTGGAAAAGAAACTTAGGGTTACCAAAAGAAAGGTAGGGGGCAGGGAGTGCTTAGCTGCTTCGGATTAATATATACACCTTAAAACCAGTGCCAAAGGGCTCTTAACATTCCCAAGGTCTGTAGGGCTCTGAATGATGCTAGCCCTGATGAAATGCCCTGGGGTATAATCCCCCAACAAGGTTTCAAAACAGGACTGACTTTCAAGAAGCCAGATTCAAGAGGTGAATTGTACTCACACTGAATAAAATATAACCACATGGAAAGATACTCATCATCACTAATTATTTTTTAATATAAATTTATTTAATTGGAGGCTAATTACTTTTCAATATTGTAGTGGTTTTGCCATACATTGACATGAATCCGCCACAGGTGTACATGTGTTCCCCATCCTGAACCCCCCTCCCACCTCCCTCCCCGTCCCATCCCTCTGGGTCATCCAGTGCACCAGCCCTGAGCACCCTGTCTCATGCATCGAACCTGGACTGGTGATTCGTTTCACATATGATAATATACATGTTTCAATGCCATTCTCCCAAATCATCCCACCCTCGCCCTCTCTAATTATTTTTTATAAGGTTTCCTTGGTGGCTCAGACAGTAAAGTGTCTCCTGAAATGCAGGAGACCCAGGTTCGATCCCTGGGTCAGGAAGATACCATGGAGAAAGAAATGGCAACCCATGCCAATATTCTTGCCTGGGAAATTCCATGGATGGAGGAGCCTGGTAGGCTACAGTCCATAGGGTCGCAAAGAGTTGGACACGACTGAGTGACTTCACTAATTACTTTAAAATGCTGATAAAAATTACAATGAAGTATCCTTCCCACTGATCAGAACTCCCATTATCAACAAAAATCTACAAAGAATACATACTGGACAGTAAGTGGAAGAAAGGGAGTCCTCCTCACTGAGGTGCCACCACCATGGAGAACAGTATAGAGGTTTTTAAAAATCTAAGCATAGAGCTACGCTGTGATCAGACAATGCCAATCCTAGGGTTAGATCTGATGAACATTAAAATTTAAAACAACTTGCCCACTCTGATTTTCATGGCAGCACTGTTTACAATAGCCAAGACAGGGAATCCACCAAAATGTCCATCAGCAGAAAAATGTAGACTATAAGGTATAAATATACCAAGGGATACTCTTGAGCTGGAAAAAAACAAACTAATTCCATTTGCAGTGACATGGACTGACAGAGAGATTATGACAGAAAGTGAAGACAGAGAGAGAAAGACAAATTCCGTAAGAGATCACTTGCAGGTGGAATCTACTGATTCATACCGATGAGAGTCTAACAGATTTAGAAAACAAAGGCATGAGTATTAAAAAGGACACTTAGTGGGGAGGGACATATTACAAAGTGTGGATTAACATATACAAACTAATATATGTCAAATATATTATCAAAAAGGAAGGACCTACTGAATCGCATAGGGAACACTACTGAAATACACTCTAACACATGCTAATAAATCTATTCAGGAAAAGAATCCAAAAAAGAAGATACACGTTTATGAACAAATGAATCAATGTCTTGTACATCTAAAACAAACACAACACTGGAAATCAATTCTACTTTAATATAAAATAAAAATCATATTTAAAGATAAGAAAGGTGCCATGATAAATGCTGCCACCTTGTGGCTCTATCCACTAAAAGAAAATGTAAAACCTGTGCTCATGGGCGACTAACATTTACAAGGCCTGTGGGGCCGTCAAGACAAAGCACCTGCTTTCAAGATATGTCCTGGGGTATGTTATCAAAAAAGAATTCAAAACAGAGCAGATGTTCAAGAAGCAAATCTCAAGAGCTAAGTTTTACTCTGTTTAAAAAAAAAACACATTAAAATATGTCAACATTGCTAAATATTAGAGAAATACAAATCAAACTACAATGAAGTATTTCCTCACACAGTTAACTATGGCCATTGTCCAAAAGTCAACAAACAATAAATCCAGGAGAGGGTGTGGTCAAAAGGAAACTCTCCTTCACTGTTGGTGGGAATGTAAATTGGTAACAGCCTCCATGGAGGACAGTGTGGAGGCTCCTTAATGAAAATGAGAAAGAGACTAGAATACTCCCTAACATCATACACAGAAATAAGGCCCAGATAATATAAATATCAAAATGTAAGGATGGATACTATGAATTTCTTGAGGAAAATATAGGAAGGACATGCTTTGACATAGATCATAGAAAGATCTTTTGGATCCACCTCTTAGAATAATGACAAATAAAATAAAAATAAACAAATGGGACCTAATTCAACTTAAAAGCATTGGCACAGCAGAGGAAACCATAAATACAACAAAAAGAGATACCCCAGAATGAAACTAATATTTGTGAACAGAGACACCCCTGAGGAGTTCAATTCTGAAGCATACAAACAGCCCATACACCTAGTAAAAAACAAACAACCCAATCAAATAGGGGCAAAAGATTTAAATGAACGTTTCCCCAAAGAAGACAGAGGGATAGCCATGAAGGACATGAAAAGATGCTCACCAGCTTAATTATTGCTGTTGCTGTTAACAATAAATTTATTTATTTATTTATTTTTAATTAAATTAAAAAATAATAATAAAAGACAGCTGCACCCCAATGTTCAGGGCAACACTATGTACAATGGCCAAGACATGAAAGCAGTCTAAGTGGACAAGGACAGATGAATGGGTAAACAAGATGGAGTACATACACACGGAGAAATATTACTCAGCTATAAAAAGGACAGCATCATGTCATGTCCAGCAACAAGAAAGGAAGTAGAGATGATCATACTAAGTGAAGTTAAGTGAGACAAGGAAAGATAAATATCATAGGATATCACTTAGAGGTGGATTCTAAAAAAGGATACAAGCAAACTTCTTTAGCAAACAGAAATGTCTTTGCAGACATAGGAAAAGCACCTTATGGTTGCTAAAAGGGAAAGATGGTAGGCAGTGAGAAATGAGCAGGTGGATATGAACATTTACACACTGCTCTTTAGGAAATAATCAACAAGAACCCACTGCAGGACGAGGACTCCTACTCAGTGCTGTATAATAAATTATATGGGAAGATAACCTGAAAAAGAACACATACACTGATGCAATGAACATGAACTTGGACAAACTTTGGGAGATGGTGAAGGACAGGGAGGGCTGGAGTGCTACAGTCACTGGGGTTGCAAAGAGTCGGACACGACCGAGTGACTGAACAACAACATACATTTATGCATAAGTGAATCACGTTGCTGAACACTTCAAAAAAGAAAAACAAACATGCCGTACAACATCGTAAGTCACCTCTGTGCTATGCTGTGCTTAGTTGCTCAGTCATGTCCAACTCTTTGTGACCCAAGGCCCCCCAGGCTCCTCTGTCCATGGAGGTTCTCCAGGCGAGAATACTGGAGTGGGTTGCTATGCCCTCTTCCAGGGGATGTTCCCAACCCAGGGATCGAACCCATATCTCCTGCATTGCAGGCAGATTCTTTACCAGCTGAGCTACCAGGGAAATCCAAGTCATCTCTACACTGATATAAAATAAAAATTTAAAAAAAGAAAAGGCTGACTCTATTTCCCTCAGGCCATTGTGACCTGGAACCTGGGCAAGCCTGGGTCCCACAGATGGACTGTCTTGGCCTGATGGAGCTGGGGAGGATGCGCCAGCCAACAAAACCTCCTTTGGGACCTGAAATGCCCATTCCCCTCTGCACAGACCCACAGCCTCCAGATGCAAGTGGGCCCTTCTGAGGTAAGTGCAAGCCCACTACGCCCAGAGAACAGTGGAGCCTCCAGGCTGAAAGAGATTTGAAAAGTCCCCTGGTCTCCATGTCCTCTGGACTGAGGTTCCCACCTCCAGCGTCCTTCTTAGGGTCACCACACCTACAGATGACAGCACCCTCTGCAGAGTGGTGTTTCAAGAACTGGGATTTGTCCAGGGGATAGGGGTAAGGAAGGAAGAAGGAATGGGACACAAACCCTGGGTGTTTCTTCTGGCACATTCCACTTTAGTTGACAATCCAGGAACAGGACTTTCCCTAAGGTTCTGGTTGCTCCTCTACACATGGACATCACCAGATAGTCAATACCAAAATCAGATTGATTATAATTTTTGCAGCCAAAAATGGAGAAGCCCTACACAGTCAGCAAAAACATGACAGGAAGCTGATTGTGGCTTAGATCACGAACTCCTTATTGCAAGGCTGAGACTAAAAATGAAGAAAGTATGGAAAACCACAAGTGAAACTCAAGCCCTTTCCTGTTTGCTCAGGTAAGCCAACTTGCCCTAAGGCTCTGGTTGACCCCAGGAACCCAAGGTGGGTATGGAAAAGTGCTGCCGCCTGCTGGACGTTTTCTGTAACTGCAACTTGACCACCATAGCTTAGTGAAGTGAAGTTGCTCCGTCTTGTCCGACTCTTTGCGACCCTGTGGACTGTAGCCTACCTGGTTCCTCCGTCTAGGGGATTTTCCAAGCAAGAGTATTGGAGTGTGTTGCCATTTCCTTCTCCAGGGGATCTTCCCTACCCAGGGATCGAACCCAGGTCTCCCGCATTGTAGGGAGATGACGCTTTGCCATCTGAGCCACTATTCACAAGTCCTGGGTATCTGTTAATGACAGCTGCCCTCGGGAAGTGTCCTGGGGCAGGGATTGCTAAATAAATTCCAAACACAACTATCTAAAAGCCACTTGCCACTTGTGTATTTTCCTCACACTCATAAAAAAACAAAACAAAACAAAACAAAACAAAACAAAAAACCTGATACCACCGCTGCAGGACAAGATGCACAGTATTCCTAATTCCTGCAGAAATGCCGATCAAAATGACAAGGAGAAATCAAATCCCACCAGTGAGAATGGCCGTCCTCACAAGTTCACAAACAACAAACACAGCAGAGCCTGAAGGAAAGGGAACACCTCTACACTGTCAGTGGGAATACTCATTGGCAACAGCCTCTGTACAGTCTCCGTATGCCAGGAAAAAAATCTGTCAAGAGAGCTAAACGAAAAATCGAACATGCCCACACCTGCAACTATATCCCAAGAAAACCATCATTCAAAGCGACATATGCACCCCAACACGCACTGCCCCATGTCTTACAATAGACGAGATAGAACCAGCAAAATCTCCACCGACAGATGAAAGTTTCAACAAGATGTAGTAAACATATACAATGGATTATTATTCACCCCCCCCCAAAAACAATGAAATTATAAACTTATGTCACTGGTAGCCACAAAGATGGACCTTGAAGGATCATACATAAAGGAAAATCAGCCAGTCAGCAGAAGACAAGAGCATATGATGTCCTTTCTAGATAAATTTTAAAAAGAGAAAATAAAATAAATAAAAAATAAAAAAGAGATGCAAAGGAAATACTTTACACCACAAAGAGAGACTGAGAATTCAAACACAAACAAAGGGCTCCACATAATAAGAGTAGCACTAACAGTGAATTTGGAAGTTGGGACTGACATATGTATAGAAATCTGTATCTGTAATAGATAATCCAGAAGGATTATCTTCTTCCTTCCATATATTAAAATATGAATATATAACCAGACACATATATTCAATATAAAATAGAGAGAAAAGTCTATTTAATATGTGAAATGCATACCTCTATATGCATATATGGGATATAGAAAATGTATCTTCATATATGAAACATGCACCCATATTTTCACAATGAAACAGAAAATCCTAATTTCATATATGAAATATGCATCAATATTTTCATATATGAGATACTGAATACTCTATTTCCATATTTGAAATAGGCACCCATATTTTCATACATGAAATATAGAAAATTCTCTTCTCACATGTGAAATATTTACCTATATTTTCATATATGAAATATAGCAAATTCTATTATTTTCATATATGAACTATGCTCCTATATTTTCCTTTATGAAATACAGAAATTTCTATTTTCATATATGAATATACTTACCCATATTTTGATATACACAACATAAAAAGATTAAAATAATGCCATTTTCTGCAACATGAGCTTAGAGGTTATATTAGTAAGTGCGGTCAGGAAGACAAAGACAAATACAATATGATTTCGTTTATACTGGAATCTAAAATATGACACAAGTGAATTTATCTATGCAACAGAAAGACTCACAGATTAAGAGAACTAATAGTTACCAGTGGAGAGTGGGAGGTGGAGGGGCAAGATAAAGGTAGGGGATTAAGAGACAAAAAACACTATGTATAAAATAAATAAGCTACAAGGACATAGCATACAGTGGAGGGAAATAGAGCCATTATTCCTGGAGAAGGGAATGTCGGTCCACTCCAGTATCCCTGCCTGGAGAATTTCATGGACAAAGGAGCCTGGTGGGCTTCAGTCCACAGGGTTGCAAGGTGTTGTACAAAACTGAGCAACTAGCACTTTCATTTTGTAACACCTTTAGATGGAGTATAGTCCATAAAAACGTTGAGTTACTATGTTGTACATGCAAATCAAATATAGTAATGTACTTCAACTATGTGTGTGAAGTCGCTCAGTCAAGTCCGACTCTTCTCGACCCCATGGACTGTATCCTGCCAGGCTTCTCCGTCCATGGGATTTTCCAGGCAAGACTACTGGAGTGGGGTGCCGTTTCCTTCTCCAGAGGATCTTCCCCACCCAAGGATCGAATCCAGGTCTCCTGCATTGTAGGCAGATGCTTTACCGTCTGAGCCACCAGGGAAGTCACTTACTTCTACTATACTTCGTCTTAAAAAAAACTACAATAGCTGATGGCTAGCCATGAAACCATTTACCACAGATTGGGACTTGAACCCACATGGCTGGGACTCAAGAACCCAGCAAAAACTCACAGTACCCGGTTTCAGGGCCTAATAAAGCTCAGGTTCTTGATGTCTCATCCCAGAAAGAATTCAGTGAGAAACAAAGTGATAGGTATAAGGAATAGATTTATTCAGATTCAGAGAGAAACACATTCCACAGAGTTTGGGCCATCACAGAGGTTGAGTGTAGCTTTGAAATGTGGGGTGGTTAGTTTTTATAGGCTGGGTAATTTCATATGCTAATGAGTGGGAGGACTATTCCAACTATTTTTGGGAAAGTGAAAGTGAAAGTCACTCAGTTGTGTCTGACTGTTTGTGACCCCATGGACTATAGAGTCCATGGAATTCTCCAGGCCAGAATACTGGAGTGGGCAGCCTTTCCCTTCTCCAGGGGATCTTCCCAACCCAGGGATTGAACCCAGGTCTCCCGCATTGCAGGCGTATCCTTTACCAGCTGAGCCACACAAGGGAAGCATGCTTTTGGGAAAGGGCAAATATTTCCAGGATTTGGGCCAACGCCCACTCCTTGGTCTTAGGACAGTGCCTTGGAACTGCCATGGCACCTCTGGGTGTGTCATTTCACTTGCTGATTGAAGATCAAGGTCTAGTCTTGTCTGCCATCCTGGTCCCATTTAATTCAAATCAGTTTATGTTGTGTCCTTGGGCTATATCATTTTTTCAAAAGTTGTGCCCTGCCCCTTTCCCTCCTGTAACATCCCCCCCTCAGAGATTTTACTCCCATATTCTTATGGGAAGCAGAAGGGCAAAGGTCCATCTTCTGTAATTGCTTCGAGGCTGAATAGGGGCATGGGCCCTATCAGGGAGTGAAGGTCTCTGGATACCTGATTTAGGGCAGGGGCAGGGCAGCTCCTTGTTTTAGCCCACAGGGGCTGAGATCCATACACAGCTATCATCCTGATGTAGAACTGTTGTAACTGGTTCCTGAGCCTTGCTATGTATCTTCTTGATGATGCAGCAATTTTTGTACCATTAACAGTGTACAGAAATATCTATAAATGACAAAAGACTCAAAAGGCATGGTCAAACATCTGATTACAGTGTACAATAAAGTCTGGTTACAATAGTCAGAATTACAAACGATCACATTTAACATAACATACCAAACAACCCTAGTTAAATATTTCTCCTTGAGTTACCTCAAGAGCCCTCTAAAACATCCCAAAGTTAGCTTTTTGTCAGATAAGGTCATAAGTCACTGGGAGACAATACTTATTCCCTAACCTAAAGACTTTTTTCCCTAAAGATCTCAAAAGCAAATACAAGTCATTTACAGGAAACTCATCTCAATCTGTTTGTCAAAAGCAGCATTTTGAGAACAATCTGGAGAAATCAAACTCAGTCTTGTCTTAGCCCATTCCTAACAAAAGCCATTTACCCAACTAAATTTAATCAAACCTTAGAAAGTCCTAATCATGTGTAACTCTCTGCCTGTATTAATCACACCAGAAAGTTTAAACCACTTTTAATACCAGGTATCAATTTGCCCTGAATATTTTTCAGGTAACATGAGGCTGAAATTCATTCTGGCCTGATTATTTTGTATTTTTGAGTATTTATATGAGTATTTAATTTCCTTTAAGTCAATTAAATAGAGCTTTTTTATGAATTATTTTTGGCAATATCACACATCTATAACACACATATAGACACTCACGAGCACACAGACACAGAGGGCTCACAGCTCCTGTTCCAGGCTTTCAGCCGTGATCTCGGGAACCCAAACCATTGTCCCAAAATAATTCCTAAATCTGGGAGAGGTTCACTATCATTTTGTATATATTGAGGTAAACGGAAAGGTGGGACTGTCTTTTTAATCAAGTTATTTGTTACACCTTTTCTGTCCATATGGAAAAAGTCTCTACCCATCCAGTGTATGTGTCTACCTTTACCAATAAATATTTGTATCCCCTGGTCTTGGTCATCTGAGTAAAATCAATTTGCCAGTTCTCCATGTTATTTCCTCAGTGTTGAATGGGTCTAAATAATGGAGGAGGGGGTGGCACTGCTCTAGGATTATTTTGTAAACATGTGTCACACGATTTGGTAATCTGGGCCACCACCACTTTCATTCCTTTACCCACAATCTTTGTAGCAATTTCCAAAGAGCTTCACATCCATAGTGGGTAGTTTCATATAAAGCCTTGATTACTTTCCATTGCTGAGCTTGTAGAATCATAATCTTTGCATCTAACATATACCATCCACTTTGACTTCAGTTCAGTTCAGTTCAGTTCAGTTGTTCAGTCGAGACCGACTCTTTGCAACCCCATGAACTGCAGCACGCCAGGCCGCCCTGTCTATCACCAACTCCCAGAGTTTACTCAAACTCATGTCCATTGAGTTGGTGATGCCATCCAACCATCTCATCCTCTGTCATCCCCTTCTCCTTTCACCTTCAATCATTCCCAGCATCGGGGTCTTTTCAAATGAGTCAGTTCTTCATATCAAGTGGTCAAAGGATTGGAGTTTCATCTTCAACATCAGTCCCTCCAATGAATATTCAGGACTGATTTCCTTTAGGATGGACTGGTTGGATCTCCTTGCTGTCCAAGGGACTCTCAAGAGTCTTCTCCAACACCACAGTTCAAAAGCATCAATTCTTCGGCACTAGGCTTTCTTTGTACTCCAACTCTCGCATCCCTACATGACTACTGGAAAAACCAAATCTTTGACTAGACAGACCTTTGTTGGAAGAGTAATACCTCTGGGGCTTTTTAATATGCTGCCTAAGTTGGTCATAACTTTTCTTCCAAGGGGCAGGTGTCTTTGAATTTCATGCATGCAGTCACCATCTGCAGTGATTTTGGAACCTCCCAAAATAAAGCCTGTTGCTGTTTCCATTGCTTCCCCATCTATTTGCCATAAAGTGATGGGACCGGGTGCCATGATCTTAGTTTTCTGAATGTTGAGTTTTAAGCCAACTTTTTCACTCTCCTCTTTCACTTTCATCAAAGGTTCTTTAGTTCTTCTTTGCTTTCTGCCATGTGTGGTATCATCTGCATATCTGAGGCTATTGATATTTATCCTGGCAAACTTGATTCCAGCTTCTGCTTCATCCAGTCCACCATTTCTCATGATGTACTCTGTATATACATGTTCAAGCTGGTTTTAGAAAAGGCAGAGGAACCAGAGATCAAATTGCCAACATCCGCAGTATCATCGAAAAAGCAAGAGAATTCCAGAAAAACATCTATTTCTGCTTTACTGACTATGCTAAAGCCTTTGACTGTGTGGATCACAGTAAACTGTGGAAAATTCTGAAAGAGATGGGAATACCAGACCACCTGACCCGCCTCTTGAGAAACCTGTACACAGGTCAGGAAGCAACAGTTAGGTTGCGTTAGTCCTGGACATGGAACAACAGACTGGTTCCAAATAAGAAAAGGAGTACATCAAGGCTATATATTGTCATCCTGCTTATTTAACTTATATGCAGAGTACATCATGAGAAACACTGGGCTGGAGGAAGCACAAGCTGGAATCAAGATTGCCGGGAGAAATATCAATAACCTCAGATATGCAGATGACACCACCCTTATGGCAGAAAGTGAGAAGAACTAAAGGCCTCTTGATTAGAAAGGAAAAGAGGAGATCGTGATAAAGTTGGCGTTAAAGCTCAACATTCAGAAACTGAGCATCATGGCATACTCGGTCCCATCACTTATATAGGCAAATAGATGGGGAAGCAATGGACACGCGACAGGTTTATTATTCGGTAGGGTTCCAAGATCCAGATGCAGGTGAGTCGACTGCATCCATGAAAATTCAAAGGGACACCTGCTCCTTGGAAGAAAATTATGACCAACCTAGGCAGCATATAAAAGCATAGGTATTACTTTTGCTAACAAAGGTTCCATCTCTATTAAGAGCTATGGTATTTTCCAGTTAGTCATGTTAATGGAGTGTAAGGTGGACTATAAAGAAAGCTAGCACAGAAGCATGATTGCCTTTTTTAACTGTGAGGTTGAGAAGACTCTTGAGAGTCCCTTGGACTGCAAGGAGATCCAACCAATCCATCCTAAAGGAGATCAGTCCTGGGTGTTCATTGGAGGGACTGATGTTGAAGCTGAAACTCCAATACTTTGGCCACCTGATGTGGAGAGCTGACTCATTTGAAAAGACCCTGATGCTGGGAAAGATTGAGGGGAGGAGGAGAAGGGAACGACAGAGGATGAGATGGTTGGATGGCATCACCGACACATTGGACATGCATTTGGGTAAACTCCGGGAGTTGGTGATGGACAGAGAGGCCTGGCGTACTGTGGTTCATGGGCTCGCAAAGAGTCGGACACAACTGAGTGACTGAAATGAACTGAACTGAACTCTGCATAGAAGTTAAATAATCACGGTGACAATATACAGCCTTGACATTCTCCTTTTCCGATTTGAAACCAGTCTGTTGTTCCATGTCCAGTTCTAACTGTTGCTTCCTGACCTGCATACAGATTTCTTAAGAGGAAGCTCAGGTGGTCTGGTATTCCCATCTCTTTCAGAATTTTCCACAGTTTGTGGTGATCCACACAGTCAAAGGTTTTAGAGTAGTCAGTAAAGCAGAAGTAGATATTTTTCTGGAGCTCTCTTGCTTTTCCAATGATCCAATCAATGTTGGCAATTTGATCTCTGGTTCCTCTGCCTTTTCTAAATCCAGCTTGAACATCTGGAAGTTTTCGGTTCATGTACTGTTGAAGCCTGGCTGGAGAATTTTGAGCATTACTTTGCTAGTGTGTGAGATGAGTGCAATTGTTCAGTAGTTTGAGCATTCTTTGGCATTGCCTTTCTTTGGGATTGGAATGAAAACTGACCTATTCCAGTCCTGTGGCCACTTGCTGAGTTTTCGAAATTCTCTGGCATATTGAAAGGTACTTTGACTTATTAACCCCTTATTTTTAGCCCAACTTTCTTCCTTTGTATAGCAAGATTGTTGCATTTCCTCTGTCAAACCTAGGACTTTTAAAACTGCATGTGTTTTATCTGTTGGTATGTAAGCACTTTCTTCACTTCTTGGTCAGCTCGGTGATTTCCCTTTCCAATTTCAGACCTTGGACTCTGAGACTGATGTCCCCGACAGTGAACAACAGCTATTTCTTGAGGATATTATGTAGTAACCACTGGCTGGACATCTTTGGCCTGACCTGAAACCTTGATATTCCACATTCCAGGGCCTATTGAGTCTTCTATTTCAACTTCAGGTTCAATCTGTCCCTTTCTGTTTTCTATTAAAACCATTTGGTGATGAGGGTGGTTTCTTTGCCCCTCCACAAACAGAGTGGCCCCTAACCACTCTTCCCATTAAAGGGATGGGACAATCAGGCACAAACAGAAACAAATGTAAAAACAACCGACCATCAGCACTGCACAAATGTGCTCCAGAAAAGTGTGCCCCTGTTTCTTCTGTGACAACCCCATTACATATTCCTTATGACTGCTAAGATTTCCAATCCTTTGGGTTAAGACTGAGAAGGTTGCACCAGTGTCTATAAGAAATTCTACCAAGCAGCCAGCCAGAACATCAATGATCACCCAAGGCTGGACATTAGTTATGTAGATGATATCTCCAGGCAGAGACACTTTTGGCCTCGGACCCCATTGGTCTTCTGATTGCAAAACCGTCAATGACTGAGGGGCCCCCCGTCACTCTCTGGCATCTGGGGCATTCCCTGTGCCAATGCCCTGGCGGCTTGCAAAGGGCACACCAGCCACAGTCCTTCCGCCAGTGCCTCTTTTCTACACAGGATACACCGGCCTTGTATGGGTACCCATGGGCCTTGTGGTCTGCCAGGACCAGACTGGCCCAGAAAGGGCAGCCTCCTGGTTGGCAGTCTTTGAGCAGACAAAGCCATTGCAATCATTTGGGTCTCTTGTATATTTCTCTGGGTGAGTTCGGCCTTTTCAGCCTTATCCCTATTATTGAAAACTGAATAAGCCAATTGGAGTAAATCATTCACTGGAGTGAGAGGACCAACAGTTGCTTTCTGAATTTTGTGCCTGATGTCTGGGGCAGACTGGGCTATGAAATGCACAGCCAGAAGGGCCCATCCCTCAGAGGAGGAGATACCCATGTTTGTATATGTCCTAATCTCCTTTGGAAGACTGCACGGTTTTCATCCTGTCCCTGTTGGGCCTTTTTCACCTTTTCATAATTAACAGGTTTTACTGTAAGTTTCTTCATATCCTCTATTAACAGTTAATCATACGATCCCATTTATCTCTATCAATAGACTTCAGCTGGCAATCCCATTGCAGGTTTGCCTCAGGGGCAGCTTCATTCCCCACCTGGTGCACCGCATGGCCCTGTCACCTCTGGGCTGCTAGCTGGTCTGCACAGGCTCTAGCTGCCAGCGTCATACTCTGCTTTTCCTCAGGGGTGCAGCAATGGCATAGTAAAATCTGTAAGTCCTCCCAGGTGAGATCAAAAGATCTCACTAGTCAGGTAAATTCTTTTGTAAAACATTCAGGATCCTCATAAAAACTTCCCAACTTGTCCTCTGCCATACTTAGATCAAACATTGAGAAAGGTACATAGACTCTTACTCTTCCTCAGTTTCCATCAGGAACTTCTCTTAGAGGCAAAGCAGTTGGTTGCTAACTTATATTATTGCCAGTGCTAACCAGGTTAAGGATGGGCCCCTTGGGTAACTCTGGGTACAAAGAAGAGGTTCCTGAATATGGGTGGGGCTTCTTTTCTTCCCTAGCTGTGTCTTCCCCTGAGGCAATGGTTCCTCTCTGTAGGCCAGGAGTAGCTCTGGCTCCTCCTTGCAGAGGATTTAACCCTTGAATGGCCCCATAGGGGCCATAGGTCAGTTAGTCTTTTGTGTCCTTACTAGAATTATCCCTCCGAGCTACACATACCTTAAATTCCTTTTGGGTCTCATTGCCTAAATATAAGGCCATGAAAATGTGAACATATTGAAGCTTCACTCCATGTAGATTTCCTTCTGCAATATAAATCTAACTGCAATATAGTATCATAACTCAGGGACCCATTTATTGGCCACTTTTCTTGGCTTCCTAGCTCGTATTGTGGCCAAACATCATTACATAGCCTAATAAGTTTTTTTTGTTGTTAATCCCAGTAGTCAGACTCTTTCTCAATCCTGGAGGATAAGACACAGGGGGGTGTTGGTTGGGATTGATGCTGCCTGACCCATTTTAGACCTAAACCAGAGATGATGTCTCTAACTCCTGTTCTATTAAAAATTTTACCCTTAGGTAAAAATCCATCACACAATTTAGTCAAGATTTGCACTTACAATTTTAGATGCTATCCCTTCCAAGGTAGTCTCCCAACCGGTTGTTAGTACCCAAAAGTTGTCACAAAGAAACGGCACAGAGATGTCCTCAATGGTGTTGGTCTAGTTGTAAGTTGGGAATAAAGCATTTGTAAGGGTTAGAGGGAGGGGAATAAAAGAAATCTTCTGGGGTGAACAGAAGAAATAGAGCAGAAGTGAACAAGAACACAAGAAAGTAGGAGAAAAACCTCAGAGTCATAGAGAACCTGTCCAAGATACAATTCTGTCCTAGACCTACTGCTGGATGTGCATATACAGGATTGACCTGCCAGTCACAAATAAGCAGACAATAGCAGAGCATCCTCCCCAACATACCTGGCTCATGGTGTTCTAGGGGCCTCTTTAAGACCAAGACCTGACTCTAAACCTTTTCTTACCTTATCACTGTCCCTTCCTGGTCACCAGCTGATACCATTTACCAGAGATTGGGACTTGAACCAAGCCAAAACCCTGCTTGGGATTTGAACTCATGTGGCTGGGACTTGAACACAGCCAAAACCCATGGTACCTGGTTTCAGGGCCTAATAAACCTCAGGTTCTGGATGTCTCATTGCAGGAAGAATTCAGTGAAAGAAAAAGTGATAGGTAAGAAATGGATTTATTCAGATTCAGAGAGAAATACACTCCACAGAAAGAGTTTGGGCCATTGCAGAGGGCGAGTGTGGCCTCAAAAATGTATGGTTAGTTTTTATAGGCTGGGTAATTTCATATGCTAATGAGTGGGCAGACTATTCCAACTATTTTTGGGAAGGGGTGGAGATTTCCAAGATTTGGGCCGAGCCCACTCCTTGGTCTTTGAACGGAGCCTTGGAACTGCCATGGCGCCTCTGGGTGTGTATTTCACTTGCTGGTTGAAGATCAAGGTCTAGTTCTGTCTGCCTTCTTGGTCCCATTTGATCCTAATGGGTTTATGTTGTGTCCTCGGGCCATGTCATTCTTTCAAAAGTTGTGCCCTGCCCCTTTCCCTCCTGTTACAGCTCCAAACACAAGAAATAATCAACAGAAAAATAATTACCAAAATAAACATAGGAAATTTTTAAAAATAGATTCCATCAAGAAACAAACTTAGATAAGATTTTTAAAAACCACATAAAGTATATTTACTCTTAATTTTGCTTCACAAAAAACTAATAGTCAAGTTTATTAGTCTAACTACAGGATAAATTTGGGTTTTTAAAGGTTATGTTGCTTAAGTGTAAATAGATCTATTATGTGCAAAAAAAATAAAGTTATGTTGCTTTTGTCTGTGTTCTCTGACAAAACACTTTATTTACTGTTATTTTTGATGCTTACATTTTTATTTCAATTCACAATGCCCTAATACAGAAGTCACTTAGCAATCTTCTTGTTTCAAATTAAGACTTTTTTATGTATTAAGATGTATTATCTTAACTCTTTAAAAGTGTTACCCAAATGGCACAACGATTTTCATCATGGTCCCTGGACTGATGTGTGAAAATCTACTAAATCAGAAGCTCTGGAACTGCAGTCTGACAATTATAGTTAATAAACCATCCAGCTCTATACAGCCAGCAAAAACAAGATCGGGAGCTGGCTGTGGCTCAGATTGAAAGGTTTCTGCTGTGAGCCATGAATGACACTGGGATTCATGGCCTCTGGAGGAGAGGAGTTCAATCTGGGGCCAGTGGCATGGCTTGATCGCTCAGAGCTTTTGTGTAACAAAGTTTTATTAAAGAATAACAGAGATAGAGAAAGCTGACATAGACATCAGAAGGGGGCAGAAAGAGTGCCCCCTTGCTAGTTTTTAGCAAGAAGTTATATGCCTATTAGCAAGCTTCTAATTAGAGAAAAGAAATGCCAAAAACCGAGACAGTGGCGCCAGGCCCCTCACCCGCAACATGCACTTTGAGAAAGCATTGGCACCAGGTGAGTCATCCTGGACCATAACACAATTAACATGAATCTCGAAGAAAGGTAGATTTACAAACAAATAGATGGTCTCATTAATATAGCTTGAGAGAACATTTCCATGAATAAAACATACCAGTTTGTTGAGCCGTTATCAGTTCTGAGTCTTAGGTGGAACCGACTTGAAGAAAGGCAGATTCTAAGGTAAATACATAGCTCATTAACATAGCTTAAGAAAAACATTTAATAAGAAAAACGCGTTGGTTAGCTCAAGGTTTGAGAAAAGTTAAGTTCAGGTGGAACCAGGTGTCATCATGGCAACACAGAATTTTAAAGGAAACCTCCTTTTAATTTTGTATAGAGAAGGACAAAACAGTCTTTACACTTGTAGTTTGTTTCCTCCTGCTGCTTAAGAGAAAGAAAAGTCTGACACTTGCAGTCTATTTCCTCCACTTGGGGACCCCTAGCTTTCCTGCCTGTTACCCCCTCACTCCCAAATTTTCTTTTAGGAGAATTATGTTGCCTAGGGAAAGGGTCATCGTTCTCATTCCATAACTGCTTCTGAGTTGACAAGGGGTGTCGTCCCTAAATTGGTGAGGCAACATAGTCTCTTGACCCTCATATTGAGGGTCTCTGATCCAGGGGCCCCAAGTAGTAGTTGGAGGAAGCTGCCACAGTTGCAGGAGTTATGAAAGGTTGTTGCTGAACAATAAGACGCCGGGATTCTTGGCCTCTGGAGGAGATGCAATCAATCCAGGGCCAGAGACTAGGCTGGATTGCTCAGAGCTTTAGTGTAATAAAGTTTTATTAAAGTATAAAGGAGATAGAGAAAGCTTCTGACATAGGCATCAGAAGGGGGCAGAAAGAGTACTCCCCTGCTAGTCTTCAGCTGAATATTATGTAGTCACTAGTAGTCTGTTAATGAAAAGAAAGGGATGTCTTAAAACTCAGAATGGCACCAGGCCCCTCATCCATAAGATGCATTTTGGGATAATCTTGGCACCAGATGATTCAACCCCGGCCATAAAACGATTGACTTGAATTTTGTAGAAGGGCAGATTACCATACAAATAATTTCATTTACGTAGATTAGGGGAACAATATCTGAGTATAACATACTGGTTTGTCAAGTAGGTTCTGAGCCATTAGGTGGAACCGACTTGAAGACAGAGTCTGGGATAAATGCATAGCACATTAACATAGCTTAAGACAAACATTTCCATAAGAAAAATGTATTGGTTAACTCAAGGTTTGAGAATAGTTGGCTTCAGGTGAAACCAGGTGTCATTATGGCAACACAGTATTTTAAGAGAAACCTCCTTTCAAATTTGTACAGAGAAGGAAAAAAAATATCACTAGTTTGTTTCCTCCTGCTGCTTAAGATAGATAAAAATGTCTGACACTTGCAGCCTATTTCCTCCATTTGGAGACCCCTGGCCTTCCTGCCTGTTACCCTCTCAGTTAGAGCAACCCATTTGTAACTTAAAAGCCTTCATGAGGCTAAAAACAAACCCAGCTACACAGTTACAGATGTAGGGAGCAAACAGCAAAAACAGAACAATCAGCAAAGTTAAAAGTCACATTATGTCCATAGTTAAGTGTTGCACCAGTCCGTTTTAGGATTGTTAGATGTCATCAGATTAAGAAGAGTCATCACATGCGATTGCTGTTGAAGGTATTTGAAGACTTGGAGAAAGTCCTTTCCCTGAAGTGGAGATGTCTACCAGAGGAAGCCTTCCACTGATAAAGAGGGGAGTGCTCTGCACACTTAGCAATTAGACCGATTATGGAATGTGGTGTAGGAGTGAGCCCAGGACAGGAAGGCATTATCTTGAGGGTCAAATGGCAGACTCAGGATTTTTGGAGTCAGCAGAAGCAGGCTCACATAGTTTATCAGGCCCAACTGGAAAGTAAAAAGTAAGAGCATGAAAATATAAAATGATATCACT
Source organism: Cervus canadensis (assembly GCF_019320065.1). NCBI lineage: Eukaryota > Metazoa > Chordata > Mammalia > Artiodactyla > Cervidae > Cervus > Cervus canadensis. The sequence goes on along the minus strand of NC_057392.1, from coordinate 34,006,349 downwards.
AGTTCTGGTCAGGGTGTCACCTCTTAACTCGAGTGTGGTGCACCCACGAATCAATTCCTGCCACTTTGACAGCTGTGGGAGAAGAGAGAATAACCTGGGAAGGGCCTTCCCAGAGAAGCTTGAGAGATTGCCCCCCAGACCCCAATGTCTTTATTAGGAACTCGGTTCCTGGTTCAAACAGTGGCTTGTTTGACTCAGAGGTTGTGTCAGGAGTCACCTCCTGGAGTTTCTTTAATGCCTACTGAAAAGCTGAGAGCTGAGTTACATAATTAGTTAATCTCAAGGCGTCAGGGTCTATAACAATGTCTGTGCATAAGAAGGGTCTTCCATAAATACATTCAAGGAGGGACAATCCCTCCTTTTGGGGGGCAGTTCAAGCCCTCATTAAAGCTATGGGTAGAACTTTAAGCCAATTGTCCTTCATCTCTTGAGTTAATTTGCGCAGATGTCTTTTGATAATGTGATTAGCTTTTTCAACGTTTTCTGAGGATTGAGGTATCCAGGAACAGTGTAAGTGGTATTCTATTCCTAGAGCTTTTGACACCCCCCTGTGTTACAGCAGATTTATAGGTGGAGCCATTGTTGCTCTGAAGGCTCCGCGGCAGCCCAAACCTGGGGATAAGTTCATGGATTAAAATTTTTATAACCTCCTTAACCTGTTCACTATGGCAGGGAAAAGCCTCAATCCATCCAGTAAAGGTATCCACCCAAACTCGTAAGCAAGAATATCCATTTGCTTTTGGCATATGAGTAAAATCAATTTCCCAGTCCGCGCCAGGATATTTTTCACTTCGTTGTAACCTAGATTTTGCTAGATTTTCAGTCTTTGGGTTATTTTTCTGACAACCCTTACATCTTTTGATAATGTTCTTTAAAGTTTTCATTACATTTTTACCTTTAAACAAACGAGAAGCCATATGGTAAGTGCTCTCAACACCTAACCCTATTGCCGTTTTAAACTGTCTTTCGCCAAAAAATAAATAAATAAATAAACTGTCTTTCTTTCCATATTGCAGCATGAGCATGTAAAGTCAAATAAGCATACTTAGAATCAGTGTAGATATTTACTTGCTGCCCTTTGCATAACTCTTAGAGCTCAGGTCAGAGCCACAAGTTCTGCTAGCTAAGCACTCATTCCCAGGTGGGGGTGGGGTGGGGGGTGGGGGTCAGGTAGAGAGACTGCTTCTAAAACCTGTTCAGCCAACACCACAGCGTAACCTGTTTTATGCTTCCCAATCTGAACAAACAAACTGCCATCTGTAAATATTGCCATGTCAGGATTGTCTAATGGGGTATCCATCAGAGCTTTCCGGGCTGCATAGTTTAAAATTAGAAATTGGGAACAATCATGATCAGATGTTTCATTTTCCTTCTCAGGAAGGAAAGTGGCAGGATTTAAGTTTCCACAAACTTTAAGCTTAGTTACTGGTCCTTCTAACAACAATGACTGATATTTAAGAAGCTGTCTGTCATCCAAATATTAACTTTAGAGTTTAAGATTCCACTCACATCATGAGAAGTCAGTACAGTAAGATTTTGCCCATTAGTAAGTGTAAGAGCTTCAGGCGCTAATAAAGCAATTTCAGAAATTACTCTTGGACAGTGTGGCCACCCGTGTGCACTGCGTCTGACTCTCTGCTCAGGTGTCCTATAGGTTGCTGGTGAGGCCCTTGGGGTTGGGTCAAAACTCCCAAGGCCATACCTTTTATTTCAGTGACAAATTAAATTCTGACCCTGTGGGCAAGCTCAAAGTGGGAGCTTGCAGGAAAGCAGTTTGAAGAGCCTTAAAAGCCTTTTGAGTATCTGAACACCAAACCAGTTTGTCAGTTTGGCCTTGTTGAGCTTCAGTTATAAGTTTATATAAAGGCCAAGCAAGTTCCCCATAACCCGGAATCCAAATGCAGCAGTAGCCTGTGATGCTCCAAAATCCTCTCAATTGTCTCAAAGTCATAGGTAGGGGATGATTTAGTACAAGTTCAATTTTCTCGGGGCCTATGGCCCTAGTCCCTTCTGATATGATTAGGCCCAGATATTTAACAGATTGTTGACAAAGATGAGCCTTTTCTCTTGATGCCTTACAACCACAGCCAGCCAAAAAGTTTAAGTAGTCTTCTAAGGCTTGAGAGAAAGCTTCCTCTGTCTCAGTACAGAGTGGAATATTATTAACATATTGTAGCACCACTGTCTCAGAGCTATTAAAGTTTTGTAGATCTTGTGACAAACTTTGCCCAAATAGGTGGGGGTTGTCACAAAATCCCTGGGGCAAAGCTTGCTGGGTGGGGTCTTCAAAGGCAAATAAAAATTGGCTTTCCTCCCCCAACAGTATAGAATAGAAGGCATCTTTTAAATCAGTTGGGCTTCCCTCATAGCTCAGTTGGTAAAGAATCCACCTGCAATGCAGGAGACCCCAGTTCAATTCCTGGGTTGGGAAGATCTGCTGGAGAAGGGGTAGGCTACCCACTCCAGTATACTTGGGCTTCCCTTCTGGTTCAGCTGGTAAAGAATCTGCCTGCAATGCGGGAGACCTGGGTTTGATCCCTGGGTTGGGAAGATCCCCTGGAGAAGGAAAAAGCTACCCACTCCAGTATTCTGGCCTGGAGAATTCCATGGACTATACAGTTCATGGGGTCACAAAGAGTCGGACACAACTGAGTGACTTTCACTTTCACTTCTTTTAAATCAATTACTGAGAAATATTTGGCTCGTTCAGGAATTTCAGACAATAGAGATAAGGATTAGGCACCACGGGATATAAATGAACTGCAGTCTCATTTATTATTCATAAATCTTGAACTAGTCTTCATTTATCGTTTGACTTCTTTACAACCAAAATAGGAGTGTTGCATAGACTGCTTCTTTAAATTCTCAATGATGGGTTTTAACCCTTCCTTAACCTTGGGTTTCAGCGGATACTGCTTTTGATGTGGAAATAGGTTCGGGTCTTTGAGCTTGACAATTACAGGAATAGTATTTTGTGTGCAACCCACAGTTTTTCCATCAGGCCACACCCCTAGGACTTATATTTTATTAATGGGGGAGAAAGGAAGGGCTCCATATTCATGAAAACAGAGGCATGGACCTTTCTCAGTATATCCCTCCCCAAAAGGGGTGAGGGAGACTGGCACGATCAAAAACTTGTGTGAAAAACAGCAGAGTCCCCCAGTTGCCACTTAGAGGACAATTGAAATAATAATATTTGGGTTGTCCAGACAGTCCCATTATGGAAGTGGATTGGGGAGAAAGTGGGCCAGGGGCTTCGGTAAGCAAAGATTAAGTTGCCCCAGTGTCCAAAAGGAAATCGATGGATTGGCCCCCCACAGTTATTAATACCCGAGGTTCCTCAGATGTAATTAGGACAGGAGCTTGTGTGGGGACCCCCCGAGCATCTTCAGTCCTGATTGTCTTGAGAATCCAACCCCTGGGACCTACGCCTCTGGGGGCAGTCTCTCCTCCAGTGTGGCCCCATGCAGACTGGAAATGGAGCCGGAGGTGGCCTAGAGGCCTGAGGGCAATCCCGCTTGAGGTGCCCCTCCTTTCCACTGTAATGGCAAGCCCATCCCTTTCACCCGGGCCCCTCTGGGCATTTTTCTCAGGCTATTTAAGAACGGTTCTGACAGCCATAACAAGGGCTTCTGCCTGTTCTTTAGTCTTCCTCTTCCTTTCTTTCTTCTCATATTCCCTGCCATAATAGACTGTCTGAGCCAGTTGCAACAGATTATCTAAAGACTGATTTGGTCCACACACCTGTTTTAGTAGCTTACAGTGGATATCTGGAGCCAACTGAGTGAGAAATTGATCTTTCAAAATCACTCTTCCCTCTTCACTTTTAGGACCAATCTCAGTGTATCTGTGAACGGCTTCCCTCAGTCTATCTAGGAATTTACCAGGAGCTTCCTTCTCCTCCTGTTCTATGTTTGCAATTTGCCCTAGTTTAAAGGCTTAGCACATGCTTGCCTGAGTCCTTCAAGAACATATCTGACAAAATGACTCTGATCCCATATTCCTTTAGCTATGTTGTAGTCCCAGTCTGGTTCTGTAGTTGGGACCGCCTGATTCCCAGTGGGGAGGGCAGTTATCTCATCCTCCCTCTTCCCTACTGATTCATTACCAAGCCATTCATCTCCATAAGCAACTGCTTTCCCCAAAACTCAACTTTTTGAGTCGGGAGTCAGCGTTTGCCCTAAGATATACATTACATCCTTCCAAGTAAGGTCATAAAGCAGAGTAACACCCTTAAAGGCTCTAATATATTTTTCTGGGTCCTCCAAACAGTCTCTCAGATCCTCCTTTATTATTTGTATTTCTTGATAAGAAAAGGGCTTATTAACTCTCATGCTGGGCCTGCCGGCGAAAGGAACAGGTCAAGGACGCAATCACCAGAGTACCTGAGAAATAAAAGACTAGGAAAGATGGGGTTGAGAGGGACGGAGTCAGCTTGTGACTGATTCCGACGACTTTATTGAGGGGTAACATACATATATATGCTAACAGGATTCACCAAATTTTAGATCAAAGACTTGCATACGTGCAGAACTGCAGACACTAGTTTTAGCTCGGGAGTTTTATCTTAACTCCAGCAGAGCATGGCACCAGCGTCTTACAATCAGGTAAAGACTACCTAGACATAAGCCATTCACAGGAGCCCGATAATCTTATCAGAGTCAGGAAAATGGGCAAATGGTGGCTGCAGCGATTTCCTTGAGGGAGGTGAAAAAGGCCAATTTGCACTTTAATAAATCAGGGGTGGCGGGATAGAGAGGGACCTCTTAGATCTCTCTCAGGGCCGAGAAGGGGCCTGAGCAGTCAGGCCAGCTCCCCGCATCTCCCCCTTTTCTTTTGACTAATGGCCATTATATCTCCCTCGAAGGAAATGGCCGCGTTTGCAAACGGGAAAACATCAGCAATCTTTTATTTATCATCTCAGATAAGCATTGACAAATGCAAGGGCCAAAACACAGCAATAACAATATGCATATAATGATAAAAATTATAGATTTCCACCAACCACTATGAAACCAGGCAGATATCTGACTGCAAATGCTGGAGTCAGAAAAATCCATAGTGGCTACTTGTTGTTTCATATCTTCTAAAGCATCAGAAACATTTGAGGAATAATCAGGAATATATACACAACACTCCATTTTTATTAAGGCACATGTTTCCCCTTGAGAGGCTGTTAGAATATCCAGAGCCATACGATTTTGTAGAACGGCTTTTCTCATCTGTTTTTGTTCTTCATTAAGAGCCTCTAAAGCTCTTCTAGTATCTGTCAAAGCTTGTTTTGTAACATTGTTCAAAGCCTCTACCCTGAGCATATCAGTGGCTCCTAAAGAGGGCACAAAAATTGAGGCTAAATAATCATACCAATGAAAAACAGAGCGTGACCACCGGGCTTTAACATAAGGTAAATTAACAGGTTGACTAATTTTTTGCTTATGAATTCTCCCAGGGGCAAACACAAACCCTAGGGTACATCTCCCCACCCATCCTACAGGGAGCCAGGGCCAAAGGTTGTATCCACAAATCCATCGAGTGTTATTTGGGTCTACCCATCTTATACCAGGGCTATTTTCCCAATCTGTCCCTGGCCATATAACAGACTTGTTGACAATAAACGTTACATCCTTTACAGTCTTACATTTGTGGATAGGCAATAGTTCCATATGTTTCATGTGATATCCTGGAAATTCTCGACCTCCAAATGTTGGTACATGAGTCTTTTGCTCCCAGCAAATGTCAGCAGGGGTCAGTAGCTGTCCTTTTTCAGGGGTCATCCAGAAATATTCATCCCAAACTTGGTAGTAGTCACCCTCAAATCGATTAAAATCATTAGGAGAAGAAACAGATCTATTTTCGTAATATAAGTATGCATTAACACTCATGCATCTGCTGATTTGTCGGGGGAAGATTCCTCTGCTGTAAAGTCAGGCGACCTAATTGCTGATTCAGTGATCTCCTCCATCTGGTGTACCAGCCTTTCCGGGAGCCAGCGCGGTGCTTCAGCATCCTGTGGGAAAACACATACATGACCCCTCCCCCAAATTAACACGGGATCTGGGCCATGCCAGTTATTATCCAGCGGGTCTTTCCACAAGACCATCAGCTTTCTGCTGGAAATCTGAGGGTCCCAAAATCTCTGCGCGGCTGAATGTCCTTCTTTATCTAAAATTAAAAAATTTAAAATATATAAAGCGTGATTAAGGTAATTTCTGGGCAGAAGGGGGTAGAGCTCCCCCCTCTGTATTTTTTGAAGCTGTAATTTCAAAGTTTGATTAGCACGTTCCACGATGCCTTGACCCTGTGGATTATAAGGAATGCCTGTTTTTAGGGTGATAGAAAAAGAGGAACAAAAATTTTTGAAAGCAGAGGAAACATAGCCGGGGCCATTATCAGTTTTTATAATCTTTGGCGTGCCTAAAATGGAAAAAGCATAAAGACAATGCGAGATAGAATGTTTTGCGGCTTCACCAGTCTGTAAGGATGCCACAATATATCCTGAAAAGGTGTCAATAGATACATGAACGTACTTTAAACGACCAAAGGAACGGACATGAGTGACATCCATTTGCCAAAGCTGATTTGGTAGAAGCCCGCGAGGATTAACGCCAAGATGTGGAACTGGGAGAAACTTAGGGCAAACAGAACAAGATTTAACAATTTGTCGTGCAGTCTCTCGAGGGATTTGAAACTGCAAACGAAGAGTATTACTATTCTGGTGATGTAGTGCATGTGACTGCTGTGCTGCTTCCACCTGTGAAAGAAAAACTCTAGTGTGAGAATCAGACATCTGATTTCCCATAGATAGAGGTCCAGGAAGCCCAGTGTGGGCACGTAAATGTCCAAAGAAGCAGGGTAAGGTGCGCTGTTGCAGCAGAGACTGAATTGAATGTAACAAATGTTGAATGTTAGAATTCACAGTAGAAATAAAGGGAACAGTTTCTATACATTGCAAAGCATGAGCAATGTATTTGCTATCAGTAAACAAATTAAAAGACTGTGAGGAATATCGTGAGCATACTTTATGAACGGCTGAAAGTTCTACTTCTTGAGCCAATGTATAGTTCGTCTGCCAGGAGAAAGGGGTATCATTAACCACAAAGGCAGCAGTTCCATTGGAGGATCCGTCAGTAAAGATCGTAAGAGCATCTTGAATAGGAACATTAGAAACATTCTTTGGAAAAATAAATGAATGCTGGCTGGCAAAATGCAAAAGTTTATCAGAAGGTAAATGATTAATAATTTCACCTGTAAAGGAGGAAAAGGCCAAAGCCCACGAGTCATTAAACTGAAAAAGCCATTCCTGCTGTTCTTTGGTATAGGGCACATAAATGTAAGCAGGATCGGCTCCCAACATTTCTCTGGAAAGACGCCTTCCCTTGGCAACGAGGAGGCTAATGAAATCAAAAAAAGGAGTAAGAACTTTTGAAGGCGATACAGGTAAATGGATCCACTGTAAGGGAGCATTTTGATATAACACTGCCGTCGGGATATGTTTAGAGGGAAACACATATAGTCCCCACGGTTGAGAAAAATCACAGTAGGTAGCAAAATGTTGAGAGAGGGCCTTTTCAACTAGGGCCAGAGCAGCTCGCCCCTCATCGTTTAGTATTCTAGGGGAGGAAGGGTCAGTTGTTGATTAAGGTCTCTAAATTGTCCTTCCTCTATTAGCATGTCAAAAGTAACCTGCAGCCCATTACGGCGATTACGATCTTCAATGATGTTACAGACCTCACCGTATTTTGAGTGCCACAAGAGATAATCACCTCCTGAGAGATAGGCTCGTGCAACAGCCTTCCAATCATTAGGAGGCAAGTATTGAGATGAAAGACTTTCAATTATGGCTAGAGTAAACGGCGCAGTAGGCCCGTATTGGGCGCAAGCTTGTTTCAGTTCTTTCAGTTGTTTAAAAGGCAGGGGCTCATGATACCTCCGATGATTAGCATCTTGAAAGACAGGGAAAATCATAGAATATCCTTCAAGATTTTCACCCTGTTCTCGGGCTGTTTTCACAGCCATTTGTAGTGGTGAAAGTACTGGCCTTTTTAGGCTAGATGGAACATATACTGGTGCTGTTGGAATCAAAGGCGCTTCTGCGAGAGGAGGGGGAGGGAGTGGGACGGGCGGCGGCAGCGGGTCAGGATCTAAACCAGCTATAACAGATGGCGTTTTAGAATGCAACGGCTTAGTTGTATTTATGGGCGATAAGTCTAGTTGTTCCATTCTCTGAGATATGGATGTTAGCATCTCTCTAAGTTCAGAAAAAGGGGAGCCTTGGTCTTTATTCTTTTGTTGAGTTACTATAAAGGCATCCCATCCTTCTTTGTCATGCTCAAAAGCCTGCTCTTTTAAATCCTCTTCCTCATCAGGAGAAAGTTCCGAATCTGAGTCTTGTTCGAGAGCAGTAGTCTCATTATCATTTTTTCTGGAACCTGAAACAATTGGGGAGTCATATATGTGCTCCGCTACCCGTTGCAGGGCACCTGAACACTTGGGTGTTATAAGTTTCAAGGTTGTTTCAAGTTTCCTACTCTCGTGTTCTGGGTTTAAACAATCTCTTATTAGAGTCCATAGAGAATAAGCATCAAGAGGAACTTTGTCCGGTCCACAGAGGGTATAAATTGTTTGAATTTGTTCTCCCACCTTTGCCCAAGTTTCAAGGCTAACAGTTCCTTCCTCCGGGAACCAGGGACAAGTTTCCTCCACAAAGACAAGAAATCTTTCTAGTTTCTGTTTAGACACAGAAATTCCTCTAGCTTTTAGCATAGTTTTTAACATAGAAACAAAAAACTGCCTACTATTACTTTGCCCCATAATTTTTACTCTCAACTATACCCTCTCCACCCACAGTTTTCCAACAATACCTGAATAGGTGAGGTTTTCTCCCGGGATCACTTTCAATATTTTTGGGTGGCTGTGCGCTGGGGTCCGCCCACGTCCCTCGTTCTGGCGCCACTTGCCGGGCCTGCCGGCGAAAGGAACAGGTCAAGGACGCAATCACCAGAGTACCTGAGAAATAAAAGACTAGGAAAGATGGGGTTGAGAGGGACGGAGTCAGCTTGTGACTGATTCCGACGACTTTATTGAGGGGTAACATACATATATATGCTAACAGGATTCACCAAATTTTAGATCAAAGACTTGCATACGTGCAGAACTGCAGACACTAGTTTTAGCTCAGGAGTTTTATCTTAACTCCAGCAGAGCATGGCACCAGCGTCTTACAATCAGGTAAAGACTACCTAGACATAAGCCATTCACAGGAGCCCGATAATCTTATCAGAGTCAGGAAAATGGGCAAATGGTGGCTGCAGCGATTTCCTTGAGGGAGGTGAAAAAGGCCAATTTGCACTTTAATAAATCAGGGGTGGCGGGACAGAGAGGGACCTCTTAGATCTCTCTCAGGGCCGAGAAGGGGCCTGAGCAGTCAGGCCGGCTCCCCGCACTCTCATAAACTGATTATTTCTCCTGGTGGGTGCTTCATGAAGAGGCAACAGCTTGTGCGGTTGCTCCTTAGCCTCTCTGGCTGCTCTGTGCATATGATCCCAGGGAGAGATTGGAGAAGTCTATTTTTCTTTATTCTTTGTCTCCTGTCCTCCATTTCATCCCGTATTTCACCCTTAGTTTTAGTTGTCTAAGTGTCTCTCACTTCAGTTGTCTCAGTTTCTATTGAAACCAGAGTAGTCTGAGGTCATATTGAGACAGGGGTCGTTTGGACCTCTACTTGGGCAGTTTGAATCTCAATTTGGATTTTTTATTGAGACCAAGGCAACTTGAATTTTGGTTTGAGTTTCTACCAAGACCAAGGTAACCCTTTCTGGAGGGGTTCCCTAACTTTCAGTTTGTTTAGTTTGGAGCCCTGGGTATGGGGGCAAAGTAGGAGGACAGGAGGCAGCTGAAGGTTTCATACCCAAATCTGTGCCCTTAGAAATCTGTCATGTCTTGCAGAGAAAAAAAAGGCAATATGCTACTTCTACCCATTTCCCTTGTTTTCTACAGAACCTAATTGTAAAACAGTATTATAATTAAGTGACTCTCCAACCAGCCACTGTTTGCTGTCCTCCAAGGGATACTGTAACCATGCAGTATCACATAGGAAGATCAGGAGTGTTTCCTTTAAGCTCTGGGGATCAGATCTATCCCAGTTTTTCAGGATACAGTTCAAAGGAGTGAGGCTGGAATTGCTAGCTCCCATCTGTAAGACAAAAAGCAGCAACCAGTGCCATTTTTCTACGGAGGCATCCTTCCCTGTTCTAGATGGAGGTGGAGACATCTAGCTTCTACCTAAGCTTCCTTCCCTGGCAGGAGTTAACCTGTCTCTTACCAACACAGGCATCCCATTACCATCCCTCCCCGTTCTACCATCAAGGTGAGGTAGAGATGCATCAGGGGTAGACCTAATGGCATCCCAGACTAATGTCCAGTTCCTCAGCATTAAAACCTTTGCCTGCCTCTAATGCCACCTGAAGTGCCATCAGAATAATCTTCCAGAATGCCTCCCAAGCTAAGATGACTAGGGGAAACACTTGTCTCCTGGGTGCCTGTGCACAACCGTGAGTATATTCCTGACCACAATAAGACTGGTAACTCATAAAAGGACAAACATAAAACCAAGATGGTCCTTCCAAGCATCACCACACCAGTATACGTGATAGCAAAAGAGATGGTGCAGGGCTGGCCAGTGAGGAAAAAGTGATTTTTGTCCTCGAGTTGTTAGGACCAATTCTTCCAGTTCATTCCCACAGATTCCACAGAAAGAATATCTAAGGAGTTGAGACAAAAGCCACTGGAGAGCCTACTCTGGTCCATTAAGACCTAGCATTACCAAAGGAAGAAGTCAGCTGTACTTCCTATCTGAGTAACATTTAACCTGAGCGATGCTCTTGAAACTAGAGCTCCACCTAGCTTCTGAATATGCTCCTGTTGTAACTTTTGGCTCATGGCAAGGCTAGGCACTTCCTGACTAACAATCCAAGTTTGGGACCTAAGTAACAGTACATAGTAACAGCATAGAGCACAAGTCTCTTGAAAGTCTATGATCCAACAGATTAGGTTAGTAGTTCTAACTCCCAGGAAGTTATGAAATGGTCAAAGAGACCGGAGAGTTTTGACCGAGAAAGGAGAGTTCAGACTGCACGCTCCATCCATCTCTGGCCACTCCCCCAGAGGAGACACTGGGTGCTTCTTGACATTACCAGGTCAGTATAATTCCCCACCAGGGTTTCTTCCATAAGCCACATGAGGTCACCATGGAACTGCAGATTAGGACACAGCTCTTGTTTCACACATATGCATCTCTTTCAATCAGTCACAAACACAAGCACACAGTTGAGCTAGTAAAGTACAGCAGAATACATGTTTGCTAGGAGAGCGAAGAACTAGAGCTCCAAGTGTCCTTACCTTGTCCTGAAGAATCCTGGACAAGTTCCCAAGATGAAAGTTTGCTGCTACCAGCCATGAATGACGCCCAGATTCTAGGTCATAAATGAAATTTATTCAAGCAGGCCAGACCTGATGGACACTCCCCTCCAGAACCCAGAACTGGAGCAGTTTCATCCAGGATGGACAATGCAAGGCAGGCTATGCAACAATGACAACAGATGAGATTGTTACACAAGCGTGGTCGGCACTACAGGCTGAGCTGTGGGCACTCAACCAGGTGCTAACGGACGCCAAAAGAAAGCGAATTAACATCTACACTGACTCAAGATATGCCTTTGTTACTTTACATGATCATGGAGTCATTTATAAAGAAAGGGGACTACTGACAGCAGGGGGAAAGGAAATCAAAAACAAAGAAGAAATCCTTCAGCTATTAGAGGCAGTCTGGAAGCCTTTCAAAATGGCAGTCATCCATTGCAAAGGCCATCAAAGAGAAATCGATCCAGTCGGCAGAGGGAATCAGTTTGCCAACCAGGCAGTGAAGGAGATGGCAACCCAGCTGAGTCCCACAGGGGGCCCTGAGCCAATCTCTAAGGTCCTCTTGGCATCAGAATTGCCTCCATCCCTGAGTTGTACCAAGGAAGATGATCAAGGGGCTTTAGATGAGGGAGGAACAAAAGGAAAAAGGGCTGGTGGAAGCTTCCAGACCAAAGACTCTTTGTCCCCAGCAACATAGCAGTCCAGCTGGTGAACAGCACCATGAGACAACTCTCTTAGGGAAAAATGCGCTGGAAAGTTTACTGAGCTGTTACTATTTTGTTCCTAAGCTCCCAACCCTGTGCCCAGATCAGTGCTAGATGTGTGACTTGTGCACAAAACAATTCCAGCCAAAGAGCAAGACCCAGCCCAGGATGCAGACAGCTGGGACACTGCCCTTTGAAGTTCTAGAAGTGGACTTTACTGAAGTCAAGCCCTATGGGGGCTATAAGTATTTCCTTGTGGTAGTCTGCACCTACTTGGGAAGGGCTGAAGCCTATCCCATGCACACTGAACAGGCACAAGAGGGGGCCAAGGCCCTGTTAAGGGACATGATCCCAAGATATGGGCTGCCTATCTCCACAGGGTCTGACAGGGCCAGGCTTTGTGTCAGAGATAATCCAGACTTTGTCCAAGACACTGGGAGTCAAATGGAAGCTCCACACTGCTCACAGGCCACAAAGCTCCGGGCAAGTTGAGTGCATGAATTAGACCCTCAAGACTACGTTAGCTAAGCTCTGTCAGGAGACTCAGTTGCCTCGGGTTGACATGCTACTCCTAGCCTTGCTCCAAGTCTGATGCACCCCGAGGCCCTCAAGCTATTCTCCCTTTGAGATCTTATATGGGAGACCAAGCTTGACCAACAACTAGTTGACCTGGAGATGTCCCAATACCTCCAGACCCTGGGAGAATGATAACCCAAGAAACCTTAAAAAGGATTCTCATTCCTTTGGGCAATTGGGTTCATCCCTATCAGCCAGGAGATGAGGTAGGGGTTAAAGATTGGAAAAAGGAACCACTTCAGCCAGTTTGGACAGGCCCCCATACGGTCGTCCTTGCAACCCCTACTGCTGTTAAAGTTACGGGTGTCACCCCCTGGATTCACCACACCAGAATCAAGACAGCAGTGGCTCCCCTCGACAAGGACATCTGGAAAGCAATTCAAGACCTTGAGAACCCACTCAAGGTCCAGATCCAAAGGTGACAGCCCTCACCCACGAAGGACACCGAGCCCTGCTCAAGTCACTCTGGGAGCTGACTAGTCAACGCACGGCAGGAGCTCGAGGATTCTTCAGCCCTGCTCTAGCCACATCCCGGCAGCTGGTTGGTCGACATATGGCGGAAGCTTGAGAATCCGGTTATTGAGACATAAATGGGCTTCCATTGTCACCCCAGTCCCTTTCCCTGATCAGCATTACTGCCGTGCTCTTTGCTACAGGACTATCTTCAGCTGCTCCTCAGGACTGGAATTAGGCTCAGATGCTGCTATTAGCTGTCTGCTATCTCATCATAGTGGGGAGTATCATCCTTATTAGGTACCTCTTGTAATCACTCCCCAGTCAGACAACCCCCTTTTTTCAACTAGAGCCATCAGAGAGTTAGGGTTATGATGACACCCTGCTGAATGGGGACTGGTTACTCCACTGGCCTTGATGCTTTCTGTGGGTCAGATACAAGAGTATCTCTACTACAATCTACCTAAAGGTAGTGGGATTGTTAAGTAGAATCAAATGTTTTGGGTAATAGTGGTTTATATCCTGCTGAGCTGTAGTGCATTAGAAAGTAAAACAGACTCCACATGTATTTCATGCATTCACATGACTAGATCAGGTCAGGGAGTCACTTGGACCTTGCTTTACCATACTCGTTTCTTTTGCCAAGGAGAGGCCAAGGAAACTTATGTACATAACAAAACAATCTATTCTATTTGTCAACAATAATGCCATTATATCAGTTTTGACCCCAGTCCCCACCCCCACCCCCCACCCCAGTGAAGGGTTAGATGTTCGCCACTTAGAAGGAGGGCTCTGGATGAACCAGACAGATTATGGATACAGAAAGCCCAGTGCTGAAGCACTTTGATGAGTGTGCTGCTCACAAAACCCCCAGTAACCCCAGTACTCTGAATTGTGGAGGCTTGTCATGGGAACAGGAATACAAGTTCAACGACAAAGACATGTGTAACCCAGTATCCCATAACACCAGGTGTTATGAAGGTCCCTTTCTTCACAAGATTGACCTGGGCCTGTGTCAGATGAGCAACCTGGGAAAATATAGAGGTGACCTGGGAGAATAAGGACAAAGTAACACTCCTCCAAAAGGGAACTGTTGATCCCAAATGTAAGGTGGGGACATGTAACCCAGTCAATTTCACTGTCTTCAACCCTGGGGACTCAAGATGGGAAAGGGGTTACCAGATCAGCATCTGTATTAATGGGAGAGGTCTTGACCCAGAAACTGTATTGATATTCCAGAGCATTTCTGTTCCTCTCTGGGTTTCCACACACAGGCTCTTCCATTCTTTTCATGACGAGATTGAAAGTGGTCCTCCTCCTATTCCAGCCGAAACTAAAAATCTGCTTTTAGCCCAGATATTAATGGTTACTTCCTGCTATGTGTGTGGGGGAACTAACAAGGGAGACCAATGGCCCTGGGAAGTTAAAGAATTAGATCACTAGAGACCCTTCAACAACTTAGGGGAAGTCAAGAAGACCAGGCTTGGAATTTGGCATTTAAAGACTTCCTTAATTGACAAAAACTGTCTGGCATGGTGGGGCCAATTATTCAATGTTCCAGTAGGAAAACTCACTTGTCTTGGTCAAAAATATTATAACACTCATACTTCTGGTTGGTGGGGAAGCCCAAACTATGCAGTCTAATCCTCACTCTCTAGCAAGCTTCCCCCATTTAAAGACCCAATGGGATGACCTGTCCACTGAAGGCCATTGGCCTGCTCCAGAAGGATTATACTGGATTTGTGGGACTAACACATATTCAATTTTGCCAACCAACTGGCCAGGGTCATGTGTATTGGGGACTATCTGTCCCTCCTTTTTCCTACTCTCCCTAGCCTAAGGTGAATCACTGGGAGTCCCAGTTTATAAAGACAGCTGCTGCTGCTGATACAGAGGCCCCACCAAAAAGCACAGGCCTCTACAGATTGGAGACTGGAAAGATGACGAGTGGTCTCCTGAATGCATAATCCAATACTACAGGCTAGCTACATGGGCAGAAGATGGGTCCTGGGGCTATCAAACCCCAAATTTACATGCTTAACAGAATTATCCAGCTCCAGGCAGTAATTGAAATCATTACTAATGAAACGGCCAAGGCTCTTAATTTATTGGCAGAACAACAAACCAGGATGCATAATGCTATTTATCAAAATTGCCTGGCCTTGGATTATTTACTGGCTGAAAAGGGGTTGGTTGTCTGTGGAAAGTTCAATCTTAGCAACTGTTGCCTACAGATAGATGATAGTGACAAAGTTATAGAAGAAATAACCAGAAAGATGACTAACATAGCTCATGTCCCAGTCCAGACTTGGAAGGGATGGAATCCCGGAGAGCTATTTGGGGAATGGTTTTCTTATCCAGGAGAATTTAAAACTGTAATGGAAATAGTCCTACTCCTCCTTGGGACTTGCCTCCTCTTATCTTGCCTCTTGCCATTATTCATGAGGACAATTTCCAGCCTAGTTGAGGCCATCGCAGACAGAAGGGCCACCACACACCTCCTAGCCCTGAAAGGTTATCAGCCCCTGAGCCAAGAAGATCAAGAGGTTGATGCCTTATAAGATTTGAGGGACATCAAGAGTGGGGATTGAAAAGGAAAATTTAAAACTTAAACCCAGCTAGAAATAACTTCATGCTGGGTCTGCTTCTGTAACTCAGCTTGCTCCTTGCAAAGTCATGTAAGTTACATAGTTTGGGGGGGGTGCAGGAAATGAAAACTTACAACAATGCTAGGAGCTGAAATTCAGCTTGCTCACCCTTGTCAGTTACCCAGCCCTGTAATCCTGCTTAGCCATGTTTGTCTAAAGGCCAGGCATCCCCACTGCTGTGTCCTAACAGCTGATCCTGCATGTTCGAAACCCCTAGTTTAAACTAGCCTAATAATAGTCAGCACTGCCCACTAAAGTCTGCTGTCATGCACTGCCTATAGAGACTTTGTAACCCCACTGTTCAGGGTTCAGAGCTGGAAGTGTTAGCTGCTGTGGCCTCACCAGCATAATAAACCCAAGTTCTCCAACTCTGAGTGTGGTGCTTGGTTTCTCGATGGTCCAAATTCTGCAGCACTTGCAGCCTGCACCACAGAAATGAATTCCAAACACAGTTGACTTACAGAAAGCCAACTGCCATAGGTAAATGGTCCTCACATGCTTTAAAGAAAAAAAAAAAAAAAAGAAAAGAATAAACATACCCAAACCTCCACCACAAAACAATATGCTCAGAATCTCTAATTGCTGCACAAATGCCAATCAAAAGGACAATGGGAAATCAAATCGCAACACTCACACTTGCCAACATCACCAGTCTAAGGCAATAAATGTGGGAGAGAATCTTGAGGGAAAAGATTCCCCTGAGGCTGTCAGTGGGAACACACATTGGAAGGACAGTCTCTGAATGCCTGAAAACAATTGTCAAATTGGGCTAAGCCTAGGATCTGACATTCCCACACATTGGCCTATATCCTGAGAACACCATCAATCAAAAGGCACATGCACCCCAACAAACCTCTAACACTTTTCCTTCTAGGAGCCAAGACACACAGCCTGCAAAGACCCCAATGAGAGATTAAAGTTTAAACAAGATGTGGCACATCTATCCAGCAGACTATTTCTCACTCATTAAAAACAGACACTGAAGTTAGGGAACTATGACACTGAGAGACACTGGGATGTACCTTGAAGGATGATAGGTAAAGTGAAGTCGGTCAGGCAGAGGAAAATCCTGACATATGAGGTCTCATCTATGAGGGCTTCCCTCATAGCTCAGTTGGTGAAGAATCTGCCTGCAGTGCAGGAGACCCCAGTTCAATTCCTGGGTCAGGAAGATCTGCTGGAGAAGGGATAAGCTACCCACTCCAGTATTCTTGGACTTCCCTTGTGGCTCAGCTGGTAAAGAATCTGCCTGTAATGTGGGAGACCTGGGTTCAATTCATGGGTTGGGAAGATTCCTGGAGAAGGGAAAGGCTACCTACTCCAGTATTCTGGCCTGGAGAATTCCATGGACTATATAGTTCATTGGATTGCAAAGAATTGGACATGACTGAGCGACTTTCACTTTTTTTTTCACTAGGTCAAATGAGAACAGATGTAAAAATCAACAAATTCATATCCCAGAGACTCTGAGAATCCAAAATCAAACCATTTCAGAATAAATAAATAAGGTGAAAGGCCTGGAAAAATTAAGGGGGAAGTACCTAAAGCAACAACAAATCTGTATCTGTAATAAACCATCCACATGCATTATCTTTCTCTTTCCTTCCTTTCATCCAAATAGACTCAGATATCCATAGCTCTAAGAGATAATCCACAATAATTATCTCCCATCTTCCTGCATTCTTTTCACAGAAAAGTGTTTCTGAGGTAGAAAATGCACAACGAACTGATGCTCAAGACTCTGCTTGAGCTCCTAAGGCAAAAAGTCCCAAAAAACTATGAGATACTCCATAGATGACTTAATACCTGCATCAGGTGATTGTTCAGTGACAATAATCATAGTATAGCAAGTGGAATTCTGTGCTGCAGGGAGTACTGGCAAGATATTAAAAGCAGTGTCTACTGTATCAGGTCTGACCTCCCTGACTTGGGATGCTATCCCATCCCTGGAGGGTGAACAGGCTGGGATCCCACTGTTGAACGGGGGTGGGGTTGACACAGCCTGGCAGGGTGACCTACGTTGAACACTTTTTAAAGGTCTAGTGAGTGCTATGTCTGGCTGGGACAAGAGTTTCCCATGGCATCAAGGCCCTGAGAAATTTCAAGGCAAAATTCAGTTAGCCTCAACCTCTCCTGATGCTTGGGATCTCAGCACACGCCTCCTTCCTGAGAGTGCAGCCTCCTAGCACCTCAGCACCCTCAGCAGTGTACTGTGGACCCTGAAGGGATTCGTCTGGACGGGGTGTTTGTGAGATGTGGCTCAGCTGGTAAAGAATCCACCTGCAATGCGGGAGACCTGGGTTCAATCCCTGGGTTGGGAAGATCCCGTGGAGAAGGGAAACGCTACTCACTCTAGTGTCCTGGGCTGGAGAATTCCAAGGACCATATAGTCCATGGGGTTGCAGAGTCGTACACGACTGAGCGACTTTCACTTTCACTTATATTGGGGAGGGGGGTAAAACTAGTGAGACTGAGCCCTCGGCTGTCTCTTCGGGATATTCCACTCTATTTAAGCCCAGGAAGCCCACTGCCCCTAAGGCTCCGGTTGCCCCCAGGAACCAAAGGTGTGCATGAAGAGTGCTGCCGCCTTAAGGACATTTTCTGTAACTACAACACGATCACCCTTGCTAACAGGCACCTCAATTCACAAGGTCTGGGGCTACCTTAATGACAGTTGCCCTCAGGAAATGTCCTGCGGCTGATTCCAGAGAAATAAATTCCAAACACAGCCAACTTTCAGGAAACCAACTGCCAAAGGTAAATTGTCCTCTCATCATTTAAGGGGAAAAAAAGAAGGTATAATCACACCAAGTCTGCCCCACCAAACAAGATGCTCAGCATCCCTAATTGCTGCTGGAATGCCAATGAAAAGGAGAGTGGGAAATCAAATCCCGACACTCACAATGACCAGCGTCACAAGTCTACAGGCAATAAATGCAGGAGAAGGTCCAGAGGAAAAAGAATCCCTCTAGACTGCCAGTGGGAATATACATTGGCAGCAGGCACGAGAATGGACAGTCTCTGAATGCTTGGAAAAAGTCATCAAGTTGGGCTAAACCTAGGATCTGCCATTCCCTCACCTTGGCCTATATCCTGAGAACACCATCGGCCAAAAGGCACAGGCACCCCATCATACCTCCAGTCCTACTTCCTTCCAACAGCCAAGACACGGAGTCTGCAAAATCCCCAATGAGAGGTTAAAGCTTAAACAAGATGTGGTACATATATCTGGTAGACTATTTTTTACTCATAAAAAACAGACACTGAAATTAGGAAATCATAACACTGGGAGACACAAGTATGGACCCTGAAGGATCATAGACAAAGGGAAGCCATCAGACAGAGGAAGACCCTGGTACATGAGGTCTCATCCAGGCCAAATGAGAGCAGACACACAAGTCAACAAACTGACTACCCAAAAGACACTCCCAGAATTGAAAACCAAACAAATGGTATCGGGGAAAAAAATTAATTAAGTGAAGGGTCTGGATGAATTAGCGCATAAGTACCTAAAGCAACAACGAATCTGTACCTTTAATAAATAATCCACATGGACTATCCTCCTCCTTCCTTCCTTCCATCCACAAATGCACAGAAATCTGTAGTCCTAAGAAATGATCCTTAAAAATTTTCTCCTCTCATCCTGCTTTATAGCACAGAAAAGTATGTCTGAGGTAGAAAAGTCATGAGGATCTGATGCTCAACACTCTGCTCCATCTTTAAAGGCAAAAAGCCCCCCCCACACACACAAAACCATAGGATGCCCCATAGATGACTTAGTACCTGAATCAGGCAGTGGTCCAGTAACAATAATCACAGTATGGCAAATGGATTGCAGGGAGTATTGGCAAGGTGCTAAACAAAAGGGAAGGAAAGCAGGGCCTACTGGACTATGTCCAACCTCCCTGACATAGGGTGCTATCCCATCCCTAGATGCTGAGCAGGCTTGGGCCCCACTGTCGAACTGGGGTGAGGTCGAGACAGCCTAGCAGGGTGTCCCTCGTTGAACACTATTTAAAGGCCTACTGTGTGCTACATCTGGCTGGGACAAGTGTCCTGCATGGCATCAAGGCCCTGAGGAATTTCAAGGCAAAATTCAGCTAGCCTCAACCTCTCCTGGTGCTGGGATCCCAGCTCAAGCCTCCTTCCTGAGAGGGCAGCCTCCTAACACCTCAGCACCCTCAGCAGTGCACCGTCAACCCTGAAGAGATTAGTTTGGACGGGCTATTAGTGAGATGCTTTAGGGGGAATAAGTAGTGAGACTCAAGCCCTTTCCTGTTTCTTCAGGCACACTCCACTCTATTTCATAGTCCAGGAAGCCAGCTTGTCCTAAGGCTCTGCTTGCCCCCAGAAACCAAAGGTGGGCATGAAAAACTGCTGCTGCCTTGTGGACATTTTCTTTAATCACAACATGACCACCCGCTGCTAACAGGCACCTCAATTCACGTGGCCTGGGTTCCATTAATGACAGCTGCCCTCAGGAAATGACCTGTGACCAGCACGGGAGGAAAACATTCCAAAACAGTCAACGATCAGGAAGTCAACAGTCTCTGAATGTCTGAAAAAAATCTCTCAAGAGAGGCTAAGCCTAGAAACTGACATTCCCACAGCTGAGATTATATCCCCAAAAAATTATCAATAAAAGGTACATGAACCCAAATGAGCACTGCAGCACTAGTCTCAATAGCTAAGAAAAAGAACCAGCAAAAATTCTGACAGGTGAATGGCGAAACAAGTTGTGGTACATATATATGATGGACAGTTACATAGCCATGAAAAACCAACACGAAAATTAAGAAATTTTGACACTGGGAGCCACAGGGATGGACTTTAAATAATCATACACTAAGGGAAGTCAGTCAGACAGAGGAAGCAATAATATATCATGTCCTTTCTAGGCAATATTTTTTAAAAAAAAGAGAGAGAGATACAAAAGAATGAATGTACAACTCAACAAGAGACTCAGAATTCAAAGTCAAACAAAAGGATCCATGAAAAAAAAAATAAAACAGTTAACGGCTGGGAATAAATTAGGAGTCTGGGACTAACATAGACACAGAAATCTGTATCTGTAGTTTATCATCAATAAGTCGTGTCTGACTCTTGCAACCCCATGGACCTGCCAGGCTCCTCTGTCCATGGGATCCTTCAGGCAAGAATACTGGAGTAGGTTGCCATTTACAAGGATTATCCACTTGGGTCCCTCCGGCCTCCCTGCTTGCCTGCCTTTCTCATATAGACAGATACCTGTATCTCTAAGAGGTCAAGCACAAGGATTTTCTCCTTCCTTCCTCACTTCCTCGTATACACAGAAAACTGTCTCTGAGATTAGATAATCCAAAAGGGCCTGATGCTCAACACTCTGGCTCCACCTTCTATGGGAACCCCCCTCCCCCCAAAAAAAGCCTAGAGATGCCTCATGGATGTCCATGAGGTGGACACCTGAACTGGGTGGCCACACACCAAGGAGAAGAGCAGCAGGACTCAAGCTTAGCACTGGCATGACATGACAGGAAAGGACAGAAAAGCAGCTCCTACTTGACTCCCTCCGACCGCCCTGACTGGGGCTGCTATCCCATCCCTGGAGCCGGAACAGGCTTGGGTCCCACTGCTGGACTGGGGTGGGGTCCAGACTGCCTGGCAGTGTGTCCTTCACTGAGCCCTTTTTAAACCTCTGCTGTCTGCTTGGTTCTGCCTGGTACCAGAGTCCAGAGGTGGATCAAGTCCTCGAGGATACTGGAGGCAGTGGTCACCAAGCTTCCATTTTTCCTGGAGCTGGCATCCCCAGCTCAAACCCCCTTACTCACAATGTAAACTCCTAGGCACCTTAGCCCCCTCAGCTGGGAGCTGTGGCCACCCCACTGGGATTAATCTGGGGGTTAAGGGTGTGAAGCTTTAGAGGGAAGAAGTACTGGGACCCAAGCCTTTCACCTTTGCCCAGGCACATTCCACTCTATTTCACAGTCCAGGAAGCCAGCTTGTCCTCAGGCTCCATCTGCTGCAGGAACCGGAGCAGGTGTGGAGAAGTGCTGCTCTTTGTGGATACTTCCTGTGACTGCAGCGTGACCACCAGTGCTTCCTGGCATCTACCTCCCGAGGCCTGGGGGACAGCTGTGACAGCTGCCCTCGGCAAATGTCCTGCGGCAGGGATTGCCAAAATAAATTCCAAACATGCCTGACTGTCTAAAAGTCACTTGCCACTGGTAAATTTTCCTCACACTCTTTAAAAAGAAATTTAAGTAAAATACCATACAGCCTCATGGGACAAGATGGTCAGCATTCCTAATTCCTGTAGGAATGCCAAACAAAATGACAACTAGAAATCAAATCCCACCATTCAGAATGGGCATCCTCATAAGTTCACAAACAATAAAGGCAGGAAAGAGCCTGGAGGAAAGGGAACACACCTACACTGTCAGTGGGAATGTACATTGGCAACAGACTCTATAAGGGACAGAATCTGCAGGACAAAAAAAAAAAAACTATCGAGAGGGCTAAATCTAAAATCTGAACTGCTATTTTCATAAAGGAAATATAGAAAATAAGATTTCCACATACGGAAATACACACCCATATTTCACACAGAAAATACAAAAATCTGATTTTCTTAAATGGAAATATACACCCATAGGAAACATAGAAATTTTGATTTTCATATATGGAAATAGTTAGTTCAGTCAGTCATGTCTGACTCTTTGCGACCCTATGAAATGCAGCACGCCAGGCCTCCCTGTCCATCACCATCTCCCAGAGCTTGCTCAAACTCAAGTCCAGTGAGTCAGTGATGTTATCCAACCATCTCATCCTGTCATCCCCTTCTCATCCCCCCTTCAATCTTTCCCAGCATCAGAGTCTTTTCAAACGAGTCAGCACTTCACATCAGGTGGTCAAAGTATTGGAGTTTCAGCTTCAACATCAGTCCTTCCAATGAATATTCAGGACGGATTTCCTTTAGGATTGGTTGGATCTCCTCCTTACAGTCCAAGGGACTCTCAAGAGTCTTCACCAACACCACAGTTCAAAAGCATCAATTCTTCTGCACTCAGCTTTCTTTATAGTCCAACTCTCACATCCATACATGACTACTGGAAAAACCATAGCCTTGACGAGACGGACCTTTGTTGGCAAAGTAATGTCTCTGCTTTTTAATATGCTATCTAGGTTGGTCATAAACTTTTCTTCCAAGGAGTAAGTGTCTTTTTATTTCATGGCTGCAGTCACCATCTGCTGTGAATTTGGAGCTCCCCAAAATAAAATCTGTCACTATTTCCATTGTTTCCTCATCTATTTGCCATGAAGTGATGAGACCAGATGCCATGATCTTCGTTTTCTGAATGTTGAGCTTTAAGCCAACTTTTTCACTCTCATCTTTCACTTTCATCAAGAGGTTCTTTAGTTCTTCACTTTCTGCCATAAGGGTGGTGTCATCTGCATATCTGAGGTTATTGATATTTCTCCCTGCAATCTTGATTCCAGCTTGTGCTTCCTCCATCCCAGCGTTTCTCATGATGTACTCTGCATATAAATTAAATAAGCACGGTGACAATATAAAGCCTTGATGTACTTCTTTTCCTATTTGGAACCAGTCTGTTGTTGCATATCCAGTTCTAACTGTAGTTTCCTGACCTGCATACATATTTCTCAAGAGGAAGGTCAGGTGGTCTGGTATGCCCATCTCTTGAAGAATTTTCCACAGTTTATTGTGATCCACACAGTCAAAGGCTTTGGCATAGTCAATAAAGCAAAAATAGATGTTTCTCTGGAACTGTCTTGCTTTTCGATGATCCAGCAGATGTTGGCAATTTGATCTCTGGTTCCTCTGCCTTTTCTAAAACCAGCTTGAACATCTGGAAGTTCACGGTTCATGTATTGTTGAAGCCTGGCTTGGAGAATTTTGAGCACTACTTTGCTAGCATGTGAGACGAGTGCAATTGTGCATTAGTTTGAGCATTCTTTGGCATTGCCTTTCTTTGGGATTGGAATGAAAACTGACCTTTTCCAGTCCCATGGCCACTGCTGAGTTTTCCTAATTTGCTGGCATATTGAGTGCAGCACTTTCACAACATCATCTTTTAGGATTTGAAATAGCTCAACTGAAAAAAAAAAAAAAAAAGAAATAGCTCAACTGGAATTCCATCACCTCCACTAGCTTTGTTCGTAGTGATGCTTCCTAAGGCCCACTTGACTTCACATTCCAGGATGTCTGGCTTTAGGTGGGTGATCATACCATCATGATTATCTAGGTCAAGAAGATCTTTTTTTGTACAGTTCTTCCGTGTATTCTTGCCATCTCTTCTTCATATCTTCTGCTTCTGTTAGATCCCTACCATTTCTGTCCTTTATTGTGCTCATCTTTGCATGAAATGTTCCCTTAGTATCTCTGATTTTCTTGCAGAGATCTATAATCTTTCCCATTCTATTGTTTTCCTCTATTTCTTTTCTTTTTTTTTTTTTTACTGTTTTTATTTTTTTTCATTTATTTTTATTAGTTGGAGGCTAATTACTTTACAATATTGTAGTGGTTTTTGTCATACATTGACATGAATCAGACATGGATTTACATGTATTCCCCATCCCAATCCCCCCCTCCCACCTCCCTCTCTACCCGATCCCTCTAGGTCTTCCCAGTGCACCAGGCCTGAGCACTTGTCTCAGGCACCCAACCTGGGCTGGTGATCTGTTTCACCATAGATAATATACATGTTTCGATGCTGTTCTCTTGAAATATCCCACCCTCACCTTCTCCCACAGAGTCCAAAAGTCTGTTCTGTATATCTGTCTCTTTTTCTGTTTTGCATATAGGGTTATCATTACCATCTTTCTAAATTCCATAAATATGTGTTAGTTTACTGTAATGGTCTTTATCTTTCTGGCTTACTTCACTCTGTATAATGGCCTCCAGTTTCATCCATCTCATTAGAACTGGATCATTTCTTTGCAATGATCACTGAGGAAGGCTTTCTTATCTCTCCTTGGTATTCTTTGGAACTCTGCATTTAAATGGGTATACCTTTCCCTTTCTCCTTTGCCTTTTGCTTTTCTTCTTTTCACAGCTATTTGTAAGGCCTCCTCATACAACCATTTTGCTTTTTTGCATTTCTTTTTCTTGGGGATGGTCTTGATCCCTGCCTCCTGTACAAAGTCACAAACTTCCATCCATAGTTCTTCAGGCACTCAGTCTATCAGATCTAATCCCTAGAATTTATTTGTCACTTCCACTGTATAATCGTAAGGGATTTGATTTAGGTCATACCTGAATGGTCTAGTGGTTTTCCCTACTTTCTTCAGTTTAAGTCTGAATTTTGCTATAAGGAGTTCATGATCTGACCCACAGTCAGCTACCGGTCTTTCCCATTCTATTCAGCCTAAACTCTCTCACCCAATAAAAAATCCCACTGTACTGGTTCCTTTACCAGTGTTGACACAGCCCACCCCAGAATAAAATCTTCCTTATTTTGCTTTGTTGAGGAAAATTCAATTAAGAATTAAGAAGAAAAGAGGGAATTTTTATTGGATCCATACTGAGGATTATAAACTTGGAAGCAGATTCTCAGAAAGCTCTGAGTCTGTTCTGCCTGTTAGAAATTGAGGGCATGGTCATATACATTTTTGAGACAAAGGATCACATGTCAAAGTGATACACTGATATTTTACAGAAAGTTCACCAAAGATACATAGCCAGGTAAACTCAAACATAGCAAGCAGCAAGTCACCACTGCCCCCTACAGAGCCAGAAAAGAACACTATTCTTTTAACAAGTTAAATCTACCCTGAATATTCATTGGAAGGACTGATGCTGAAGCTGAAGCTCCAATACTTTGGCCATCTGATTCCAAGAGCTGACTCCTTGGAGAAGACCCTGATGCTGGGAAACATTGAGGGCAGAGGGAGAAGCAGGCATCAGAGGACTAGATGGTTGGATGGCATCACTGACTCAATGGACATGAGTTTGAGCAAACTCGGGGAGATAGTGAAGGACAAGGAAGCCTGGGGTGCTGCAGTCCATGGGGTCGCAAACAGACATAACTTAGTGACTGAAAGTGAAAGTAAAGTCTCTCAGTCGTGTCCTACTCTTTGCGACCCCAAGGACTGTAGCCTACCAGGTTCCTCCATCCATGGGATTTTCCAGGCAAGAATACTGGAGTGTGTTGCCATTTCCTTCTCCAGGGGATCTTCCTGACCCAGGGATACAAGTGTCCCACATTGTAGGCAGACTCTTTACCGTCTGAGCCACCAGCGAAGTCCAGCTTAGGGACTAAATAACAACAATTGCTAGCTTCAAAAGAAAAGGAAAAAAAGGCAATATTGTGGTTGAGCAGGCAATCCCATCTTTGAGGAGCTCTGGTTAATGTGCATGCAAACTCACAGGCACATTATGGAGGGAGAAGGCCCAAACACAGAGAATTTTATGTTTACAAATTTTATTTTACCAGCTTTAACAAATGTCACTGATGTTTCTTCTTTAACACTATTTCCTGACATTTTCTGACAACGTTATTTTCCGACAACATTTCCAACAAAGGTCCATCTAATCAAAGCTGTGGTTTATCCAATAGTCATGTATGGATGTGAGAGTTAGACCATAAAGAAAGCTGAGTGCCAAAGAATTGATATTTTTGAACTGTGGTGTTGGAGAAGACTCTTGAGAGTCTCTTGGACAGCAAGGAGATCCAACCACTCAATCCTAAAGGAAAGCAGTCCTGAATAGTCATTGGAAGGACTGATGCTGAAGCTCCAATACTTTGGTCACCTGATTCAAAGAACTGACTCATTGGAAAAGACTCTGATGCTGGTAAAGACTGAAGGCAGGAGGAGCAGGGGACGACAGAGGATGAGATGGTTGATGGCATCACCGACTCAGTGAACATGAGTTTGAGCAAGCTCCCGCAGTTGATGATGGACAGGGAGGCCTGGCATGCTGCAGTCCATGGGGTTGCAAAGGGTCGGACACGACTGAGCGACTGAACTGAACTGAACACTATTTCAGATGCCGTGGGAATATAGATTAAGGTCAATGTGAAAATACCGTATATTTAGAAATTAATGACTTGAATTAGGAGATTGTCCATACTATCATGGACATGATATGAAGTCCCCGGTGGTGAGCCCAGGGCTCGTGCTGCCTCCCTGGTGAATGGGGACAGAAAGGGAAACCCTGTTCCTTTTGGTTTCCATCGCCAGCTCAGACCATTTCGAGTGCAGGGAGGGCAGGAACCGCAGGACCCAGCTGGGCCCAGCCAGGTCCCCGCCTGAGGCCGAGTCCTCACAGGAGTCTCCAGGAGCGAGAGGTGATTTCAACGTAACCCATTTTCCACACGGTAACAGGGAAACATCCCAGCATTCACTAGGAAAGGCCTCACAACTGTCAGCTCCGACCTGGAGTAGCTCGAAACACTTATCCCGAAGCCAGGAGGAAGCAGCCCCACCGCTCGCACAGCCAAAGGCAGAAGACTGAGGTGTGTCAGCCAGCACCGGCCGAACCGGAACCGGCGGAGGGCAGGGCGGGAGGGCTCGGCGGGAGGGCTCCGGCCGAGCACGTAATGTTCACCGCGAGGACACGCCCCACGCCGCTCCAGCCTCCCTCCGCGCTCAGGACACGCCCATCCTGGGCGAGGCCTTCCGAGGCTCCGCCCCACATCGGCCCCACCGCCCCCTGACTAAGGCCACGCCCCCTTATGTAGTTGCCCGCGGACCCGGAAGCGGATGTCGGGAGCGCAGGGCCTCTCGGGTGAGTATGGTCCTGGGCGCTTCTCGCGCTCCTCGGCCCCGCCCCACCCCTTCCTTCACACCAGGGCCCGAGTCCCTGCCGACGTCACAGACCCGCTCTCGCTCCGCTGGTCCGGAGACCCCTGAGATTCGCGATGCCGGGAGCTCCGCTGCCGGGTTCGAGTCGCATCCGTTTCCGGATCCGGGGCCATTCCGGTCCGGCCTTCCGGCCTACGGTGTCTTCACGGGGTCCCGCCCCGAACCGCGCCGTGTCAGGTCCCCACTCGCAACGTGCGCTCTCGCCCTCTGCGCCCCTCGGGGCCGCCCGGGACTCCGCTCCCTCCCGCGGCCCCGCCAATCCTCAGCCCCCCGTCTTCTCCAGAAGCGGCCCGGCCCCGCCGCTCGCTCCCCTCCGCGGTCACCGCCTCAGTAAGGCCCCTGAGCCCCCTTGGGGAGGGCATCGGCCCTGTCCAGTGACGCCCCGTGACCTTCTGTCCCAAGTCCTATCTGTCGGCACGGGTATCGCTCCCTCACGGGACAGTGTCCTCCTGAGCAGAACATCTTTGCTCCAGTCCATGGGTGTCGAATGGGGCGGTGAGGCCGAGACTGAACCAGGAGACGGAAGGAGTAAAGGTGAGTGAGGACTTGAAAAGTAGAATAGAGGAGGGAGGGAGGTGGGTGCAGTGGAACTGGAGAGACAAAATACCGGTAAGAAAGGAAAGTGACTGAATAAGAAGCAATGTGTGTGAAGTGAGAAAGTTGCTCAGTGTGTCCTACTCTTTGCGACCCCATGGACTGTACAGATTCTCCCATGGGTAACCTTTCCCTTCTCCAGGTGATCTTCCCAACCCAGGGATCGAACCCAGGTCTCCCACATTGCAAGCGGATTCTTTACCAGCTGACCCACCACGGAAGCCATAAGAGGCATTATGGTACATGAAAACAGACAAAAAGGAGATCAGTACGGAGATGGCCAAGGACAGAATGGAGGAGGGGACTTTCACCAGCAGTAGCCATTGAGAAAAGTAGAAGGATAGATTCCAAATTCATTCAGTTCAGTTCAGTTCCGTCGGTCAGTCGTCTCCGACTCTTTGCGACCCCATGGACTGCAGCACGCCAGGCCTCCCTGTCCATCACGAACTCCCGGAGTTTACTCAAACTCATGTCCATGGAGTCGGTGATGCCATCCAACCATCTCATCCTCTAAAATTTTCCAAATTACTTTAAGTGTGTTGTGTCAGATTCAGATCATGAGACCTCGGTCCTTTTCTTGTCATTATTATGTACTAAAAGTATTCTCTGGTGCTTAGTAATTAATTTGTACACTATTTCGGTGTGCAGTTGGTAGGGATATTAATGATTTTTGTCTTAAAAGTCAGTACTAGGTAGTTTAAACAAGTGGTCCAGTGTTCAACAGCATTCTTCCTTCTGTATGTGAGTTTTTAATTTATTGGTCTGTGAGCTACAGTTTTCAACTACGCATATGCTCTCTTCAAATTTCCTTTTTTTTTTTGTTTGGCAAATATTGAACGATAGACTGAATGATTCTAGAACTTTGTTCTCACACATCTCATTTGTTCATGATGAGTACATTACTCAGAGCTATTTTCATACCTGAACTTCTGTGTTTCCCAATGCCATTACTTAAAAGTGTTCTTAATGTTATACTTTTTATATATTCATAGAATTGTATATTTTAATAGCTATTGTGGAAAAGAGAAATTAAATGGTTTTAATCAAGATGATTACAAACATGAAAGACAACTTGCCCTTGCTCAGGAAAATGAAATAAGATCTGGAATCTTTAGGGGCAGGGGTGAGAATGATCCCCGACCACCCCATGCCTGTGAGGCCAGTAACGGTTCCTCTTTCCTGTTCATTTGTCTTTCCATGTGCCTCAGGACACATTCTCACATAGTCAAAAGGCAACTGGTATGGAAAGATCATGATTTTTTAAACTAAGCACAGAACAGAGGTATTTCTCCAAGGAGTAGGTGGCACTTGGTTCAGGAAAGGGAACTTGGAGGAGAAAGGGGGATGTACTTTGGATGTTAGAGAGTGAAAGAGAGCCTGGGAAGCTCAGCAACAGGAGAGGAGGAGACCTCTGCCCATCCTTACCTGGCGATGCTGTGCTCAGCAGGTGCTGGAAGACACAGTGAGGAGTGACTTGAAAGGGAGGGTTGTACCAACTCGCCTTCCCATGTCTGCCGTGTGATGTGTGGGCTTTACAGCATAGAGGGGCAGAGAAACTTAGCTGTTGGTGCCCATGTAGGAGTTTATTGGCCCTGTTCCGTAATAGTTCAGCAGATGCAGAGGACCATTTTTTCTAGTTGTTGAATTTCTCCCCTACATGTGTGGTTGTGGCCAGAAAGGGGAGAAGTTATTTGAAGACATGAATGGCACATAGCCAACACTGAGGAGTGACTTCTGGCCTGAGCAAGACACTCAGAGGAGGGAAAAGATGAGAAGTCAGGAGTAAATCTTTATCTGGGAAAGCTCGTATTATCTGTGGGTTGATCTGCCCTCTCTTTCCTGTAATGCTGTTCTTAGGACATGCTAAAATCTGACTCTCAGGTGTCCTGCCTAAGACGTTTCCTCACTCATCTATGGCCTCTCCCATCTCCAGACCAATTCTATCTCACTGTCAGCCAGTGACATGGGACTTGGGACATGGTTCCATTTGGGGGGCCATCATGAGCAATGCTGCATGCCCAGACCTTGACTAGAGACAGGAACTGAACACCATGCAGTCAATAAGATTGCCAGTGGGGACTGCATAGGCACAAGAGGTGGAGGTAGACGAAGATGAAAGAAAATTATGGAGAGGGGGGAAGTGTCTTACCTGGTTGTACAATGCAGCTGAAGCTTAACAACATAAATCTTTGTATTTGGCCTGCAATTAGAGACTTAGCCATGACAAATTAAGGTGGCATTTCATCCACATCATGTAGTATATTTTATTCTGTAATTGTTTAAAAACAGAATCAACCCAAAATGTCTAATAGTAAGAGGATTTTAACATTGTTCACAGCACACCTATCCCAGAGAGAAGTTGGTGTTCATGAATTTGAAAAAAATTGACTTGTCTACAGATACTGAGTGTTCCTCCTTTTTGGGTAAGTTGGGGTTTCGTTGCTGAGCCAAGAGATGGTACATTTCATTTTGTAACAGGTTTTGGCACCATGCTCCCTATGCACAGTACACAGTTGCCGAGAAATCCTCATCTCTCTGTCCCCTCGTACCTTAACCAGGATTCATTTTAAATATATGTGTATAATTGTAGATTTGGATAAAATGACAACTCTTTGTTCCTAATTTCCATTTTACTAATTACTTAAGAGACTGAGTAAAGGTTATTCCTTATAGACATGTATATATAGAATGAATTTTCCTACTTATTTTTCTAGTTTATGGTTTAGTTACATACACACAGACACTTTGGTCTGATAATGTTGATGCAGTGAAACCAAAATCATGACCTTTGCTTTTTTTCCCTTCATAAGGTGTCACCTGTTTCATAGTATAAAATATTATGTTCATTTAGTCCTAATATATTGTTTATTTCAACTGTTCATTTCAGCTATTTAATTTGAACTGTTTTAAAGTTTCAAATAATTATAGGTTCAGATGTAACTTGACTAGTCTCCAGGTTTTTTTTTGCCTTTTCACAGTTATTTTGGCTATATCCTCATCCCTAATCAAAACTGAGACAAAAATCAACTTTTAGGATGCTTCTCATTTTTTATGTGAAATATCGCATATGATTTTTGGGGGGTATACTGGATTTACAATGTTGTTTTAGATGTACAGCAAATTGGTTCAGTTATACATACATATATGTATATATGTTCTTTTTCAGATTCTGCATATGACTTTTAAATTTGAGTTGCATCAAATTTCTGCAGTCACAGATATTTTTGTCACCATGTCCTCTAGTCTAAGAATTTGGTTTGGCAGACTTTGTTCATGTCACATTTATGTCCTCAAAAAGTGTTAAACTCTGTTTGCATGGGTTTGCAAATTTATTTGAAGTTAGAGTCATAATATTTTGCTGTAATACATAGAGACTGGCTTTCATATGTTTACTTAGTTTTTAAACTATTGTTGCTAAATAGGAGACATTGATTTCAGTACATTGAGGTTGGATTTGTCCACTTTAAAAAGTATTATTAGGTGTGATAGTTAAAATGGATTCTTATATGGCTTTTTTTTTTTTTTTGACTTTGAAATCATGTCTTCCAAAAATCATTACAATTTCAGCTCTTTGATACCATTTTTGAATTTCATCTTTTTTCCTCTCTTTGCTGCGTTCTGACTCAAGCACCTGCACTGATTTCTAGGATACTTCCTACTTCTATTCTGGCACAGCCCAAAAAAAACAAAGTCCTACTTAGAGACAGAAAGTAGAATGGTGGTTTCCAGGCATTGGGAGGAGAGGGGAATGGGGAGTGGTTGTTTAGTGGGTGCAGAGTTTCAGTTTTACAAGATGAAGAGCGTTGAAGATGGTTGCACAACACTATGAATGTATTTGACACCACTGAACTATACACGTAAAAATGACTTAAGATGATATTATGTGTATGTTTTATTTTACAATTAAAAAAATTAAACAAATTCTGTGTACAATAAAAATCAGTCCTGAAACTAATCATTTATTCTGGAAATCCTTAAATTTTGTGGATTGCAGAGTTTTTCAGTTATTAGGATAACAACTAGATCTGACTTGAAGAGACGTACACTGGATGAGCTTTTTCTTGCTTGGTAGTGAAAATGAAAGATATTTTCTTTGGATAGATGTTTACTCAGCATAAATATTGACACTAATGTAGAGTCACCACTCTTCTGTCCACAGTCTGTGAATACTGTTGTTAGATTACAGATCCTCTTAACAAAATAAAACTAAAGAGGAGGAAGGATTCATTTGCTGCAGATTCTCAGTGCTGTCCAGAACAACCAAAATCATGAAACACTGAAGTCTGAGAAAAGGCATGAAGTTTGCTTTTGAGGAGGAAGCAAGAACTAAAGAATACAATTTGTTGTCCTTAATTTCATCTACAGGGTCTGCCTAATTTTCTGATTTTATCTTGATTGGGACCCATGTTAGATACTGTCCTTTGGATTAAAACGCTGATGAGATTATCAACAGCATTAAAAGAGAATTCATCAAAATGATGCATTTTCTGGAAAGAGAAAGATGCTCTGAACTCTGGAGTGTTGTGGCAGTGTCCTCAGTGAATATTTGGCTTCACTGGGTTTTCCGTCTATTTGGTTCTGGTGAGTATTGGAGACCATGTTCACCAAGAGTGAAGTATTCATTTTGGTAGGAATTCAGTGAAGGAATCTCTGAGGAACTGACACGCAAACAGATTGAAGCAAATAAGTATGGGGGTAGCAAGTTGTGTTTATGGATTTGAGTAGAAATGAAGGATGCTAGTGACCAGTGTGGAAGTAATAGCAATGCTAAACTGTATTTGTGATGTTCTGAGAGAGCATCTAAAATGTCAACCCTTGGATGTCTGGTGGAGACATTGAAAAGATTAGAGACTAGGTAAAGAGTAATATTTGGGAAGAGTGGGAGATGATGTCCTGAGATATATTTCATTTCTAGTGTGTGTTAGTTTGGGGGGAAAAAAAGGAGGGAAGCTCAGAAATGGAATTCAAACATGAGTTTTGTCACTTTCAATTTAGAAAAAGTAACGGAAGAAATCGAAGCAACTGTGTAAATATGTGGACATACGTGGGCAATGCACATAAATAGAGAAAGATGAAGGAGATAGGATGGAGTCTTGAGATCTTCCAACAGTATCATTTGAGAAGTCCTTGGTAAGTGATACGGAGTTAGAGTGACAAGATTACTTTGAAGACTGTAGACTAAGCTGTTAGAGAAAGTTAGGGAAAGTATGTTCCCCAAAAGAGCTTGGCTTCCCAAGTGGCACAGTGGTAAAGAACCCACCTGCCAAGGCAGAAGACACAACAGATTTGGGTTCAACCCCTGGGTCAGGAAGGTCCTGTGGAGAAGGAAGTGGTAACCCACTCCAATGTTCTTGCCTGGAGAATCCCATGGACAGAGGAGCTTGGCAGACTTCAGTCCATGGAGTCACAAAGAGTTAGACATGACTGAGTGCACACACACATTGCAAGTAGGTGCCATTGATTCCTCCAAATGAAATAAGTACCTAAACTAATTAACCCTGTCATAAAATATATTTTTAATTCTCTTAGTTCACAACTAAGTGCAGAAGAAATCTAAAAGTGAGTGTTACAGTGGTGATATTGCTGAAAATTCTTGGAAGAGAGAGTGATTCAGGATGAGTGTATGAGGGGCTGAGAGAAGTAAGGATGTTTCAAGGTACTAGAGGGCTGGAATATAGCTGGAGAAATTGCTAGTGCACAAAGTAAGAGTAATTAAACCTGAGAAGTTCATGGTGGTTACTCAAGATGGAGACACACGTGGCATGAGTCACTGATCCCTGTGATTTGGAATTAGGAGGTAACTGGACACTTCTGAATATCCTGAGTGAATTAGCATGCCAAACTCAGTTGTTGTCCACATTCTACTCTAAACTGAAGATGTTTATACCTTCTTTGGGCTTCCCTGATAGCTCAGTTGGTAAAGAGTGTGCCTGTAATGCAGAAGACTCTGGTTTGATTCCTAGGTCAGGGAGGTCTACTGGGGAAGGGCTAGGCTACCCACTCCAGTATTCTGGCCTGGAGAATTCCATGGACTGTATAGTCCATGGAGTCACAAAGAGTCGGACACGACTGAGCGACTTTCACTTCTATGCCTTCTTTACTAAGAACAATAGCCATGCCTTCTTACTTTGGATCCTGATAGAGAAGAGCTCTACTTGTATTTCTCATGGAGCACACTGCATGTTTCTTTTGGTTGTCCTGGGAGCTACTTCCAGGTGAAGGGTTGGGGCTTCATGACAAGAGAATATGGAGATTGCAGACAGCTAAGAGTCTCATGACTTTTTTCTTCTTCCTCAGCTCTGCTTCCTGTTGCTTGGACTGTGTATAAGTGAAAACCCAGACTACAGTTGGCAGCTGAACTAATTACAATGGAATCTCGGGTGGGTAGGAAATTACTCTTTCTACTGAAATGGGCAGTAGAAATTGTTTTCTAATCTCTATTGCCAGTGCTGGTGGTGGGGTGTATGCTCAGTTTTGTCCGGCTCTTTGGAACCCCATGGGCTGTAGCCCGCCAGGTTCCTCTGTCCGTGGGATTTCCCAGGCAAGAATTCTGGAGTGGGTTGCCATTTCCTTCTCCAGGGGATCCTCCTGACCCAGGGGTCCAACCCGAGTCTCCCGCATTAGCAAACGGCTTCTTCACCACTGAGCCTTCTGGGAAGCCCTATTGCCAGTGTATGGACATAATTCTCCTACAGGCACACATGTTCTAAGTGCACTTGAGAGGTTGTTCAAGGATCTGAGCTTCAGTTAAGTTCCCCAGAATTCTGGAATGGTCATGTTGGGTCAAGGACTCATCAAATGGTCATTCCTACCCAACATTATAATAAGATGTTTCAGTCTTTATTAATGCCATGTATGCAAGAAGAGATAAGAGAGGTTTTCTTTTCTTCATGCAGCCCATGGCCCACTTGGCAAAAAAAAGAGATAGTCATTAACCATTTTATTAACTGTGATGGGCTTAGGATTGCGGTGAATACAGACGATAGAGATAAGTAAGGAGGAAAACATTGCAACCCACCCACTGGAGAGGCAGATGTTTCCACAGATGACATTGATGAGTCCAGTGTTATAGGTGATGAGAGAGTGCTGACTAGTGCTGAGAGAAAACAAATGATTATGCTGGAGAAGGCAATGAGGAATCATTCACTTACATTTTTTCAAATTTAAACTTCTTAAATTTTGATAAAATATATTTGTGCTTTTCAAAATCTTCTAAAAAAGAAAACTAAATTTTCATTATTACCAATGTCCCAAGTCATAAGTTTTTCCCTCTTTGTAACTTCTGCTTTTTCACATTTCATAACTGGAAACAGTGTATAGAGAGTAGTGTTTTCTTATTTTGAGCTGTGATTCAGAAGAACGAATATAGGAGGTAGAGTACTACTTTAAGCCCTGAGGAAGTTGTCCATGAATGAAAGAGGCCAGAGCAATCAGGTAGCTTCAGATGTGCTTGAATAGAGAGACAAGACAAAGAAACAAAAGGGACAATAATAACTGATACTTGGAGGTCCCAGGATAATTGAGAAAGGGAGGCCTCAGACATAGGAAGGGTCAGGATAAGACTGTCCTTCTGTGCAGAAATCTCAGACCTGTGGTGTGAGCTGCTGACTCACTTACCCTTTATAGCAAACACCTCAGCTTTGTAAGATGAAAGCTTGTGCCTGCTGATCCCAAGACCTGTATGAATGCTAGTCAGTTAGGCAGAATTCTGGATGTTCCTTCAATATTCTCTACCATTTCCTAAATGTTAAACCTAAAAGTTATATTTAAGAAATGGCTGCTAGATAGTTAGCGCTTCACATATTAAGTCATTAGATCTTTCAGAACTCATGACAGATTGTTAAAAAACCATTTCACTGATGAAGAAACTGAGGCCATATAGAGGAATAATCTAACCACAGTCTTGTTTTAAAAGGGGCATATCATGGATACGTCATCCCTTGTGATGAGTCTTAGATTTACTTGAAATTGAAGACTGTTGAGTTTTTCAAGTGGAAATTTTATAATCATGATTTGGAAGTTGTAATTACAAATCTATTGGGAAATCTCCACAGTTTGTTAAACCACACCTTCTATTGTCTTTTTATAATGAAGTTTTCTATATTTAGAGTGTGTGTGTCTTCATAGGTTTATCTGAAAGTCAGAGGTTCATGTCAACAATGAGAATGATTTGATTGGACCCAAAATACTGTTTGAGACTCTGTACACTCAGTTGCTACTTCCTTAGTGCCTTATACCTGTAACTGTCCTCCCCTGGCAGAGATGGCCGTGTCTAAAACAATGTCTGTGATGTTTTAGGAATCAGTGACCTTCGAGGATATAGCTGTGGACTTCACCCAGGAAGAGTGGGCCCTCCTGGACACCTCCCAGAGAAAGCTGTTCAGAGATGTGATGCTGGAGAACATCAGTCATCTGGTCTCAGTTGGTTAGTCTGTTACTCTTTAATGATGTGTGTATGTATTCATTCAACAAAGATGGAGGAAAACTTTCCCATTTCTCACTCCAGACTCTGTTTTGACTCTTTATCATAACTCTCACAACTACCTTATCAAAACTTTCTTTAGTTCTTATATTTTTGGGGGCTTCCCTGGTGGCTCCCCTAGCAAAGAATCCGCCTGCAATGCAGGAGACCTGGGTTTCATCCCTGAGTTCGGAAGATTCCCTGGAGAAGGGAAAGGCTACCCACTCCAGTATTCTGGCCTGGAGAATTCCGTGGACTGTATAGTCCACGGGATCACAAAGAGTCATATATGACTGAGTGACTTTCACTCATTTCACTACTTATATTTAGTTTGTCAATCCCACTGCAATGTGATCTTGCTTACACAACTTTGAGTCTTTGTTGCTACTCAGTCTCTGATGCTCAAGCAGTGGTGGGAACTCACTATTTTTGTATGGATAAATAAATGTATTGATTTCTTAAAATGTATTTTACAGCAAGGACTGTGGTTTGATCAGATCACAGTGTTAAAAATAACATATATTGTTTTCCACATAGAACTTAGATTTTTCTGGTGGAAGTTGTATGTATTGGGTTCTTTTTGGAATATAGTGTTAAAGCACTATGAAATGAAAATATTGCAGATTCCATACTCTGTCTTTGAACTTGGGCATGGGCATTAGCAGTGATAGGTCTTTAATGTCTTTGGAAACAAGTTGAAGAGTTATCATTTTGCTAGACAAAGGCTGTATGTGTTGTTTTCAACATGCTCTTCTCTGTGCTGACCTTTAGCAGTTACTGTATTCTTCCTCATTAGTCTGCTCTGTAGTGATGATCATGCACTGTTATGAGCATGGAACTCAAAATCCACATATCTTTCTCCTACAAACAGGTAATCAGCTTTACAAATCAGATGTGATTTCCCATTTGGAGCAAGGAGAGCAACTTTCAAGAGAAGAGTTAGGCTTCCTGCAAGGTCAGAGTCCAGGTGAGCTCCGAGAACCTGTACTTCAATAGGAGGAGGAGCCTGGTCAGCGAGTGAATAGGCCCTAAGAAATCAAGTGAAAGCTGCTCAGTCATGTCTGACTGTTTGTGGCCCCATGGACTGTAGCCTGCCAAGCTCCTCTGTCCATGGAATTCTCCAGGCAAGAATACTGGAGTGGGTAGCCGATCCCTTCTCCAGGGAATCTTCCCAACCCAGGGATAGAACCCAGGTCTCCCACAGTGCAGGCGGATTCTTTACTGTCTGAGCCACCAGGGAAGCCCAAGAAAACTGTTGGGTAGCCTGTTCCTTCTCCAGGGGATCTTTCTGACCCAGGGATCGAACTGGGGTCTCCTGCATTGTAGGCTGTTTTTAAAATTTAGACAGTGTCATGGGGAAACACTTTTCAGATGTTGTCATACCTTGAAGGTATCAATTTTCTATTCACAAGGCTTTCTGCCATTGTCCTTGGCTTTACACAAAGTGAAATTTGTGTACCCACTGGAATTAATAACCATTCACAAAACGTCCCTTTTCATGGTCCTGTTCTATGAATAGGATATTCTCTTTTCTTCCCCAACATGCTGCATTCATTTTATCTCCTCATAATTCAATCCTGAGAATGACAGTTGTTATATGTGTTTCTTCTCTCTTTAGAGTATTCCCTAATTTGACATTCTTTCCCATCTGTGTGTCAGTATTTGAAACAGACACAAATGAGCATTGAGTCGCTTCAACATTTTACTTCCACTGATACCACTATAGTAATTTGTTTTTTTCTAGTCATTTCAGATAGAGAAGATGATCTGAAAAAACAGGAAATGTTACCTATGCAGTATGTCTGCAAGAAGAACACACCTCTAATTAGTGCAATGGTAAGCTTCACAAGTATAAACATGTTCCTCCAGATGAAGACCTGGGACTTGAATAAGTTGGGAATTTGGCATACATACCTGATTTAATTAAAGTTGGGATCATGGAATTCCACAGGAGAAAATTTTAGTTAGTCTGGTTTTAAGGAAGAAAAGATTAACCCATAGTCAGAACTATAGACAGTTTATAGTCTTATAAAGAGACAGTTATGTAATTGTAGATTATATTCCTAAACACTTAAACATCATAACATCTTTAAAATTAAATAGGTATCTCTGCAGTTGGGATATTACAAAAGGTAAATCTAGGCTTGCAAGAGAGTAATACCTCATGTTTATGTAAATATTAAAAATATAGAAGCAATTTTAACTGGAGTCTGTCACTGAATGATTACCCTAGAATTTATATGTAGAGAACGGAAGGAATGAATAAATTGGGCAAACTTGTAACAATCTCTCATTTCATTTCAAAAAAGCAGAGGTCTCACAGTCAAGAGGATCCTTTGGAATGCAACAATTTCAGAGAAAAACTTGCTGAAATCTTACCATTGACTCAGTATGTAATACCTCAAGTGGGAAAGAAACCCATTATTAGCCAAGATGTTGGAAAAGCCATCCGTTACTTGCCATCCTTTAATATACAGAAGCAGATTCATTCTAGAAGTAAATCATATGAATGTCATCAACGAAGGAATGCCTTTATTCAAAGTCCTGCCCATAGACAACACAGTAATACTCAGACTGGAGAGAAAGCATTTGAATGTCATGTATGTAGGAAAGCCTTCTGTAAAAGTTCTAACCTTAGACGACATGAGATGATTCACACTGGAGTGAAACCACATGGATGTCATCTTTGTGGAAAATCCTTCACTCATTGTTCTGACCTTAGAAAACATGAAAGAGTTCACACTGGAGAGAAACTATATGGCTGTCATCTGTGTGGCAAAGCCTTCAGTAAAAGTTATAATCTTAGGCGACATGAGGTGATTCACACCAGAGAGAAACCAAATGAATGTCATCTGTGTGGGAAAGCATTTGCTCATTGTTCTGACCTTAGAAAACATGAGAGAACTCACTTTGGGGAGAAACCATATGGATGCCACCTGTGTGGGAAGACTTTCAGTAAAACTTCTTACCTCAGACAACATGAGAGAACTCACAACGGAGAGAAACCATATGGATGTCATCTATGTGGGAAGGCCTTCACTCATTGTTCTCACCTTAGAAAACATGAGAGAACTCACACTGGAGAGAAGCCATATGAATGCCATCTATGTGGAAAAGCCTTCACTGAGTCTTCTGTCCTTAGACGACATGAGAGAACTCACACTGGAGAGAAGCCATATGAATGTCACCTGTGTTGGAAAGCCTTCACTGATTCTTCTGTCCTTAAGCGACATGAAAGAACTCACACTGGAGAGAAACCATATGAATGTCACCTATGTGGGAAAGCCTTCAATCACTCTTCTGTCCTTAGACGAC
The DNA here is from genome assembly GCF_019320065.1 of Cervus canadensis. Classification (NCBI taxonomy): domain Eukaryota; kingdom Metazoa; phylum Chordata; class Mammalia; order Artiodactyla; family Cervidae; genus Cervus; species Cervus canadensis. The sequence continues at coordinate 33,966,375 of NC_057392.1, read as the reverse complement.
ATGAAAGAACTCACACGGGTGAGAAACCATATGAATGCAATATATGTGGTAAAGCCTTCAATAGGAGTTATAACTTTAGATTGCATAAGAGAATTCACACTGGAGAGAAACCATATAAATGTTACCTATGTGGAAAAGCCTTCAGTAAATATTTTAACCTCAGACAACACGAGAGAACTCATGCTGTAAAGTTAATAAATGAAGATTCACCACCCATACCTTCAAAGTATAAACACTCTTGAGGACTCACACAGTGAAGAAATACTGTGTTTATTTTCAATGTATAAGAGCCTTTATTATCCTTATTGATTAACTAACGTTAATTCACAGTAGATGGAATCCATATGTATGTCACCTGTGTAACAAAACCTTTAGCAGTGGACTCATGGGAGAACAAACTGTAAGTGGAATGAATGTGGAGGAATCTTCATCCTCAGCTGGAACTGTTAAGCAGATAAATCACATGTCAGAGAAATTCCAATAATATATCTGTAACTAGTGTAGAAATACCTTCAGTTATAAGTTATCCTTTAAATAAATAAACCACAGAGGAGAGAAACTCTAGACCTGTAATCACTGTGCACATGTCTAACTTAGCACCACTCTTGGCATGCATCTGAAGATCCAGTGTATGGTAACTGCTAGTGGAAACAAACTAGAACATGAAGAAGATGGAAGGCATTTAGAGTATCCCCTTCTGGAATGCCTGACATACATACACTAATTCATGTGATGACAAAAGTGCTGCCCCTCATAGTGATGCATGAAACACCCAGAAAGCAGGGGGAGCAGAAGCAGCCATGGTCCCCTGATCTTGCCCATATCGCCCTGTCAACACCCATGAATCCACAAATCCCCAACTGGGAGTGAGACCCAGGAGTCCCAGCCCCTACCATACGTGAACCCAGGAGGCTCAGAGAGGGGAAGGTGGAGCTTCCTTCCACCAGGGTAACAAGAAGCCCTGGGCCTTGGTACCCATTTGAACATGACTAGTACCCATGTTTCACAGGTGGCAAAACGGAGAACACAGATGTTTGTAGTTAATTTATCCCATGTTTTTCTGGGATATACATATGGACTCAAAGGGATGGAAAACATACTCCACATAAATGGAAGTAATAAGAGCAGAGGTAGCCATGTTTACATCAGACAGGGACTAATTCAAAACTGAGTTCATCAAGAGGATATGTAACATTTGTAAATATGTCATACAATATAACACCCAGACTAAAGTGCAGAAAATACCTTATAGTGATCAAATAGAGGAAGCATTCCAAAATAAAGGGACATAAGATGAAGGAAAGGTTTCTATTTTATTGTATAAAAAAGATAACAAATGAATCAGAGTGCACATGTGTTCATGTATGTCTGTATGTGTGTGCACAATAAAACTACAGAATATAAAACAGTATGTGAAGTTACATGAAAAATTGGTCAATTGTATTTTACATGTACATGTCAAATAAAATGCATTAATTTTATTCAGTCATCAGTGACATGGAGAGAAGAAAACCATATTCATCTTTTCACATGCATAAAAAGTAATGTAGTGTAAAGTCCTGTTTACCCCACCTCCTGGTTGTGGGTGAGAATAGCTTTAGGCAGGGGGTACCTTACCGATTCAATGGACATGAACTTGGGCCAACTCCAGGAGATGGTGAAGGGACAGAGAAACCGGGCATGCTGCAGTCCTTGGGGTCCCAAAGAGTCTTGACACAACTTGGCGACTAACAACAAAGCTTGCCATACTATCAAAATATGAATACACCCTAATTTGAATCAGCAAACGAACTCCAACTTGCCCAAAGCAGAGGAAAACTTGGACATCTGCAGGTAAATCATTCTGCTTGGAAATGGCCACTAAGAATTCCTTATGAATCCAGGAACATCAAGGCCTCCTGTGGATGGATGTAGTGTGAGCAATTTAAGACACTGAGATTGATTGACTTTTTAAAAAGCAATTAGGAAATGAAACCCACCCCATCATGTGTATAAAATGCAGTCTTAATTTTCACTGTTACCGGTTTCTGAATCCTGCACTTAATAACAAGCAGGTTATCTGTGCAGTTTCTTTCATACGTTGTCCATAAAGAATTGATGGCACAGCCATATGAGACCCTGCTGTGCTGTCTCATTGAAACTACAATGCATGTTCCCCTAAACTTGTTTGTGTCTGAATCTCAAGTCCTGCCCAGGTTTACCCCCTATGTAGAGCCAGTTCACAAGTCACAGAAAGATAGAGTGTATCTTGAGATGGAACAGGTCTCAGGGAAAGCCATGAGTGACTGAGCAGATGTGTTAGGCAAGATACAGGAGCGTGATTAGCAGGCCCTGGGGGAAAAAGGACACTAGGAAGAGAACACACCAACCAACAGAGAAAATGCTTCTTAAGAAGCACTCCTGACTTCTCATCTGAGCTCTCCAAGGCAAGATCAGTCTTAACTGGTCACTCTTGGGAGTTGAAAATACATCTTTCAATATACCTCTTTCTTGTGACACAGCATATACATAAGGACAGATTCACCATATGGGTGTGACGGTCATCTGCTGTCCAGTAAAACACTGGGAACTCAAGGCCTATAAGCATGGAACACATAGATTGATTTTTCTGTCCTTCAGAATTTTCCTTTGCTATTGAAACCCACATGTTGCTTGGCAGCAGTGGGTATGAGGGAGGGACTGACCTACCATGAAATAGAGACACTGAAGATGCTTCTAGTCCCTGATGAACAGCATATCCAGGAAAGGATGGGCAAAAATTTTCATTTGCCCTAATTCTCCCACCCAATCCGAGCTCCTTAATCATCTACAGTGCTTTTTTCTTTCTCCAAGCCCAGTTCACATAGCCATGTGGCCCCTCCAAATGGGAAAGGTAGTTGTGTTCTGTGCTTAGTTTTAGAAGTCTTGGTCCAGATGACGCCCACACTAAGCATGTGCCTTGAAGCAGCTGAGGCATATTCTAGATAAAAGCAATTCATCCTCAGGCAGCACCCTTTAATAACTAAATGGCATCTCCCTTTGCAGGCACACTGTAAGTGAGAGTGCTCTTTCATAAGTGAGTAGGAGGATAAGGGAGAACCCAGACCCTGGGGTCAGAACCCGGATCCACACCCTGGGCATCTCTCTCGCAGTGAAATTTTGCTAGTTTGGACTCTTCCTCTGAGGTCACGTTTGCAGGACAGAGAAACGTTGGTATTTCACGGGAGGTTGTCGTGGGGAGTTATGGTTACTGTGCCACCAGACAATTGTTTGTTTTGTAAATAAAGACCTTCCCTTCTGGACAGGCCAAGCTCTGCCTTCACATCTGCAGTGGTGATGTCACCGAGCCTCCGCTGTGAGCGAGCTCCTGCCACGGACACGCTGCCCACTCTCGCTCTGACCGTCCTGGCCCCGCTCTCCTCGGGCACGCCGACCTCCCAGCTCCTCATTAGCTGTCTGCCTGACTTATTGGGCTCCTGTTGTTGCCACATAATTAAACTATGATTTCCTTTTCCACTTCCATCTGTTTAAACTTGCTCCCCCACATCTCTGAGCTGTGGGTCAGAGCGAGCTTGGACTGGCAAACAGGGCTCCTGGGCTCAGAGGTCTGACCTAGGCTCCAAACCTGGAAGTGGCTTCTGGCCAGCTCTTTGTGCTCTGGAACTGTGCTCCTTCTCTCCTCTCATCAGAGCAGAGATGGGCACCTGAGGGTGTCCCACCTCCACACATTCTGAGGTGCTGGGTGGGAGAGAAAGGGCCTCAGCCTTCAACCCCTGCCAAGGGGTTTCCTCAGACTCCAGGGGGCCCTACAGCCAGAGGAGGCTGCTTATTGAAACCTGAATGGATGCGCTGGAGAAGGGGCTGGGTGTGTCCCTGTGGTTGGCGGGGTGAAGGGGGTGGTCCTGACACTGTTAAAGAGCAGGCAGCCTGGTCCTGTTTGCACTGTGTGTTTCCTGGGGATGGGACCCAACCAGGCTGCAAGCCCCTCCCAGCACCCCCGTGGGGTCAGTACGAGGTTCTCTGGCCAGTTCTCTGAGGGGCAGAGAAGACCGAGGAAGACAGCGGGGTGTGGGGGTGATTGAACTCTAAGCAGTTCCCAACCCCCAAACTCTGGAGGACTAAAGGCAGGTAGAAGAATTTCTAGAAGGATTGGCGGGAGTGGGGAGGACTGGGTCTAGGGAATGGAGGAGGAGGGAGATGGGGGAGGAGCTTGAGGGCCGCAGGGAGGATGGGAACTTGATGGGCCCTGTTTGTGATTGATCGCCAGAGTGGACACAGGCCACGAGGTCAACAAGAGGACTTGCCCCCCCTGGTCATCCAGCTGGTGGCCTCAGCAGTCACCAGGGTCAGAGCAGGAGCCCTGCTGCAGACCCCCCTCCCCTGGGGACAAGGCTCCCTCCCAGGGCCCCCACCCTCACCACCTAGCACTGCTCTGACCAGGCACTGACACCCTCCAGGTAACACTTCCCCAGATAGGCTTCCCTATGCTGGCCCGAACCCTAACCAGGCTAAGAAGTTAGTTCTCTTTGAAAACATTGTAATTTAGGCTAACATAATAATGTAATTTGTTGTTTAATAACAGTTTATTTAGATTTTAAATACATCAAAGGTTAAAAACTACAACTTTTCCACCACTGCATACCCAGCACCCACAGCAATGCCTGGCACTGCTTCATTCATGGTCAGTAACATCAGAAAAAAAATCGCTTTGTCAGTTCCATTTTCCTCTTTCTCATCCATCCACTGCCTCCCTAATATTATCTGTCATATGTTTCTTAAAATTCAATAATATCCTGTTGAATTAATTCACAATTAATTACACTCATCTCACACACTAGCAAAGTAATGCTCAAAATTCTCCAAGCGAGGCTTCAACAATACATGAACCAAGAACTTACAGATTTAGCTGGATTTAGAAAAGGCAGAGGAACCAGACATCAAATTGCCAACATCTGTTGGATCATCAAAAAAGCAAGAGATTTCCAGAAAAACATCTACTTCTGCTTTATTGACTACACCAAAGCCTTTGACTGTGTGGATCACAACAAACTGTGGAAAATTCTTCAAGAGATGGGAATACCAGCCCACCTGAGCTGCCTCCTGAGAAACCTGTATGCAGGTCAGGAAGCAACAGTTAGAACTGGACATGGAGTAACAGACTAGTTCCAAATTTGGAACGGAGTACGTCAAAGCTGTATATTGTCATCCTGCTTATTTAACTTATATGCAGAGTACATCATGAGAAATACTGGCCTGGATGAATCACAAGCTGGAATCAAGATTGCTGGGAGAAATACCAATAACTTCAGATATGCAGATGAGACCGCCCATAGGGCAGAAAGTGAAGAACTAAAGAGCCTCTTGATGAAAATGAAAGAGGAAGTGAAAAAGCTGGCTTAAAACTCAACATTCAAAAAACGAAGATCATGGCATCTGGCCCCATCACTTCATGGCAAACAGATGGGGAAACAATGGAAACAGTGAGAGACTGTTTTCTTGGGCTCAAAAATCACTGCAGATGGTGACTGCAGCCATGAAATAAAAAGATGCTTGCTCCTTGGAAGAAAAGCTATGACCAACCTAGACAGCATATTAAAAAACAGAAGCATTACTATGCCAACAAAGATCCATATAGTCAAAGCTATGTGTTTTCCAGTGGTCATGTATGGATGTGAGAGTTGGACTATAAAGAAAGCTGAGTGCTGAAGAATTGATGTTTTTGAACTGTGGTGTTGGAGAAGACTCTTGAGAGTCCCTTGGACTGCAAGGAGATCAAGTCAGTCAATCCCAAAGGAAATCAGTCCTGAATATTCATTGGATGGACTGACATTGAAGCTGAAACTCCAATACTTTGACCACCTGATGTGACGAACTGAGTCATTTGGAAAAGACCCTGATGCTGGGAAAGATTGAAGGTGGGAGGAGAAGGGGATGACAGAGGATGAGATGGTTGGATGGCATTACCAACTCATTGGACATGAGTTTGAACAAGCTCAGGGAGTTGGTGATGGACAGGGAAGCCTAGCATGCTGCAGTCCATGGGGTTGCAAAGAGTCAGACATGACTGAGCAACTGAACTGAACTGAATTGAAATAATGCACTCCATTCCAAACGGAAAACGTCATTCACAAAACCAAATGCAGTTATATCATTAATTCACTCAGTGGTTTCCATGTGCCTTTGATGGAGAACCTTTGACCTGTCATGACTCTGGGGCCCAGAATCCAGTCCTGCTGCCCTGCCCAGTCCAGCACCCCCACCTCTGCCCCACAGCCCCACCCCCAGCCTGCCCTCAGCTCCCAGGCACAGTTGTTCTGTTCACTGCTGCCACTTTACCCAAGTTCTGACACCATGGGGGGAAAAAAACTGTAAAACTTTAGTCCTATTTCCAGCTGCTGAAATAAAATTTTACTAATTTTACTACTATGTGTTTATTATTTTATTTCCCCAGCTCCATGAATATTTTCCTTCAGAATCATGTCTAGAAGATATTTTTGTTTCCTTAAATTTTCTCTTTTAAACTAGGCTTTAAACTCCAAAGTAATTGAAAATCTGTCCTTCCTATATTTCAGGCTAATTCTCCCTAAATGGCACTGGCCTTGTTCAGAGTCTTCTGGCTTATATATAAATTTCTGGGGGAAAAAAAATCATTTGCCTCACGAATGCTACAGCTTAAGTCGGGCTGTAAAGACACAGGAACATAAAAGCAAACCATGTTTGTTGAGCACAGACGACATAAAATGGTTGCTATGAATATAATACAACCTACAGGGTTTTATAAAATGATCCGCTTGGAATCAAATATCTGTACCTAAAATGAAAAGCGCTAGCAAGCTAGGAAGCATGGGCAGCTGCGACGGCACACAAATGCAGCCAAGAGGCGCTACCCCATGCCCGAGGTCAGGGGCAGCGGCCAGGAGGAGCTACCCCAAGTCCAAGGTAAGGGCCAGTCGCTGCGCTTTGCTGGAGCAGCCGTGAAGAGATACCCCACATCCAAGGTAGGAGAAAAGCAAGTAAGATGGTAGGCACTGAGAGAAGGCATCAGAGGGCAGACAGACTGGAACCACAATCACAGACAACTAGCCAATCTGATCACAAGCACCGCACCTTGTCTAACTCAGTGAAACTTAGCCATGCCATGTGGGGCCACCCAAGACAGACAGGTCATGGTGGAGAGGTCTGACAGAATGTGGTCCACTGGAGAAGGGAATGGCAAACCACTTCAGTATTCTTGCCTTGAGAACCCCATGAACAGTATGAAAAGGCAAAAAGATAGGACACTGAAAGATGAACTCCCCAGTCGGTAGGTGTCCAATATGCTACTGGAGATCAGTGGAGAAATAACTCCAGAAAGAATGAAGGGATGGAGCCAAAACAAAAACAACACCCAGCTGTGGATGGGACTGGTGATAGAAGCAAGGTTCAATGCTGTAAAGAGCAATATTGCATAGGAACCCGGAATGTTAGGTCCATGAATCAAGGCAAATTGGAAGTGGTCAAATAGGAGATGACAAGAGTGAACATCAACATTCTATGAATCAGCAAACTAAGATGGACTGGAATGGGTGAATTTAACTCAGATGACCAGTATATCTACTACTGTGGGCAAGAATCCCTCAGAAGAAATGGAGTAGCCATCATAGTCGACAAAAGAGTCTGAAATGCAGTACTTGATTGCAATCTCAAAAACGACAGAATGATCTCTGTTCATTTCCAAGGCAAACCATTCAATATCACGGTCATCCAAGTCTATGCCCCGACCAGTAACGCTGAAGAAGCTGAAGTTGAACAGTTCTATGAAGACCTATAAGAACTTTTAGAACTAACACCCAAAAAAGATGTCCTTTTCATTATAGGGGAATGGAATGCAAAAGTAGGAAGTCAAGAAACACCTGGAATAACAGGCAAGTTTGGTCTTGGAGTACAGAATGAAGCAGGGCAAAGGCTAATAGAGTTCTACCAAGAGAACACACTGGTCATAGCAAACACCCTCTTCCAACAACACAAGACAAAACTCTACACATGTTCATCACTAGATGGTCAACACTGAAATCAGATTGATTATATTCCTTGCAGCCAAAGATGGAGAAGCTCTATACAGTCAGCAAAAACAAGACTGGGAGCTGACTGTGGCTCAGATCATGAACTCCTTATTGACAAATCACTGAAATAGAAGTGGAGAAACCCACTAGCCCATTCAGCTATGACCTAAATCAAATCCTTTATGACTATACAGTGGAAGTGAGAAAAAGATTTAAGGGACTAAATATGATAGACAGAGTGCCTGATGAACTATGGACAGAGGTTCGTGACATTGTACAGGAGACACAGGAATCAAGACCATCCCCAAGAAAAAGAAATGCAAAAAAGCAAAACGGCTGTCTGAGGAGGCCTTACAAATAGCTGTGAAAAGACGGGAAGCGAAAAACAAAGGAGAAAGGGAAAGATATACACATTTGAATGCAGAGTTCCAAAGTATAGCAAGGAGAGCTAAGAAAGCCTTCCTCAGTGATCAATGCAAAGAAATAGAGGAAAACAATAGAATGGGAAAGACTAGAGATGTCGTCAAGAAAATTAGAGATATCAAGGGAACATTTTATGCAAAGATGGGCTCAATAAAGGACAGTAATGGTAGGGACCTAACCGAAGCAGAAGATATGAAGAAGAGGTGGCAAGAATACACATAAGAACGGTAAAAAAAGATCTTCATGACCCAGATAATCACGATGGTGTAATCACACACCTAGAGCCAAACATCCTGGAATGTGAAGTCAAGTGGGCCTTAGGAGGCATCATGACGAACAAAGCTAGTGGAGGTGATGGAATTCCAGTTGAGCTACTTCAAATCCTGAAAGATGATGCTGTGAAAGTGCTGCACTCAATATGCCAGCACATTTGGAAAACTCAGCAGTGGCCACAGGACTGGAAAAGGTCAGTTTTCATTCCAATCCCAAGGAAAGGCAATGCCAAAGAATGCTCAAACTACCACACAATTGCACTCATCTCACACACTAGTAAAGTAATGCTTAAAATTCTCCAAGCCAGGCTTCAGCAAGACGTGAACCATGAACTTCCAGATGTTCAAGCTGGTTTTAGAAAAGGCAGAGAAACCAGAGATCAAATTGCCAACATCCACTGGATCATCAAAAAAGCAAGAGAGTTCCAGAAAAACATCTATTTCTGCTTTATTGACTATGCCAAAGCCTTTGACTGTGTGGATCACAATAAACTGTGGAAAATTCTTCAAGAGATGGAAATATCAGACCACCTGACCTGCCTGTTGAGAGGTCCATATGCAGGTCAGGAAACAACAGTTAGAACTGGACATGGGACAACAGATTGGTTCCAAATAGGAAAAGGAGTACATCAACGCTGTATATTGCCACCCTACTTATTTAACTTAAATGCAGAGTACATCATGAGAAACACTGGGCTGGAGGAAGCACAAGCTGGAATCAAGATTGCCGGGAGAAATATCAATAATCTCAGACATACAGATGACACCACCCTTATGACAGAAAGTGAAGAAGAATTAAAGAACCTCTTGATGAAAGTGAAAGAGGAGAGTGAAAAAGCTGGCTTAAAGCTTAACATTCAGAAAATTAAGATCACAGCATCCAGTCCCATCACTTCATGGCAAATAGATGGGGAAACAATGGAAACAGCGGCTGACTTTATTTTTCTGGCCTCCAAAATCACTGCAGATGGTGATTGCAGCCATGAAATTAAAAGACACTTGCTCCTTGGAAGGAAAGTTATGACCAACCTAGACAGCATAGTAAAAAGCAGAGACATTACTTTGCCAACAAAGGTCTGTCTAGTCAAGGCTATGGTTTTTCCAGTGGTCATGTATGGATGTGAGAGTTGGACTATAAAGAAAGCTGAGCACAAAAGAATTGATGCTTTTGAACTGTGGTGTTGGAGAAGACTCTTGAGAGTCCCTTGGACTGTGAGGAGGTCCAACCAGTCCATCCTAAAGGAGATAAGTCCTGGGTGTTCATTGGAAGGACTGATGTTGAAGCTGAAACTCCAATACTTAGGCCACCTGATTCGAAGAGCTGACTCATTGGGAAAGACCCTGTTGCTGGGAAAGATTAAGGGCAGGAGAACAAGGGGATGACAGAGGATGGGTTAGGGTTAGTGGTTGGATGGCATCACCGACTCAATGGACATGGGTTTGGGTGGACTCCAGGAGTTGGTGATGGACAGGGAGGCCTGGTGTGCTTCAGCTCATGGGGTTGCAAAGAGTCAGACACGACTGAGAGACTGAAATGAACTGAACTGAACTGAAAATGAAAAGATCTCGCTTGATTTTTTCTTCAAAGGTAATTTATGATTTTATTATTTAAGCTGTGTCCTTTGATATCCAATTTTTTTTAATATTATTGGAAAATAAAAGAGTTGAATATGATATTTGAGAAAGATCAGTTATACAACTAGATAATTTATTCCAGGATTCTGCAGTATTTTGAAGCTTGGAGAATATTCTGGTCCTTAGGGACAGCAGCTAAATTTGACCTGAAGAGACCCACGCCGGATGGTTTTCTCAGACTTGGGAGTACAACATGGGGTGCTCCAGAGCCCTGAAAACTGTATCTTTTTTCAGCACCAGCATTTCCCCTTTCACGGTCCCAGCTTGAGAGGATGCTGGTAGCTTAGGTGTTGTCCTGGGAATGAGGAGTAGGATGGTTCCGCTGCTAAGAACTAGTAACAGTCTCTAACTGCATCCAGGATGATGCAAACTCACAAAGCAGTGAGGCCACTGGCCACTCACAAAACAGATAGCCACTCCATCTGGCAGACTGAAGGAGCAGAATTCCAGGAAATGCCAGTTTTCCATAATTGTATCATTGCCATGTTCCGTGCCTGGGGGAAATACTTGTTAAAGAGGTGGGGTCGATTAGATTTGTTCTGACTGGTATCCAGGTGGGTTACTCTGGTGGGTGCCCTGGATTACCTGCGTGATGAGATTATGTGATCCAAGGGGTTCCATACCTGATGAGGTTATATCAATGATGGGGTTATTAACTGCACATAAGGAGAGTTCACCATCCGAAAGGGGCTTAGTTTCCAGAGAGACACTCTGTGGTGATCGTGACCCCAGCAGAGAATTGGCTTTGTCGTCTTCTCTATAGATTTGGATTCTGGTAAGCATTCAAGTGGAGAAGGCAATGGCACCCCACTCCAGTACTCTTGCCTGGAACATCTCATGGATGGAGGAGCCGGATAGGCTGCAGTCCATGGGGTCGCTAAGAGTCAGACACGACTGAGCGACTTCACTTTCATTCTTCACTTTCATGCATTGGAGAAGGAAATGGCAACCCACTCCAGTATTCTTGCCTGGAGAATCCCAGGGACGGCGGAGCCTGGTGGGCTGCCGTCTATGGGGTCACACAGAGTTGGACATGACTGACGTGACTTAGCAGCAGCAGCAAGCATTCAAGACTCGCTGGTATCTCAGCTGGTCAAGAATCCTCCTGCAATGTAGGAGACTCTGGTTCAATTCCTGGGTCGGGAAGATCCCCTGGAAAAGGGATAGGCTACCTACTCCAGTATTCATGGACTTTCCTGATGGCTCAGATGGTAAAGAATCTGCCTGCAATGAGGGAAACCTGGTTTGATCCCTGGGTGGGGAAGATCCACTGGAAGAGGGCATGGCAACCCATTCCAGTATTCTTGCCTGGAGAATTCCAAGGACAGAGGAGCCTGGGGGCTAAAGTTCACGGGGTTGCAAAGAGCCGGAAAACTGAGCCACGAAAACAACAACAGAATGGAGCTGATAGCTCATCTGTCTAGCTAGAGTCCAGACGACAGTTCTTTCCCTGTCAGTTTAGAGACACCGGTGGGAGAAACTGAAATAACTTGAGTCCTTCTTCTTCTCTAGACCTGGGAACCAGAAGCTGTCTTGCATAGCCGACTGTCAGCAGCGGGCAGTGACCTCACCCCCAGGCCTGAAAGATGGGGAACTGCATCCCCTCCTGCACCTGGGACAACAGCCTGGACCCTGGGTCTCCAGCCACCTTCCGCGAGGGGAGAGGCGGAGACGGCCCGGGGGCAGGGGGACGGCGGGGTCCGGAGCGGCGCGGGGCGGGGGCGGCCCTGCCGGGGGCGCCGTTGACCTTCCGTCGAAGGATCCGCCTCTTTCAGAGCCCGCCTCGAGACATGTACAGAAGGAATGGGTGCGAAACGCAGACCCCCGAGTGCGCGGTCTGTCTGGAGGACTTGGTGGGCGGGGACCCCATCCGGTCTCTGCCCTGCAAGCACATCTATCACCTGGACTGCATCGTCGAGTGGCTGACCCGGTCCTTCACCTGCCCACTCTGCCGGTGGCCCGCGGATGCCCCGAAGCCTTTGTCGGAGGATGCTCTTGAGCCCGGACTCCTGGTGTGATTGCAAGGGACTCATCATTTTTACTGATTTCCATGTTTTGTACTGTGCCCAGATAGCCAGGGATTAGGAATTAAAATCATGCACAAAGGTTTATTAAAAGCTCCTGGAATGTTGCAGATGTCCCGGAAGAGTTTCTAACGTTTTAGAAAGATAGGGAGAAATAGCAGGTAAACCTTGACCAAGTGCTGAGAGGTATAATGATGTCTTAGCATTGTTCTCTTGCTAGGAACTGTGTACCCTGTTTCAGCAGCTCTACGTGTTGTATTGCATCTGTTGAACATCAGGGAAAGATAGTGGTTACTCTCCCTAACTGAAATCAGATTCTTCTCCCCCATCCAACTTTAAAGTTGCCGGCATTTAGGCCACAGTTTTATGAAAAGTTACAATTTATACAACTGAACTAAAATGAAATCAAAGTATGTATGAGTGAATACATGAAGAATGTTATTCTCAAATGAGCCTTCTAAATGGTCTTATCTGTTTGTTCTCCATCATTTTGAGACACCTGATCCTGGGAAAGATTGAGGGCAGGAGAAGGGGAGACAGAGGATGAGATGGTTGGATGGCATCACCGACTCAATAGATATGGATTTGGGTGGACTCTGGGAGTTGGTGACGGACAGGGAGGCCTGGCGTGCTGCCGTTCATGGGGTCACAAAGAGTGGGACACGACTGAGTGACTGAACTGAACTCTTTCCTCTTATAAATCCACTCCAGGTGAACAAAGTGTACCAGGGAAGAACAGTCCTGAGTAGGTTTATTATCTGTGTAATCAGGGCGTGTCCAGGCAATTTAGCTGTGTCTAGGTTTCCCTGTATAAAGGGATGATAGTTTTCCATTAAACTGGAAGTCAGCCAGCTTCACTCTGTTTCCATCTTACAAGCCTTATCAATTTACATTTTCCTACCAAAGCAAATACTTAAAATTTGAACTTTCATCATTTTCTACTTTTTATTTGTCCTTAACTTTATCTCTTATGGTTGTGAAGAGCTGACTCATTGGAGAAGACCCTGATGCTGGGAAAGATTGAGAGCAAGAGGAGAAGGGGGTGACAGAGGATGAGATGGTTGTGTGACATCACTGACTCACTGGACATGAGTTTGAGCAACTCCGGGAGTTGATGATAGATAGGGAGGCCTGGAGTCCATGGGATCACAGAGAGTCAGACACGACTTAGTGACTAAACAACTGATGGTTGTAGCATCATAACTCACACCCATGTTACATTTTAATGCAGGGGATTTTTTCTTTTCTTTTTGGCTGAGCTGGGTCTTTGTTGCTGCTGAAGGGCTCTCTCTAGTTGTGGCAAGGGGGGGCTACTCTCTTGTTTTGGTGCACAAGCTTCTCAGTGCAGTGGCTTCTCTTGTTGCTGCTGGCTCACGGACTTAGTTACCCCAAGGTATGTGGGATCTTAGTTCCCGGACCAGGGATCAAACCCATGTTTCCTGCATTGGCAGGCAGGTTCTTAACCACTGGATAACCAGGGAAATCTCTGATGCAGTGGATTTTAAGAGGTAAATTTGCAGGTGGGTGCTCTTGTTCCCACTTAAGTCACTGAACATCGAGTAAGTCATTGAAATAATTATATGTAATAGATTCTGGTGACATTTGGTTGCTAACAGAATCTACAAGAAAACAAGCTAGAAGAGATGAGGGAGTGATACCGCTGGAGACCCCAGTGCAGGAGGGAGTCAAGACTATTCAGAATGACCCCTGCAGAGGTCTGACTTGGATTTGCAATGATGGTTTGGAACCATGGAGCAAACTGAAGCCTCTGATCGCTGTTAGCTAGTGAGCATATACACCTCCATATTTTCCTCATTTTTATCTCACATGAAGATGTTCCTACATCATTCATTGGCAGTAATAGTCATATTGAACCGTCTGCCCTGGAAATGAACAGAGATCATTCTGTTGTTTTTGAGATTGCACCCAAGTACTGCATTTCAGACTCTTTTGTTGACTGAGGGTTACTCCATTCTTCTAAGGGAGTTTTGCCCACAGTAGTAGATATAATGGTCATCTGAGTTAAATTCACCCATTCCAGTCCATGTTAGTTCGCTGAGTCCTAAAATGTCGATGTTCACTCTTGCCATCTCCTGTTTGACCACTTCCAACTTACCTTGGGGAGCTGGTGATAGACAGGGAGGCCTGGCATGCTGCGATTCATGGGGTTGCAAAGAGTCGGACATGACTGAGTGACTGAACTGAACTGAACTTACCTTGATTCATGGACCTAACATTCCAGGTTCCTGTGCAATACTGTTCTTTACAGCATCAGATTTCACTTCCATCACCAGACACATCCATAGTTGTTATTTTTCCTCACTAGGGTATGACTCCTCTAGTCCTCACCGGGCCCTGACACTGGTCCTCACTACAGCCTGACTATTGTCTTTCTATGACGTAACACTGTTCCTCACTACGGCCTGATTCTCATCCTCACTAGGGCCAAACATCCTTCTCTACATCCTGATGCTCCTCTTCTCTAGATGCTGACTCTGGTCCTCTCTGTGCCTTGAGTCCTCTCCTCACTGGGGCCTGACCCTCATCCTCACTATGTCCTGACCATTGTCATCACCATGGACTGACTCTGGTGCTTATCAGGGCCTGACTCTCATCGTCACTGTGGACTGACTCTCACCCTCATCAGGGCCTGACTCTGGCCCTCACTACGGCCTGACCCTTGTCCTCACTGTGGTCTGCTCTATGGACTGACCTTTTCCAATCAATGGCCTGAGTCTTTGCCTCAATTTGGTCTGAGTCTACCTCACTGGGTCCTGACTCTTTCTTCACTGGGGCCTGACAGAGATCCTCACTGGGCCCTGATTCTGGTCCCCAAAGGCCTGACTTTGGTCCTCACTATGTTATGACTCCTCACAAGTGCCTGACCCTTGTGCTCATTATGACCTGACTCTTGTCCTCACTATGGATCACTCTGTCCTCATTATGGATCACTCTGTCCTCTATGGATCACTCTGCCCTCACTATGGATCACTCTGTCCTCACTATGGATCACTCTGTGCTCACTATGGATCACTCTGTGCTCACTGTGGATCACTCTGTCCTTTCTGTGGATCACTCTGTCCTCTGTGGATCACTCTGTCCTCTATGGATCACTCTGCTCACTGTGGATCCCTCTGTGCTCACTGTGGATCACTCTGTGCTCACTGTGGATCACTCTCTGCTCACTACAGCCTCACTCTTTTCCTGTCTATTACCTGACACTGCTTCTCGATATGCTCTGACAGTCTTCTCACTGTGCACTGTCTTTGGTCCTCCCTGGGCCCTGAGTCTGGTCCTCTCTGGGCATGTTTCTGGTCCTCCCTATGGCCTGACTCTGGTCCTCACTGCGCCTGACTGCCTCACTGGGCCTCGAGTCTGGTCCTCACTAGGTCCTGACTCTAGTCCTCTCTATGACCTGACTGTGATCCTCTCCATGACTTGACTCTGAATCCACTACTGCTTAACTCTTTCCCTCACTACGGCCTGACTCTTGGCCTCACTGGGCCCTGACTCCAGTCCTCACTGGGCGTGTGACTCTCATCCTCACCAGGGCCTGAATCTTGTCCTTCCTTCAGCCTGACTCTGCTGCAGAGCTGCCTAATTTTGCCTCACTACGGCTTGACTCTTCACCTCACTACGGCTTGACTCTTCAACTCACTCGGGCCTGACTCTTTTCCTCACTGGAGCCTGACTCTTTTCCTCCCTGGAGCTTGACACCATTCCTCACTGGGCCCTGGTTCTGTTCCTGACTATGGCCTGACTGTGCTCGTTACAGCATGACTTTCGTCCTCATCAGCGCTCTCTCTCATGCTCACTGGTGCCTGACTCTCATCTTCATTAGGGTCTCTCTCTCCACAGTCTTAGTGACTGACTCTTTTCCTCAGTGAGCCCTGACTCTGGTCCTCACTGGCCCTGGGTCTGATTCTCTCTGGGCCCTGGCCCTGAGTCTGATTCTCTCTGGGCCCTGACACTGGTCGTCTCTACAGCCTGACTCTGGTCCTCTGTATGGCCTGAATCTTTCCCTCACTATGATCTGACACTTGCTTCACTGGGCCTGACTGTGGTCCCCACTGGACCCTAATTATAGTGCTGACTACCAGCTGACTCTGATCCTCACAATGGCCTGAATTGACACTAGTCCTTACTAAGGCCTAATTATCTGCCTCACTGTGGTCTGACACTTTGCCTCACTGGGCCTGAATCTTGTCCTTACTGGGCCCTAACTCAGGTCCACACTCCTGATTGACTCTGGTCCTCAATACAGCATGACTCTCGTGAGGACACTACGCCCTTACTGTGGTCCTGAAACAGCCTCACTCTGGGCCTCACTCTTTTCCTATTACCTGACACTGCTTCTCAAAATGCCCTGGCTCTGGGCCTCACTGGGCCCTGAGTCTCATCCTCTCTGTGGCGTGACTCTGGCCCTCTCTATGGCCTAAATCAGTTCCTCTCTACCACGTGACTCTGGTCCTCTCTACAGTCAGACTCTGCCTCACAATGGCTTGATCCTTTACCTCTGTGGGTCCTGACTTGGGTCTTCACTGGGCCCTGAGTCTGGTCCTCGCTAGCCCCTGACTCTGGTTCCCTATGGCTTTACGTATGACCTGCCTCTTCGCCTCAGTGGGACCTGACTCTGGTCCTTACTGGGTCCCTGACAGTGGCCCTCACTGTGGCCCTGAGGCCGGTCCTCACTGTGCCCTGAGGCCAGTCCTCACCATGGCCCTGAGGCCAGTCCTCACAGTGCCCTGAGGCCGGTCCTCACCATGGCCCTGAGGCCGGTCCTCACTGTGCCCTGAGGCCGGTCCTCACCATGGCCGAAGCCGGTCCTCACCGTGGCCCTGAGGCCGATCCTCACTGTGACCTCACTGTGGTCCTGAGGATTGTCCTCACCAGGCCCTGACACTGGTCCTCACTGTGGCCCTGAGGCCAGTCCTCACCATGGCCTCACTGTGGTCCTGAGGATTTTCCTCACCAGGCCCTGACATTGGTCCTCACCGTGGCCCTGAGGCCGGTCCTCACCGTGGCCCTGAGGCCGGTCCTCACTTCGGCCCTGAGGCCGGTCCTCACCGTGGCCTCACTGTGGTCCTGAGGATTGTCCTCACCAGACCCTGACACTGGTCCTCACTGTGGCCCTGAGGCTGGTCCTCACCGTGGCCTCACTGTGGTCCTGAGGATTGCCCTCACAGACCCTGACACTGGTCCTCACTGTGCCCTGAGGCTGGTCCTCACCGTGGCCTCACTGTGGTCCTGAGGATTGTCCTCACCAGACCCTGACACTGGTCCTCACTGTGCCCTGAGGCCGGTCCTCACCGTGGCCTCACTGTGGTCCTGAGGATTGTCCTCACCAGGCCCTGACACTGGTCCTCACTGTGGCCCTGACGCTGGTCCTCACTATGCCCTGATGTATGTTCTCACCATGGCCCTGAGGATGGTCCTCACTGGGCCCTGATTCTGGTCCTCACTATGGCCCTGACTCTGGTCCTATGACCCTGATGCAGGTCCTCACTATGGCCCTGACTCTGGTCCTCACTGTGGCCCTGACTCTGGTCCTCACTATGACCCTGATGCAGGTCATCACCATGGCCCTGATGCTGGTCCTCACTGGGCCCTGATGCAGGTCCTCACTATGGCCCTGACGCTGGTCCTCACCATGGCCCTGATGCTGGTCCTCACTATGCCCTGATGTATGTTCTCACCATGGCCCTGAGGATGGTCCTCACTGGGCCCTGATTCTGGTCCTCACTATGCCCTGACACTGCCTCTAACTGTTCCCTGATGCCTTTCCTTTATGTTCGGACACTGCCGCTCACTACATCAGGATGTGTTTCCTTCTCTATGGCCTGACAATGCCTCTCACTCAGCCCTTATGCTTTACCTCTATGCTCAGACACTTCCTCTCAGTATTCACTGATGCTTTAATTCTCTTTAGCCCCCAGAATCCAGCTTTTTGAATCCAGAATTCAAAAAACTAAGATCACAGCATCCAGTCCCATCACTTCATGGAAAATAGATGTGCTCCAAATGCACTGCAGATGGTGACTGCAGCCATGAAATTGAAAGACTTTTGCTCCTTTGTCAGCTGTTTCATTTGCTATTA
Organism: Cervus canadensis; assembly: GCF_019320065.1. Classification (NCBI taxonomy): domain Eukaryota; kingdom Metazoa; phylum Chordata; class Mammalia; order Artiodactyla; family Cervidae; genus Cervus; species Cervus canadensis. The sequence continues at coordinate 33,947,903 of NC_057392.1, read as the reverse complement.
TTTTCTTCCATTCTGAGATTGTCTTTTCACCTTGCTTATAGTTTCCTTTGCTGTGAAAAAGCTTTTAAGTTTAATTAGGTCCCACTTGTTTATTTTTATTTTCATTACTCTAGGAGGTGGGTCATAGAGGATCTTGTTGTGATTTATGTCATAGAGTGTTCTGCCTATGTTTTCCTCTAAGAGTTTTATAGTTTCTGGTCTTACACTTAGGTTTTTAATCCATTTTGTGTTTATCTTTGTGTATGGTGTTATGAAGTGTCCTAATTTCATTCTTTATATGTAGCTGTCCAGTTTTCCCATTACCACTTATTGAAGAGACCATCCTTGTCCCATTGTATATTCTTGCCTCCTTTGTTAAGAATAAGGTGCCCTTGAGTATGTGGGTTAATCTCTGGGCTTTTGAGCTTGTCCCATTGGTCTATATTTCTGTTTTTGTGCCTGTACCATACTGTATTCATGACTGTGGCTTTGTAGTATATTCTGAAGTCAGGAGAGTTGATTCCTCCAGTTCCATTCTTCTTTCTCAAGATTGCTTTGGCTATTTGGGGTCTTTTGTATTTCCATACTAATTGTGAAACTTTTTGTTCTAGTTCTGTGAAAATGCAATGTGAATTGTAATATATATGTGATTTGAGGGCATCCCTGGTGGCTCAGTGGTAAAGAATCTGTTTGCACAGCCAGGAGATGTGGGTTTAAACCCAGGATAGGAAGACCCCCTAAAGAAAGAAATGGCCACCCACTCCAGTATTCTTGCCTGGGAAATCCCATGGACAGAGGAACCTGGTGGGCTACAGTCCGTGGGATTGCAAGAGTCAGACATCACTTAGTGAGAAAACCACCACCACATGTTGTGGGTTTTTCCCCTGCTATATAGCAACCATGGGGCTTCCCAGGTAGCACTATTGGTAAAGAACCCACCTACCAATGCAGGAAACATAAGAGATGCAGGTTCGATCTCTGGGTAGGAAAGATCCCCTGGAGGAGGGCATGGCAACCCAATCCAGCATTGTTGCCTAGAGAATCCCATGGACAGAGGAGCCTGGTGGGCTACAGTCTGTGGGGTTGTAAAGAGTCAACATGACTGAAACGACTTGGCCATCTAGTTATACGGCAACGATATTCACTCATACATTGACGTTTATGTTCTTTCTTGGGTTCCTCTCCTGTATGTTACACAGAGCTGAGCAGGGTGCCTTGTGCCACACAGTGGGTCCTTGTGGATTGTTTTATAAACGGTGGTGTATATATGTTAATCTGAGCCAGCTAATTTCTCCCTGCCCCCCAACTTCTTTTCTTGGTAACCATAAGTTGTTGGGGTTTTTTTTCTTAAATCTGTGAGGCTGTTTCTCTTTGGAAAAGAAGTTCATTTGTATCCATTTTCAGATTCTTCCTAGAAGTGATATCATATGACATTTAGTCTTTCATTGTCTTTCTTCTTCACTTAGCCTGATCATCTCTGCTTTGCTCTCTGTGGCTGCCAATGGCAATATTACATCCTTCTTGATGGCTGAGTAATATTTCACTGTGCATATGTACCCCATATTCTTTACCCATTCATCTGTCCATCTACATTCAGATTGCTTTTGTGTCTTGGCTATTGTATCTAGTGTGGCTGTGATTGTAGGGGTGCAAGTGTCTCTTAAAATGTTGGTATTCTTTGGATCTACACCCAGGCATGAGATTGCAGGGTTTCATGGTTCTTGTGCTTTTGGACTGTGGTGTTGGGGAAGAATCTTGAGAGTCTCTTGGACTGCAAAGAAATCAAACCAATCAATCCTAAAGGAAATCAACTCTGAATATTCATCAGAAGGACTGAAGCTGAAGCTGAAACTCCAATACTTTGACCACCTGATGTGAAGAACTGTCTCATTGGAAAAGACCCTGATGCTGGGAAAGATTGATGGCAAGAGGAGAAGGGGATGACAGAGGATGAGATGGTTGGATGGCATCACTGACTCAATGGACATGAGTTTGTACAAACTCTGGGAGATGGTGAAGATCAGCAAAGCCTGGTGTGCTGCAGTCCATGGGGTGGCAGAGAGTACTGAACAACAACATGGTACTTTTATGTTTAGTTCTTTAAGGAAACTTCATGCAATTCCCAACAACAATGTAGAAGAGTTCCCTTCTCTGCACACCTGCTCCAGCATTTATCATTGGAGACTTTTTGAATGGCCATACTGACTGGTGTGAGACAATATTTCATTGCATTTTTTATTTGTCTTTCTCTAATAATTAGTGATGCCGAGCATCTTTTCATATGTTTAATGGCCTTTTTTTGTTGTTGTATGTGCTCAGTCATGTCCAACTCTTTGCGACCCCTTGGACTTTAACCTACCAGTTTCCTCTGTCCTTGGAATTTTCCAGGCAAGAATACTGGAGTGGCTTGCCATTCCCTACTCCAGGAGATCTTCCCAACCCAGGGATTGAACCTGTGTCCCTTGCGTCTCCTGCATTGCCAGGCAGATTCTTTACCAACTAAGCCACCTGGGAATTAACCTTAATGGCCATGTGTATGCCTTATTTAGAAAAATGTCCATCTAGGTCTTTGGTTCATTATTTTAATTGAGTTGTTTGTATTGCTTTTATGATTTTGATATTGAGTTGTTCGAGCTCTTTGTATGTTTTGGAGATGAAATCTTGATCTCCAAATGAAGATCCTTGTATTGAAGAGGAAAACTTAAAACTTATAGCTAGAAATAGCTTCCTATTCATTCTGCTTCTGTGAGACACGCTTGTTGTGCCAAAAAAGGAACAAGCTGACTCAGCGATCAATTAGGACCATAAATTGTTCTGAGAAGTATGGAATGTTCTGTTTCTGCTTCTATGAGTTTCTGTTTAGAAATTCCCTGCACGTAAGCCATAGCAACTCCCGAGCTCTGTGACTGCTCGTAGCCCATAGTAACCAGGTAAACGATCAATCCGTGTGGAGAGTAACTGTGTGCACTGAAGCTCACCCTGAGCTTGGGCCCCTGAACTTCAGAGCGTTAGCTCACCTAGGACGGCCAGCTTACTAACCTGAGTCCTCCAACCCTCAGAGTGTGGTGCTTGGTTTCTCGAAGTTTCGACTTTTGCAACAGTATCTTCATTTGCAAGTAATTCATCCCATTCTGGGGGTTGCCTTTTTCTTTTGTTTAGGGTTTCCTTTGCTGTGCAAATGCTGTTAAGGTTAATTAGGTCTAATTTCTTTTCTTTTTTTTTTCATTACCGTAAATGGTGGATTTAAAACAGCTTGCTATGATTTATGTCAAAGCATGGTCTGCCTCAGGAATTTTATAGTACCTGTCCTTTAGTTCACATGTTTAAACTGGAGTTTATTTTTGTGTATGGTATTAGGGATTGTTCTAATTTCATAGTCATTTTCATCATTTAAGAAATTTCCACATTGTCCTTGTTAGGGAAATTAAATAAATAGTCCTGTTTAGGCTTCAGAGACAAAGCAGAGCAGCCCTCTGACGTTGCTTCTAACTGCCTGGACACTGCCCTGACTGTGTGTGCCCTGAATGCCTGCTGTGAGTGCAAGACTTGCAGCACCACAGACCAGTTCAGTTCAGTCGCTCTGTCGTGTCTGACTCTTTGCAACCCCATAGGCTGCAGCACACCAGGCCTCCCTGTCCATCACCAACTCCCAGGGCTTACTCAAACTCATATCATTGAGTCGGCAATGTCATCCAGCCATCTCATCCTCTGTCATCCCCTTCTCCTCCTGCCTTCAATCAGGATCTTTTCCGATGAGTCAATTCTTCGCATCAGGGGGCTAAAGTGTTGAAGTTTCAGCTTCGGCATCAGTTCTTCCAATGAACACACAGGACAGATCTCCTTTAGGTTTGACTTGTTTGATCTTGCAGTCCAAGGGACTCTCAAGAGTCTTCTAAAACACCACACTTCAAGAGCATCAAGTCTTTAGCACTCAGCTTTATTTATAGTCCAACTCTCACATCCATACATGACTACTGGAAAAACCATAGCTTTGACTAGACGAACCTTTGTCAGCAAAGTAACGTCTCTGCCTTTTAATAATATTCTGTCTAGGTTGGTCATAGCTTTTCTTCCATGGAGCAAGCATCTTTTAAAATCAATAACATAGGGGACAAATCTTGAGATTGTTGAGCCCCTGGAGGGGGGCTGGCTGACTAAGCCCCAGGCTTAACAACATTCCAAGTTTTACAAGACAAAACAAGCAGCATTAACATGAAACCAGAGCTGAAATTTGCTCACAGATTGATGAAGATATCCCAGTTTGTATCCTAGGATTAATAGCAGGAACCCTGAACTGTGGTCTTTGAACTCTCACCCAGAGAGTGGACCTACTGCCTGAGATCTTTTCCCAACTGGGACTCCAGGTATGCTGTGACATGGGACTTCCCTGCACTGTTTGAGTCTGGATGTGGGTCAAAACCCAATTTGGTGATGTATCCTCTGCTGTTTTTATTTCTCTTTTCTTTTAATGTTGGTATATTGAAAGTCAGCTAGATAATTCTCTAATAAATATTGGTATTATTTATTTGTATAGAACAGGTGACTTATTTTGTTAACAAATCCTTTGAACCTGAAACAAAAGTGAAAACTTTCAGCAGACCAATAGCCCTTCAGCGCCCCACCCCTCCCAACATGGGGAGATTGTTTGCATTTTTGATAGAGCCGCATGAGCTGTCTGTGTGTACTGCAGACCAATCCATTGTGGGTATCTCTGTCTGCCAATATTTTTCCTATTCTGACACTTGTCTTTGTCTTTCCTTTAAGGTTTCCTTTGCTGTGAAAATGCTGTTGAGATTAATTATGTCCTGTTTTCTCATTTCTGGTTTATTTTCCATTATTCTAAGAAGTGCCTGTAAAAAGTACTTGATGCAATTGATGGAAAAGTGAGTCCTTCTGAAATATTCCTCCATAATTTCCTAGGATCTGTGCTTATACTTGGAACCTTATATTACTTGGAGTTTCTCAAAAATCACTGCAGATGGTGATTGCAGCCATGACATTAAAAGATGCTTACTCCTTGGAAGGAAAGTTATGACCAACCTAGACAGCATATTAAAAAGCAGAGACATTACTTTGCCAACAAAGGTCTGTCTAGTCAAGGCCATGGTTTTTCCAGTGGTCATGTATGGATGTTGTTATAGCCACGCTCTCCGGGAAACAGACTCACTCAGAAGGACAATGCAGATAGTGGAGTGCAGTTTATTACGCCGGCAGGCCCAAGGCAGAGTCTCCTCTTAGCCAAGCACCCCGTCCAGCATTTGTGAAAATCTTTTATACCCCATGTGTATGTGTCCAAACCCACCACCTACCCCATGTGTATGTGTCCAAACCCACCACCTACCCCATGTGTACGTGTCCAAACAGTCAATAATCAATAAGCCCACAGTTACATTCCAAATAGTTAATAACCAATAAGCCTGTGCTTACATTCTGATAGATAGTGTCCGGAGGCAGGGGTGATTAGTGTCTGTTTTCTCTTAGGTGATGAGTAACCTGGATGTGATCTTCAAGATTCCCCTGTCTGGAGGGGGTCTTATCCTTCCATTATCATTCCCACAGGCACTAAGCAGAGAGTTCAGAGTCCACTGGAGAGGTAGCCGAGCACGATCAGCACAGACAGGCCTGAGATGGAGTCCAGACCCTATGAATTCCTTCTTCAATGTGAGAGTTGGACTGTGAAGAAAGCTGAGCGCCGAAGAATTGATGATTTTGAACTGTGTTGGAGAAGACTCTTGAGAGTCTATTGGACAGCAAGGAGATCCAACGAGTCCATCCTGAAGAAGATCAGTCCTGGGTGTTCATTGGAAGGACTGATGCTGAAGCTGAAACTCCAATACTTTGGCCACCTCATGCGAAGAGTTGACTCATTGGAAAAGACCCTGATGCTGGAAGGGATTGGGGGCAGGAGGAGAAGGGGACGACAGAGGATGAGATGGCTGGATGGCATCACCAACTCAATGGACATGAGTTAGAGTAAACTCCAGGAGTTGGTGATGGACAGGGAGGCCTGGCGTGCTGCGATTCATGGGGTCGCAAAGAGGCGGACACGACTGAGCGACTGAACTGAACTGAACTGATTAGCAAGTCTCACATCTCATCCTGTTTTTCATGGTGGAGGAACCTCCACACTGTCATCCGTCATGGCTCTTACCAAGTTCCATCCTCAACCTCAGTGGAGGCTTGTTCCCTTTTGTCCACACCTTCTCCACAACTTACTGGCTGTGCAGTTTTTAACAATGGCCATTCTGACTGGTGTGAGGTGATACCTTGTGGTACTTTGGATTTCCATTTCTTGAACACTTAGTGAGGCTGACAACTTTTCATGGGACTTGTTTAGAGCGGTGTGATTGAAATTCCCCTGCTGAAACTGGCCTCTTGAAGGTCTGCGCATGTTGACTTCCTTTTCACTGGCCAGCCCTAGGACATGCTGTGAGGGGAGGTGCTTCTTACTGGCTGCCCCGTGGGCCTTGCGGATGTGGAGTGCCCACTGAACACCTTTGCAAGCGGTATTAGGGCAGGAAACAAGAAGGCAACCGCGTGTCTTCAGGCCTCACGCTGATTTTTTTCCTGCTGTAATCTCATCGCTATTGTGTTTTGGAGTAGAGTTCATTCCTGTTGTCCTATGTGTTTCCGGTGTACATGAACTTGACTCAGTTCCACTTAGACATTCTTCTGTTCTCTTTTGGGTTCTCTTCTCCTATGAGGTGATCACAGTGTGTTCTCTAGCCTTTCCTGTGGTATTCAGTAGGTCCTTTTGGCTTTTCCATTTGATATCTATTAAAGTGAAGAGTTTCATTCCAACCTCTTAATTGCTTCCTCTGCCCCAACATTTTCTTTCTGAGAGTCATAAGTTGGTTTCATGAGTTTGTGAGGCTGTTCCTCTTGTGTAAATGAGTTCGTTTGTATGAATTTCTAGATTCCACCAGCCATGGTTATCCTGTGCTGTTTTTCTCTCTGACTCACTTCCCTTAGGATCCAGTCTCTGGGTCCATCCGTGCTGCGGCCACTGGCATCATTCTGTGCTGCTTCATGACTTAGCAGGATTCCGGTGAAGAGGCGTACCTCTGAGACTTCAGTTTCTGTTTTTAGACATCTGATATCTTTGGTATCTGGTTTGATTCTGATATCTTGGCTCTTGTAAATCATGCTGCCCTGAAAACAAAACAGCAGTGTGCCTGTCGTCTCAAATTCTGACTTTCTCTGGATCTCAGTCCAAGAGTGGGAGAGTAGGATAGCCCAATCAGAAGTGTCAACTAAAATTTATCGTCACAATCTGGAAGGAGAGATTATTTTATTTGGTGGGAATGTTTAGGACTCTGAGCCCAGGAGATAGCATCTCAGTAGCTCTGAGAAAACTGCTGCAAGGAGGCAGGAGGGGAAGTCAGGCTACATGCAAATTTGCAACAAAGGCAGCAGGCACTCTGAATATCAAAGATCAGGTATCAAATCAAGGAATTTGGCATTCTGTGTATGGGAAGATGCAAGCCTCTGGGCTCACCTATTTCATATGCATCTCAGCTATCTGGGGTGAATCCTGTTTCCTTGCTCACCTTGCTTCTTGCATTCCCAAGCTCCTCAGCAATCACCCTGAGGGGTGGCAGCGGCTGCCGGATCGCAGTTTGGGGAGCCCTCATTCACATTGGGAGGCCAGAAATTGCTGATGGCTGTGACATTTCCCCTTTATTAATACGGCCAGAGGTATTTTCACTTCACAGGAAGTTCTCCTATGCTTAGTTTTTTTGTTGTTATTGTTTTGTTTTTAAAGAAATTCCTTTGCTGCTTTGCATATTCCCTGTACCCTATCACATCCCAGTGAAGAGGGAAGGAGGATTCCCTTTTTCTCTAAGCCCTCTGTGGGACTTAGTTTCAGTAGATTTTTTGATACTGGTCTTTCTGAGAAGTATGAGGTGATTCCTAATGGTGGGTTTGATTGGCCTGGTTTTAGGACGTAGTCATGTGGAGTATGTTTCCAACTGCTTTCGGACTTTAGACAGTGTGAGTACAATGTACCTCTTGAAATTGGGCCCTGCTTTGAATTCTTTTTTGATGATTTTCCCAGAGACATTACTTGAAGGGCAGGTACCATTTACAGCGTCTCAGACCCTTTGAATAAAATTAAGCTTCCCTGGTGGTTCAGTCAGTAACGAATCCGCCTGCTATGCAGGAGACCTGGGTTCTATCCCTGGGTCGGGAAAATCCCCTGGAGAAGGAAATGGCAACCGCCTCCAGTACTGTTGCCTGGAAAATCCCATGGACAGAGGAACCTGGCGGGCTACAGTCCATGGGGTTGCAAAGAGTCTGACAGGACTGAGCCACAAAACCACAGGCCTTTTGAACAGTAAGACTCCTTGAGAACTGGTTTTAAAGTTGTTTTACTGGATGTAGCCACAAGGTGGCAGCAGTTCTTAACGCTCAACTCTGGTTCCTCGGGCAAGCGGAGCCTCAGGGAGAAGCCTGTGCGTGGGTTGTCAGAGTGAGATACTTTGGCCACCTGATGCGAAGAGCTGACTCATTGGAAAGGACCCTGACGCTGGGAAAGATTAAAGGCGGGAGGAGAAGGGGACGACAGAGGATGAGATGGGTGGATCGCATCACCGACTCGATGGAGATGAGTCTGAGTAAGCTCTGGGAGTTGGTGATGGACAGGGAGGCCTGGCGTGCTGCATGCAGTCCATGGGGTCGCAGAGAGACGGACACCGCTGAGCAAATGAGCTGAGCTTAACTGGGTCCGGAGAAGCACCAAACGCCCAAAGGTTTATGTTTCATTACTTCTTCCCCCTTACCCGTGACCCACAGGACACATCCTAAGTCCTCTTCCCTGAGTTGGGAATATCGCCTGGAGGAGGAAATGGCAACCACTCCAGTCTGCTTGCCTGGGAAACCCCACTGACAGAGCAGCCTGTCAGACTACAGTCCATGGGGTCACAAAGAGTCAAACATGAGCATGCACGCACTACGGGGAACGCAAACCTGCTTCAGTAACACGTGTAACTCAGAGAATTCCTAATACCCAGCCTACTGTGTGTTAAATGCAGAGAAAATGCTCCTATTTCGCACTCAACTCGGGTGAGGTCACTGAAAGGTTTTGCTGCCCACACCAAGGGGCATTGCAGATGCTCACCTTGGTGTGTAAATAAATAAAGCTCAGATGAATCCATGGTAAATGTTACAGTGTAGAGGTATTATTATTTACTTTGTGGTTCCAGTAACTATTTGCTCCAGGAAAAACATAAACAATTCTGAATAATGAACACTGGGTTTCTGATTAGCTATAACTTCTGAAACTCATGGTTCCTCTGATGGCTCCATGTGGCTTCGGAAGGGAGTAAACTGTGAGCACACAAAGAAGAACTTCGACCCACATCCTAGTCAACAGGCAAAGCTAGTGAGAAGTATTAAAAGAGAAGGAAAAAACAGAGCATTGCAGGTCCTGGAGATTGGCCAGCCCTTCTCCCATCCCCAGCATCATGTTAAAGGGCACAATTCAAGGGTGAAGTTAAGGGTTCCATCTCCCGTCTGTCTCCTTGGAAGCAGGAAATCAATCTCTCCTGTGAAAGGCACACTCTGGGAGCTGAGGCCTGAGGGTGGAGGGCTGCAGGCCCAAACATCAAAGTGATTAATCTAACCAAGTTAATGCAATGATTTTCAGCATTTGAGTTGGGTATTTCAAGTATGTCATCTGTCTCCTGCGTGGTATAATGTTGATTGTTCTCTATTTGATCACGGTCAACTTCAACAGGTCTACCCAAATGCGGAGCATTCTCCAGCGAGAAATCTCCAGCATAAAATTTCACAAACCACTTTGGACACATTGAAGCAGTGTGGGCTCTGGGGATGCCTGGAGCCCAAAAAACTGGAAGAGGCAGGAAGGACCCTCCCCTGGAGCCTCTGGATGGAGAGCGGCCCTGGGACACCCTGACCTCAGATGTCTGGTCTCCAGGACTGAGAGAGGACAGGCTTCTGTTGTTCGAAGCGTCCGTATGGTCGTTTGTCACCGCTGCCCAGGAAGCTCATGCAGCTGGTGGGCAGCTCCCTACCCTGATCTAAAGCCTCCCTCCCATTAAGGGCAGCCCCCTGCACCTATGCCATCTGCACCAACCATGAGGTTCATGCTGAGCGCTGGCTCTCCTGCTCTGCACTGGCATTTTGGAGGGTGAGAGCAGACACCACCACGTGACCAGCCCCCAGCCAGGTGCCAAGTCTCCAGTGAGCTCCACGGGAGGACGGGTGCAGGGAGCTGGCCTGAATGTACAGGCCCCTTACGGCCCTAAGAGAGATCAAAAGGTCTCTCTTTGTCCTGCCACCCCTTCTTATTAAAGTATAGACTGGCATTTGTCTCCTTCAGGGAAAAAACACACCGGTGACCTTTTTGCCTGTTTTTCTGGTGCTGATAAGCTCATCATGCCTGAAACCTGTTTTCCATCTAATATTCTATTGATGAAACCTGTTTTCCATCTAATGTTCTATTGATGAAGCCTGTTTTCTATCTAATGTTCTAATGATCTTAATCATGTTGGGCGCTAGGGTAATTAATGCTTTACTGATCTTAAGTGTGGGAATTTAAAACATCTGTAGCTCTACACGTATGCAAAAACCCTCGATCTATTCTTAGTAACTCCTGTTAGCGTATATATAGGCGTGGTATTCTTCAATAAAGTTGGCGGAGTCAGACGCAAGCAGACTCCGTCTCTCTCAACCCCATCTTTCTCTGAGTCTTCTTTTTCCTAGGTACTCTGGTAATTGCGTTCTTGACCAGTTCGTTTGCCGGCAGGCTCCGGCAGACGGGTAAGGGCTCTGCCCTTGGTTGCTGGGGGAAGAGACACCCTAGACACCCTCGGGGGAGGAGGGGCAGGAAGGTGGTGAGTGACCGGCTCAGGGCCCCGCCCACCCGGGCAGCCCCACTGCGCCCTGAGGTGCCTCTCGGCAGTGAGCACCCAGCCTGTGCTGAGGCCAGGTGCCTCCAAGCAAGACCGGAGGTGGCCCTGAGACCCCGCCCCTTCATCCACGTCTAGTAGGTGGGCCACCCCTTCTTGCCACTCCAGGAGCGGTTCTGGAGCCGATCTGTGAGTGGTTCTGCGGTTTGCAGGTGGAGCCCCTGTTCCTGTGACCTCTTCCCGACAGGAGCATCCAGAGCAAGCTGTCTGCCCTGCTGCCTGGGTACCCACCCACCCCCGTATTCTCAGGAGAGGATCAGGGGTTCTGAGCAGCATCTGAAACCTCCTTTAGTAGGGGTGTCCTTGTTCACAACTCTCCAACCCCCACCTTTAGCAGGAGTTAACAGAAGTCTTTAAGTTACAGGGTCCAGAGAGAAGAGAGGAAGCTAGGAACAAAACCAGATGGAACCAACTAGTGAAAAGAGAATCCAGGTTCAGGCTGCGAAGTCAATGAATGGTCTTCCACGGACATGTAGAGACACATGGGGGCAGAGTTTCATTTCAGAGAATAGAAGAAGTACAGTGCTCCCAGCAAAGACACTGGGAGGGGGAGAAAGAGTTCCCTAAAATGGCAGGAATCAAAACAGTTTATATCTTTACCAACATTGACCCACCTATTCGTTTTCGGTTGGCTTAGGGTCCTGATGCACATAATCCCTGGCCAATCAGTTTTATGGCCCTTGTTTTGATCTTCCAGTTCTTGAATTTTCTTAGGATATTGAGTCTTCATCCCCTGATCTTTTTTGTGACCTCAGACCATTATCTCAGGACCAGACATTTGTTCTAAAGTTAATGGACCACCTGGTGTTTTTCTCCTTGATCAGTTTCTGATTGTTCTGTCGTGGGTTTAGGTGTTTGATGGCCTTCACATCAAGGGGACATGGAGGCATTCTCTTTGAATGTCAAGAAACTGGAACAGCCAGTATGGTTATAGATTACCAGAGTGAAATGCTTATGTAAAACATAAGTGGAGATTGGAATTAGATTTTTATAAGAAGAAACTGAGGCTTTTTTTTCTTTTGACCCTATACTGACCCTGACCCCTATATTTGACCCTGACTACCTAATATTTTTCTACCTCACTAGGACCAAGATGGCAGTGAATCTGACCTCCAGCAGACCCCAAGTTTCATTGTGTGTTGATTTTTACTATATTATTGATGTAGGAGATAGATGCACTCCAGATTAGACATTTATAACTGGTCTCCTGTTTGCATTTGATGGGACATGAAAAAAGTGGGCTTCAGGCTGGATTATTAAATTGTTAACATTTCTGAGAGAAGAGATAGGTGCGCTTCCGTCTAGGTATTTTCAGTCAGCCTCCTGTTTGCCCTCTGAAATGGAAGTCACAACAGAGAGTAAAGAGCCAGTGTTTGTCTCCTGTAAACACCTTAAGGTAATAGTCACGGCAAGGACAAAGAGGGGGCAGAAGCCTGTGTGAGTAAAGGATTAAGGGATCTCTGCCCCCAGACTTTGGGACAAGGGAGACACTACACATGTGCAGAAAGGCTTCTTGTGGGTCAGAACTCAAGAGATAATGCCAGGCCATATGAATCTTGCTCCTCCCAGAAGGTTTCACTTTGAGATCCATCTTGGCTGAAGGGTGAGTGTGCACCCAGGGGAGGGTCCCAGGGTAGGTCAGGTGTGGGAAAAGAAACCAGATAACTGGGCTGAAGGAAGACAAAGACCCAGAAGAACTGCCCTAAATGACTGCTATAAATTACTTAAATGCCTCTTTGCTGCGCTCCCCCTCACTGGGCAGGAATTGCTCACACCCTTTCTCTGCCTTGCTTTTATCTTAACAAACCATTTCTCCATGTGCTCTCCCACCTGTTGTTATGCTGTGTCTCTAATAATAAATTTCATACCTGCATTTACAGTTTCTGCCTCCACGGTAAATGAATTTTTCACTGGGGGCAAAGATCCAGGGAAAAATAGCTTCTAGCCTCTAGCCCTTGTTGGTCTGGTGGCTAGGATTCCTGGTTCTCATCCAGACTTCCCAGGTTCAATTCCTGGGCACGAAATTAAGATCTCACTTCACACCACCATTCACTGCTAACGTGATCGTTGTATTAAAAGTGATACCTCTGCCTGTGGCCATGACCCAACATGAAGAACCAAAAAGTAAAAAGGAGGTTCAGTGGAGTTCAGTTGCTCAGTCACGTCCAAACTCTTTGGAACCCCATGGACTGCAGCACACCAGCCCTCCCTGTCCATCACCAACTTCCAGTGTTTACTCAAACTCATGTCCATAGAGTCAGTGATGCCATCCAACCATCTCATCCTCTGTTGTCCCCTTCTCCTCCCACCTTCAATCTTTCTCAGTATCAGGGTCTTTTCCAGTGAGGCAGTTCTTCACATCAGGTGGCCAAAGTATTGGAGTTTCAGCATCAGTTCTTCCAATGAATATTCAGGACTGATCTCCCTTAGAATGGACTGGTTGGATCTCCTCCCAGTCCAAGGGACTCTCAAGAGTCTTCTCCAACACTACAGTTCAAAAGCATCAATTCTTCGGTGCTCAGCTTTCTTTATAGTCCAACTCTCACATCCATACATGACTACTGAAAAAACCATCGCTTTGACGAGATGGACCTTTGTTGGCGAAGTAATGTCTCCGCTTTTTAATATGCTGTCTAGGTTGGTCATAGCTTTTCTTCCAAGGAGCAAGCATCTTTTAATTTCATGGCTGCAGTCACCATCTGCAGTGATTTTGGAGCCCAAGAAAATAAAGCCTGTCCCTGCTTCCACCGTTTCCCCATCTATTTCCCATGAGGTGATGGGACCAGATGCCATGATCTTAGTTTTCTGAATGTTGAGCTTTAAGCCTACTTTTTCACTCTCCTCTTTCACTTTCATCAAGAGGCTTTTTAGTTCTTCTTCACTTTCTGCCATAAGGGTGGTGTCATCTGCATATCTGAGGTTATTGATATTTCTCCCGGCAATCTTGATTCCAGCTTGTGCTTCTTCCAGCCCAGCGTTTCTCATGATGTACTCTGCATATAAGCTAAATAAGCAGGGTGACAATATACAGCCTTGACAGACTCCTTCCCCAATTTGGAACCAGTCTGTTGTTCCATGTCTGGTTCTCACTCTCGCTTCTTGACCTGAATACAGATCAAGGAGGTGGCACCCCACCATCTCAGAGAAACCCTGCCCTTCCCCTAAATGTACCTGCCTCCCCAGTATTAGCCTCAGTCCTTCTCCCTTTGTCTTTACTTTTAAAATCAAACCACTCTCTCCAGGTGGGTGAGAAATTGAGCTGTGAACTTAGTTCCCACGTCTCCATTCTTTGGCCTCTGAGCAAAGCCTGTGCTGTGCTGGTCTCAGCTTTGGTTTCACAATCACGTACTTGAACCTGAATGGAAGAAGGGAGCTTTCCCTGTTGAGGCAGAGAGCCCCAGCCAGGCCAGGGCCCAAGCAGGTCCACAGGACTGACCTGGTGACAGTCTGTAGGGGGCGGTGGTCTCTGCCTGGGGGGCGGGTGGAGGGCGCACCTCCAGCCACAGCACCGCCGACCCCACCCCAGGCCTGGCCTGTGCTCTCATCCCCAAACCCCGATGGCGCCCGACGGTCTGACTCGCTGTGGCAGGCTGCCAGGCGTGCGGTCAGGAGGGACCCAGAGCAGCACGTGGAGCCAGGTCGGCCGGGCCTCCTCACAGACCCCGGGTATCCTGGGTGTCAGGACTTGGTGTGTAGGAAACTGAGCCGCTAGAAGCTCATGTCTGCTGTGGGCTTGAAACCCACCTGCAGGACAAGAGCTCCCACTGGACCCTGGCTCGGAAGCATCTGCACAGGTGAGGGCCCCGCCGGTGCTTCCTCACCAAGTCCTCCAGGCGTCCCTGGTGGGCACAGCGGGACCCACACCCCACGGGCTCCCTGACCCGGAGCCTGAAGGGCCAATGCAGGCAGGGCCTGGGGACGGGAGTGGTCACTGCACCCACACTGCTCCGTGCCTCCTCCCCAGGGGCCAGGAGAGGCAAGGCCAGGGGCACAGGCCAAGCTCGGTGCGCTTCTCCACGGAACCCCCAGGCCCTGCCCAGCTTAGGCAGGCCCACCACTGCCCCTGCTGGTGCCCAAGTCCCAGAGATGCGCGTTCCTGGTGTGGATGTCCATGTACACAGGCTGCCCTGTGTCCCCTTCCATCCCCGCTTCTCCCTAATGACAGCCTGGACCGTGCTTGTCCTGGTCTGTCCTGTCTGCCTCCTGGGGGCCAGACACAGGACTCAGCGGGGTGCTGGGCCGGGTGTGGGGTGAGCCAGCCACGGCCCTCTGGAGCCTGTTCCCTCTGAGACTCAGGAAACCAAGGACCCACCACCCCAGCCCATCCCGGGCGCTGCTGCAAGTCTGCTCACGTTTGATCTCTGCATCTCGGACTGAGACCTGCAGAAAACAGAGGTCGTGAGCCCCATCCTGATGGTGTTCCATGGACTTTCCTCGAGACCCCTTTCTGCCCTGTTATGGGCAAATGACTCATCAGTCCATGCTACCATCACCCCACCAGCAGACTGTGGGGCCGAGGGCCCGAGAAACTGTGAGGCGAGCAGAAGTAACGCCATGGCAGGCAGCTTAGATTAGGAGTACGCCTTCCTACTTCTGGGTGGTAAGATTATCAGGCCACCTGGGTACAACCAATCAGCTTAACACTGACCGCTGTTTGCCAATTAGGAACGGGGCAGAAACCCCCGGGAAAGTCCCGCACGTGCGAAAGTTTTGAGTGTGTTTGACCAATGAAATTGCTTTGCAAACTTGTAACCAATCCGCTTAAACCAACTACCAACGGCGTGTGCTCACCCTATAAATTTGTGTAACAGCTTGGGCTCGGGGCTCTCTGACCCCGCACCACTGAGTTGGATGCGGCAGGAGCCCTGACTCAAGTCAGCAATAAACTTCCCTTTTTGCGAGTTGCATTATCTTGGAGGCCTTCTCTCTTCCCGCTCGGGGATTCGGACATTGGGCATAACAAAGCCAAGTGACCCCCCCCAGAGGGACAGCCTGGGCCACGGAGGGGTTCCGTGCCCGCCGCCCCCTGGGTGACAGCCTGCCCTCAGCAGGCCCCACATCAGCCCCTCCGCAGAGCCTCCTCTCCTCTCGGGGGATTTGCTCACCTTTCACCAGGGCTCGTCCCACATCCCGTCTCCAAGGGCATCTGTAAGGCTGGTCACCCTGAAGCAGGGTCAGTCCTGCCGAGTCCTGCCCCCCGTCCATGTGGGAGGCCTCACACCAAGGCCACCGAAGCGGAGCCCGGAACCAATTGGCCCCTGAGGCTGGCTCAGCCCTCTCACAGCACAGGACTGCAGGCAGATGGACTCCTGCCACTCTGCAGCGCCCTCAGGGGTGAACTGGTGACAGGCATGGTTCCCCCATTTTTCATAAAGAGGAAGGGAAGCCCAGAAAGTGTAAGGGGTGGACTTCCAGAAAGCTTCCCAAAAAATAAGATGCAAACCTTCCAAAGCCAGACTCCTCTCTTCAGGTGAAAATTCCTGTATCAAGTGCAAGTATTTCTTGTTGAGACTTGCTGAAAGTTCTTTTCAAATTTGTTGATGAAACAGTATTCAGGTCTCATGAGGGGAAAAACAATTTATAACTGTGACATTTGCAAATGTTTCAACCTCTGCATAGCTAATTATGTCTCCTAGGACTTCTAGATTTCTCTTGACTCTTTGAATTTGTGATGAATTACTTAGAATATTTCCTCTGATTACATATAAAATTAAATCTTACTTCTAGTGGCCCCCCCCCACTTCTTTTTCTAATTATCTGGACTACTCAGAAAGAATACTGATAATCTACTCTCATTTCACACAAACATATAATTTTTATGCATACATGTCAGACTTAGCAAATTCATCTTCCAACTCTAGAAAAGATGATCTTGTAGTCTATTTTATGTTCAAGTTATCTTTATATAGCTGTGTGTGCTCAGTCGTTCAGTTGTGTCTGACTCTTTGCGATCCCATGGACTGCAGCCCAGCAGGCTCCTCTGACCATGGAATTTTCCAGACAAAAATACTGGAGTGAGGTGCCTTTTCCTACTCCAGGGGATCTTCCCGAACCAGGGATCAAAGCCACATCTCTTGAGTCTCCTGCATTGACAGACAAATTACCACTAGCGCCGCCTGGGAAACCCTCACTGTTAGTACACATGCATCTTATTCGTGATTTCTATTTATCCTGTCTCCCTGGGCTTTGTCTCTATCCTTTCCTCCTCATATATCTCTCTTAAAACAGGACTTGTCAGAAATTTAGGGCAGGCTGAAAGATGTAATACAGTTTCCAAAGAATGATGACAAATACACAACACAGAAAAGATAAAGAGAAAAAATGGACATGACACTGACAATAGACGCCCCTTCAGTTACTTAAATCTGTAAGAAAGTCTTGCTACCCTTCATCTGGCCTCTCAATTGAAGTCAATTCAGCATGCAAGGCTTCTAGAAACTTTTCCTCAAAGTAGTACCTGGACTGAGGAAAAGGTAACCTGCTGCTCATTATGCTCTCAATACAATAGAATTAGCCAGAGGGCTTGCGGGACTTCCCCGGTGGCACAGTGAGTGAGAATCCACCTGCCCGCGCAGGGGACGTGCGTTCAGCCCCTGCTCTGGGCGGATTCCATAGGCCGCGCAGCAACTGACCCGCGCGGGGGCCACAGCTACTGCAACGCACACGCCTGCAGCCTGCGCTCTGCGACGAGAGAAGCCTCCGCATGAGAAGCCGGGGCGCAGCCACCAAGAGCGGCCTCTGCTCACCGCACCTAGACAGCGCCCCCGAGCGGCAAGGAGGGCCCGGTGCGGGCAAAGAAGAACAGTTTTTAAAAAACTCAGCCTTGCAGAGAAGTTCGCGTCATACACCACTGCCATGACGCATCTGCTCGAGGCTAAAGAAGGACAAAATCCCTCTTCCGCTCAGGAAGGTGGAGCTGGCCTGAAAATCAGCGATTAAGACCCTCAAATCCCTTCCTTCCCAGTGAACATCTGCTCCTTCATTTCTGCTGTGTGCATAACCCACTTGCTAAAGAAACAGCTCAGCTACTCACCTGAGCCTCCAGCTCTCCCCTTGAGAGCGTACTATCCCTTAAGTAAATAAATCCTCATTTTGCTTTCTTGACCTTCCTGTCTCGGAATACTTTCTGCATTGAGACGGGAACCTTCCATTGGGAACGTCTTTGGTGGATCCAGCCAGGAGAATTCGGTGAACCTGGCCTCCCTGTGCAAGAGAGGAGCTCACCGCCTGACTCCCTACTTCTTGAGGGGGATGTTACAGCAGGATTTGAGCAGAGACGGGGACAAGGGTCACACGGCAGGAAGCCACACATCTACAAATAACGGGGGTCCTTGGGCAGACAAAGAAAAGCAGGAACCTCCAGATTGACAGGAAACCACACATTTTGGGGTTAAGTGTCCTAGAGGCAGACAAAGAAAAGTGGAGAAAGGCAGGAATCTCCAATGTCTGAAAGTAACTTTTTGCTCATTCTGCCCTCATTACAATAAAATCAGCCTTGCTGATAAGAAGTTCCCATCATGCACCACTGCTATGACACTTCCAATCAAGGCTAAATAAGGACAGAAATCTCTCTTGCCCTCAGAAGATGGAGCGAGCTGACGAGAAAATCAGGGAAGACAATCCCCAAACCTTTCCCTCCCCAATGAATATTTCACACATTCATTTCTAACCCCCACATAACCAGCTTGCTAAAGAAACTCAGCCAGCTACTCACTCGAGCCTTCCCCCTCTCCCCTTAGAGCACCCTATCGCTGAGAAGGCTGAGACGCGTTCGGTGCCCCATGGCAAGCTTTTGAAGCTTTCAGCAATGTCACCATTATAATGAACAAGAAAGAGTAATTAAAAACAATGCAAATACCAAAGAACAATATAAAAGGCTAGCCATTTCCCCAGTCTGCGTTATAGTTCCTTATATCTCTGCTGGCATTTGGAGTGTGTGAGCCACGCTGAAAAATAGATGAAAAAGCCATAGGTTGTCACACAATCACGACAGTCAGCAGAACGATGGAGAAGGGAGAAGAAGCCCCACCAAGGAGCAAAGGGAGGGAGCAGAAGCAAAAGGAGTTCTTCCACTGATCAAAGGAGTCTTTGCTTCCTTCTTTCCCATGACACACAACTTCCCCCAAATCTGAAAATGATGCCGAAGACTACAATGTGCGTCTCAGTCTGCAGTCGTGTCTGTCACAGAGGACCCGTCACCTGTGGGACCAGGGGCAGAGGCGGGAGGGGAGGAGCTGCCAGTTCTGTGCAGAAGGCGCAGTGGCTGACACGGACGCCTGCACAGCCACTCTGAGGGCAGCGACCCCAACCAGAGCTAGAGAGGATGTCTCCCCAGCGACAGGGAGAAAGAGTTAAGTCACAAATGCTTCTGTATACTGAATGTCATTTCAGTATACAACTCGAATTTTTATTCCCTCAGCTTCTCCACCACCATTTTTTCATAAGATATTACTAGTGTATATATATATATGTATACATATATATATATACATATATATATAAATGTATATATATACCTCACACACACACTTAGGTATCAGAGGATGCAATGATTAGATAGCATCACCAACTCAACGGACATGAATCTGAGCAAGCTCCAGGAGATAGTGAAGGACAGAAAAGCCTGGAATGCTGCAGTCCATGGAATCTCAAAAAGAGTCAGACACAACCTAGCAACTGAACAACAACATAGGCACAAGGTGAGTGACATTTAATATAAATAATGTGTTAGTTTTCTACTGTTTTATAACTTCGTTTTCATAGAATTACCATACAGTATGCCTCTCTCTTGTAATTGGATAAACTGTATTATCAGCCTATCATAACAGGTAAGTGGTTTTTGTGGTTTTTTTTTTCAAATGTAATGATGTTTCAATACTATATTATGAATATGAGTGTAGAAATGTATGCCATAAAAATGTTATAATGACTGTTTCATTAGTATGAAGGTGAGGCTACAATGAAACAATTGATTACACTAGGCTACCATAAAAAGATATGCAGATGAAACCACCCCTATGACAGAAAGTAAAGAAGAACCAAATCCTCCTGATGAAAGTGAAAGAGGAGAGTGAAAAAGCTGGCTTAAAACTCAACATTTAGGAAACTAAGATCATGGCATCCGGTCCCATCACTTCATAGCAAGTAGATGGAGAAACAATGGAAACAGTGACAGACTTTATTTTCTTGGGCTCCAAAATCTCTGCAGATGGTGACTGCAGCCATGAAATTAAAAGATGCTTGCTCCTTGGAAGAAAAGCTATGACCAACTTAGACAGCATATTAAAAAGCAGAGACATGACTTTGCCAACAAAGGTCTATCTAGTCAAAGCTATGGTTTTTCCAGTAGTCATGTATGGATGTGAGAATTGGACCATAAAGAAAGCTGAGCACTGAAGAATTGATGCTTTTGAACTGTGGCATTGGAGAAGACTCTTGAAAAGTCCCTTGGACAACAAGATCAAACCAGTCCATCCTAAAGGAAATCAGTCCTGAATATTCACTGGAAGGACTGATGCTGAAGCTGAAACTCCAATACTTTGGCCACCTGATTCGAAGAACTGACTCATTGGAAAAGACCCTGATGCTGGGAAAGACTGAAGGTAGGAGGAGAAGGGGACGACAGAGGATGAGATGATTGGATGGCATCACCAATGTGACCGACATGAGTTTGAGCACACTCCAGAAGTTGGTGATGGACAGGGAGGCCTGGCATGCTGCAGTCCATGGGGTCGCAGAGAGTCAGACGTGACTGAGCAACTGAACTGAATTGATGATTTTCTTACTAACATTTTCAGTCATCATCCCAGGACACCCTAGTGCTTATTTGTCTTGTAACTGGAAGATTGTACTTTTTGACCACCTTCCTCCAATTGTGCTTCTTTGTGTATTGGTTTTACAATTAGGAAAATAAACTTATCATGGAAATAATTTTAATAAGATCATAGAACAAACCCCAACCCCAACCCACCCCTCATTCTCTGCCATGTTACCAGGGAAGCCCATGAGGGAGATATCTACAGAATTCAGATTCCTCCTCTAGCTATGAGCATACACCTTGCAAGCCGCAGTCTCCTGCACCACAGCAGAGAAGATAAAAGAAAATCAATAGCTTCATGCAGCCTGTGGTCAGAGCTCATCACATCAGGGCTACTGCCGTTAGAGCGAGAATCCTCAGGAGTTTGCTCTCACAGACCTAGGTCCTGGCCATGTACACCGATGAGTCCCACCTGGCTGACGTCCGCCTTAGCCACTCAATTCAACAAACACTGAGCAACTACTATCAGCAATGTTGCCCCTCCCACTGTGGGTCCAAAATCAAGAAGACTGGTGGCTAAGCCAAAAATCACAGTAAGGGGATCCCTCAAAGACCAGCCTGAGTATGTAGGGGGAAGGATGAGGAAGGTTTCCAGGAGAGGGATATCTGAGGTCAATCAAGGAGGTGGGAATGAGCCAGCAGGATGAGGGGTGAGGGGTGCAGGCATGATGGAGAAGACAGCTTCTGCAGAGACAGACACAGTGCTGCTCAGACATTACTGTGAGCATAAATCTCTGGAAGAGCTGGTTAAAATGCAGGATGTGATTCCAGAGGGCAACGTGGCTGCTGAGATCTGCCTCTCCAACAGGGTCTCAGGTGATGCCAATGCTGCTGCTGGAAGGACCATGTTTGCTGGATGAAAACTGCACTTAAAGCAGCCAGGGGCTTCAGCAGTCTGTTTCCAAATTTTGCTGCACATTGGAATCACGTGGAGATTTAAAAAGTACTGAAGTCTGAAGGGACCAGACAACCTACAGAATGGGAAAAAATATTTACAAACTCTATTGTTCATATGGTATGTATCAGATACGTATCTGATAAGGGGTTGATATCCAAAATATATAAAGACATACAGCTCAATAATAAAAAAGCAAATAACCCAATTAAAAATGGGCAAAGGACCTAAATAAACAATCTTCCAAAGAATGTATACAAAAGGCCAATAGGTACATAAAGAGATGTTCCACATCACCAGTCATTTGGGTGAGGTGAAGGTGAAAGTCCCTCAGCGTGTCCCACTCTTTGCGACCCCATGGACTATACAGTCCATGGAATTCTCCAGGCCAGAATACTGGAGTGGGTAGCCATTTCCTTCTCCAGTCATTTGGAAGATGCAAATTAAAACCACAGTGAGATATTACCTCACTTCTATTAGAATAGCCATCATCAATAAGAGAAGAAATAACAAATGCTAGTACAGATGTGGAGAAAATGGAACCCTTGGCAATGTTGGTGGGAATGTACATTGGTACAGCAACTATGGAAAACAGTGTGGAGGAACCCACAAGGTTCCTCAAAAAATTAAAGTAGAACTACAACAGATCTTGTAATTCCATTCTGGGAAGATATCCAAAGAAAATGAAGACACTAACTCAAAAAGTTATCTGCACCCCCATGTTCATAGCAAGGCAGCATTATTTAAAACAGGCAAAGCGCGGAAGCAAGCTGTGTGTCCACCAGTAGATGGATGAATAAAGAAGTTGTGTGTGTGTGTGTGTGTACATGTATCTTTATACAAGATACACATGAAATGGAGTATTATTCAGCCTTTCAAAATAAGGAAATCCTACCATTTGTGACAACATGGATGAAACCTGGAGGCATTATATTAAGGGAAATAAGTCAGACAGAGAAAGACAAACACTGTATAATCTCACATGCAGACTCTGAAAAAACACAACAAACCAAAAAAAAAAACTCACAGAAAAAAGATCAGGCATGTGGTACCTGAGGCAGAGGGTAAAACGAGAGGGAACTGCAAGAAGGTGGCCAAAGGGGACAAATTACAAATTTCTAGCAACTTCCTGGTGGTCCAGTAGTTAAGAACCTGCCTGCCAATGCAGGGGACGAGTTCGATCCCCGGTCCAGGAAGGCCCCACGGGCCGTGGGGCGGCTAAGCCAGTGCTTTGCACTCCAGAGCCTGCGGGCCACCGCTGCCGAGCCCGCGCGCCACCGCTGCTGAAGCCGGGGCACAGGAGCCTGCGCTCTGCAGCCAGAGAAGCCCTGCAGGAAGAGAAGGCCCCGCCGGCTCGCCGCAACTAGAGGAAGCCCATGCACAGCAACAAAGACCCAGGAGCAGCCATGTGAAATAAATATACACATTCCCCGGCCCGGTGGCTCAGAGGGTAAAGCGTCTGCCTGCAATGCAGGAGGCTCGAGTTCAATCCCTGGATCGGGAAGTTCCCCTGGAGAAGGAAATGGCAACCCACTCCAGTTCTCTTACCTGGAAAATTCCATGGATGAGGAGCCTGGTAGGCTACAGTCCACGGGGTCACAAAGAGTCGCGACTTCACTTCACTTCACACATTTCTAGCTATATGGTAAACAAGTACTGGAACGTGAAGTACAACATGCTGACCACTGCGAACATCGCTCTATGATAGGAAAGCTGTGAAGACAGCACCTCCTAAGTGTTCTCCACTCAAGGAGAAAATCACTTTCCTTCTTTCTCTTCTTTTTCTAGTGTATCTATGTGAGATGATGGACGTTAGCTGAATGTACTGCAATAAACATTTTATAATACATGTAAATCAAACCATCATGCTCTATGCCTTAAACTCACACAGTGATGTGTGTCAATTATTTCTCAATAAAACTGGGTAAAAATGTTTAAGGTACTATGGTTTTTCCAGTGATAATGTATGGATGTCAAAGTTGGACTATAAAGAAAGCTGAGTGCAGAAGAATTGATGCTTTTGAACTGTGGTGTTGGAGAAGACTCTTGAGGGCCCCTTGGACAGCAAGGAGATCCAACAAGTCCATCCTAAAGGAGATCAGTCCTGGGTGTTCATTGGAAGGACTGATGATGAAGCTGAAACTCCAATACTTTGACAACCTGATGCGAAGAGCTGACTCATTGAAAAGACCCTGATGCTGGGAAAGATGGAGGGCAGGAGGAGAAGGGGACGACAGAGGATGAGATGGTTGGATGGCATCACCAACTCGATGGACATGGGTTTGGGTGGACTCCAGGAGTTGGTGATGGACAGGGAGGTCTGGCGTGCTGCAGTTCATGGGGTCACAGAGTCGGACACAACTAAGTGGCTGAACTGAACTGATGCCTGGCTCCACCCTCAAACAGGCTGATATAACCGGATGCAACCCAGGCACCCAGGCATCGGGATTTTTAAAATCTCACCCAGGTAGTTCCAGATGCAACAATAATTGAGAGTCCTTGATATTCAAAGGGCCGAAAGGGGGCCCCAGGCCTGTGGGGAGCTGGAGGGAATTGTAATGGGAGAAGTCAGCAGAGGCCAACCACAAGCCAAATGTCCATACTCAGAAGTCTGGATGTATATACAGAGAGATCTGCAGAAAAGAGTTAGAGGTAGTTGACAGGTAAACAGATAGATGGACGGATGGACGGACAGATCCAGCTGCCTGTAAAGGTCTCATTTCTTGAATAGCTAGTAGATATCTCAAAATGATGATGTAAAAATCCAAACTCCGGATTTATGCCCCCCACGAAAGGTTCTTCTGCTTTAGTCTTTCCCGTCTCAGGAAGTCTCAGCATTACCCTTCTGAAAGCTCTAGGAGTCACCCTTGAATCTCACTGATTTAGGCATCCTTATTTAATTTTTACTCCTAGTTCTCTAATCTGAAGCTCTTGAGTGGATTACTGCAGCTCACTGAGGACACTGCCTCAAACAGTGTTAACTTTTCCCTCACATGCTTTGTCATTTTGTGCTGTGAGCTCTCCAGCACTCTCAGAACTCTGGGAGGGCGTGCCTCCTGAGAGGTTTACATTTACTTTGCCAGAAGCCCAGGATTTTCACAGGAGGCATGGATCTCTTACGTTAGTTTATTGACTTGGAGTTTCCTAGAACCATACTGACAGACAGATTTCAATCCCAACTCTGGGTGAAGATAGTGATATAGTTATGGATTTTCAGGAAAAATTTTTTCCATCTAAAATCTGAATAAAAACATACAAATGTCCTTCAGACACTATTCTGCACCAGTGGGTAAGTTTTCTAGTGTGAATCTTCAAAGGCCCCAGCTTTCTGTGGGAGTCTCAAATGCAGCCTTTAAACTTGTAAGAGTCCCAAGGCATTATCCCCTATTCTCGTGTAGGTCCTGAGGTCTAAACCTCTATGCGACTGAGAAGGATTCCATGTAGCCATCTTCTGATCCCAAGCCCCAGGCTGTCAAAGCACCTTCCAGTGTGGTTTTGGCTCTGGTTTTCAGTTCATACTTCATTTTTAGTCCACTGGAAATGTTCTTACATGCTTTCTGCCTCAGTTACACATTTTAAAATGATTCTTTTTTATATTTTCACTAATATGTGAGAGCATTTTATAACAGGAAGCTTTCTGGGTAATCTAGTTTACCGTATTGCCAGAAACAGACATAGTAAATGGTAGCGTGATGCCATAAAGATGAATAGGATAGGTTAAAACGAAGCATCTCAGACCTGAAGAAAAACCCTTACAGTTTTTCAGGGATTTCTCCAATCATGCAACACTACACACAGAATTC
The DNA here is from genome assembly GCF_019320065.1 of Cervus canadensis. Classification (NCBI taxonomy): domain Eukaryota; kingdom Metazoa; phylum Chordata; class Mammalia; order Artiodactyla; family Cervidae; genus Cervus; species Cervus canadensis. The sequence goes on along the minus strand of NC_057392.1, from coordinate 33,922,475 downwards.
TACAGTGTTGTGAAATGTAGTAATATATGTATTTAGAAGCTTCTTTTGAGGTTTCTCATTTTAAAGCAAAGGTATTTTACAAAAGCACAGCCACATCCATTGAGGAAACACTTGTTCTGTCACAGTTAAAGTGGCTGAAATAATACCAAAAACAGCATATGGTGAAACCCAAAATGTGTATCTTTGTTAGTCAAATATTGTTGCATGATATGTGGAAAGCATTATAGAAGGGTAAAGAAGCAAATGTTGGAACAAATCACATAGTGTTCCATGTTTGCTATATATTTGGATGAAGCACTGATGTTTCAAACACATTTACGCTTATGGTATTCTCTGGATTCTGTTTCCAATGACAAAACACATGAAGAACTATTTTTTATGAACCACACACACACACCAAATAATATTTTCCCTCAGCTAAAGATAACATCTTTTAGAAAACCTACAATACATAGACAAGTTCAGAAAACTACTTCAAATCAATTTTAGAAATTCCCAAGCAAAGGTACAGATAAAGTATTGATAACCCCACATGGAATGTATTCCGTCATTCACAGGCAAGCTATTGGTAGCAAAGACGATGAAGCCAAAAGACAGCAATGGATGTTGTAGGTGATGTTAGATTTATAAAAACAAGACATTTTAAAACATAGGGGACTCTTTGCACTCTTTTTTAGAGGGTAACGTTCTTAGATCAGGTTCCCTGGGAAACGGATTCTGACAGGAACAGTCACATATAGAAATGCTACTGGGGAGCGCCCTTAAGGTCAACTGCGGGGACACGACGGAGGCAGGAGGAGGAACTGAACTGAGATGCAGTTCCCACAAGGTCCTTAACCAATGCGTTGCACAGCTCTGGGCCTGTGATGGCCATTCAGTGCAGTCTCAGCTCTCAGCAAGTCAGCCCACATTTAATCCAGCACCAATAAGTTGTTGACGGAGAGCTGTCCCTGGCAGGGTATGCGCCTTGGGTGAGGTGTCCTTCTTCCACTGAGTGCTATACCTAGAATGGCCTGCCAGCCACCAACATGGCGTAAAGGACTGGGAGAAATGCGCCAGTGTCCACAAAAGTAACCCCATAGAGGACTGCAGGAGAGATTGTGGAAAAGTGCCTGAAAGAACTGATTGACTGAAAGATGAGGTCTTCACTTTTCTCTTACAAAGAAATTAACTGATCCAAATGTGTTGACTTCGGTTATAGTGACAATTAGTGGACAGTTCAGTTCAGTCGCTCAGTCATGTCCGACTCTCTGTGACTGAAGGAGTCTTCTGGGCCTAGAAAAGAGAACAACAGTCTCAAAGGCTTCTTGCTGAATCATCTAACTTCAGAGAAAACAAAACAGAACTTTAGTTCCACCCTGATGCTCCAGGCCGGTTGCATCTATCTGGGACTTATCAACCCCTGTCTAGAAACCTTCCACCCCCTACAGCTGCCCAGAAGACTTATCACCCCCTGCCCAACTACAAATGTCATCTCAACAAAAGAATACTCAAAATATCCTGCCTGATTAACGTTTCCCTTATCACTTCCACAAACCTCCCTATAAGGATGAAGCCTCCCTGATCCCTTCTCAGCGCTCAGCCTGGTTGTTAGGCCGACTGTCGCCCCTCCTTGCCTGAATAAAGGTAACCTACTTCTGTTGAGGTCATCCTTCCTTTTCTGCCTCGCCCAAACTGTACCTTACAGTGACCCCATGGACTGCAGCACACCAGGACTCCCTGTCCATCACCAACTTCCAGAGCTTGCTCAAACTCATGTCCATCACATTGGTGATGCCATCCAACCATCTCACCCTCTGTTGTCCCCTTCTCCTCCTACCTTCAGTCTTTCCCAGCATCAGGATCTTTTCCAGTGAGTCAGCTCTTCGCATCAGGTGGCCAAAGTATTGGAGTTTCAGCTTCAGCATCAGTCCTTCCAATGAATATTCAGGACTGATCTCCTTTAGGATGGACTGGTTGGATCTCCTTCTAGTCCAAGGGACTCTCAAGAGTCTTCTCCAACACCACAGTTCAAAAGCATCAATTCTTCAGTGCTCAGCTTTCTTTATGGTCCAATTCTCACATCCATACATGAGTACTGGGAAAACCATAGCTTTGACTAGGTAGACCTTTGTTGGCAAAGTCATGTCTCTGCTTTTTAATATGCTGTCTAGGTTGGTCATAGCTTTTCTTCCAAGGAGCAAGCAACTTTTAATTTCATTGCTACAGTCACCATCTGCAGTGATTTTGGAGCTCAAGAAAATAAAGTTTGTCACTGTTTCCATCGTTTCCCCATCTATTTGCCATGAAGTGATGGGACTAGATGCCATGATCTTCATTTTTTGAATGTTGAGTTTTAAGCCAGCTCTTTCACTCTCCTCTTTCACTTTCATCAACAGACTTTAGTTCCTCTTTGCTTTCTGCCATAGGGTGGTGCCATCTGCATATCTGAGGTTGTTGATATTTCTCCTGGCAATCTTTATTCCAATTTGAGCTTCATCCACCTGGCATTTTGCGTGACATACTCTGCATATCAGTTAAATAAGCAGGGTGACAATATACAGCCTTGACGTACTCCTTTCCCAATTTGGAACTAGTCTGTTGTTCCATGTCTGGTTCTAACTGTTGCTTCTTGACCTGCATACACATTTCTCATGAGGCAGGTAAGGTGGTCTGGTATTCCCATCTCTTGAAGAATTTTCCACAGTTTGTTGTGATCTACACAGTCAAAGGCTTTGGCATAATCAATAAAGCAGAAGTAGACATTTTCCTGTAATTCTCTTGCTTTTTAATGACCCAATGGGCATTGGCAATTTGATCTCTGATTCTTCTGCCCTTCCTAAATCCAGCTTGAACATCTGTAAGTTCTCAATTCACATACTGTTGAAGCCTAGCTCGGAGAATTTTGAGCATTACTTTGCTAGCGTGTGAAATGAGTGCAATTGTGCGGTAGTTTGAGCATTCTTTGACATTGCCTTTCTTTGGGACTGGAATGAAAACTGACCTTTTCCAGTCTTGTGGCCACTGCTGAGTTTTCCAAATTTGCTGGCATATTGAGTGCAGCACTTTTACAGCATCATCTTTTAGGATTTGAAAGAGCTCAACTGGAATTCTATCACCTCCACTAGCTTCGTTGGTAGAGATGCTTCCTAAGGCCCACTTGACTTCTCACTCCAAGATGTCTGACTTTAAACAATGACAATTACAATTTTGAAAGCACAGTGAAAGATATAATTTTTCCATTTTGGTTAGCACATTGTTGGAAGAACTTTTTCAGCCATGACAGCCAATATCAAGTATCTAAATAAATTGAAAACATACACTTTTGAATTTCTACATCATCAAATGCTAAACCAAGTTTTTTCATTAAAGCATCTGATCACATAATGATGCAAGACAAATCATGTGCTTACCCAGAGCCAGAATAATTCACCTCAAAGCTCCTGGGCTCCCACAGTAATTTCCCAGTTGAAATGCTCCAGCGTCTTTCTAGGCTCTAGCTCCTAGATTGTGGGTGGTTATCCTCCTTACCACTTAGTAAAGCAGCCTCTAAGTCTTTATCTCCATGTGTCACCATCAATTAAAGAAGGGTCCTTCCTGGTGGTCCAGTGGTTAAGACTCCGTGCTCCCAATGCAGGGGATGTGGATTTGATCCCTGGTCAGGGAACTAAGATCCTGTGTGACGTGGGTGTGGCCAATAATAAAGAAATGAATGAATAAATTGTGTGGAAAAATATTTAAGCACATAGCTCTTTTTGTTTGTTTATAAATCATACACATGTGTTACACTATTGACAAATTATCTATTTTGTGTAACATATACAAAAATAAACATTCAAACAGATAAGACAATTGTTGCTCATAATGCATAAACTATGAAGAAACATAAGGCAATACCGAATGAAGAGAGATTCTACAATGTGGCATTTACTCTTCAAAAACATCACAGTCATGAAGGACAAAGATTTAGGGGCTGCTCCAAGCTGGAGTGACAAGTAAATGCTGCATGGTCCAGAGTTAGATCTTGAACTAATAACGGAAAGTTTGGAGAAAATAGGCAAATTTTGAGCAGAATCTATGGATTAGATGGTCAAGTTATATGAATGTCAATTTCTTAATTTTTATATTTGCCTTGTAAATACACTCTGAATATGAAAGGCTACAGGGCATCATGTATGCAACTTATTTTCAAGTAAGTTCAGGAAAAAATTAAATCCACAGTCAATGTATGTATATGTATTTATTTGTGTGTGTGTGTGTGTGTGTAGAGAGAAAAAATGAATGCAAATATGGACATTGTTAACAACTGGAAAATCTGACTGAAGGATATATAGAACCCAATGGATCTTTGCACTACTTTTCCAACTTTTCTGTAAATCTGAAATTCTTTTTAAAAAAAAGGTTAACAATATAAACAGAACAAAAATTCCTTTGAAAAGATGACACAAAAAACAGAAACTAGTTTAAAGCATTCCAGTTATTATTAGTACAAAACAATGTATTGATTTTACTAACATACTAATAACCTTTTCAACATTAGAATATTAAAAGTTATAGATATTTGTCCTGTCCTCTTTATGAAACTATTCCAGAGGAAAATCTTCAGTGAACTTTTTATTCATAAAAAGTTAAGCTTCCAGATTGTATTATAAAACCAATCCCTCTTTTAAAACATTACATTTAGTCACATAAAGCTAACTTTTATGGGGTAATATTTAACATTTGAGAATTAATGAATCATAAGCAATTTACCAAATATATTTACTATCTTATTTCCAACTGCTTGCAAGGTTTACATTATTTTAAGATAATGTTTATATTTTCTCATGAAATAAAATAGAAATGATTTCCTCTAAGACACTTAAAAGTCCGGTTCTAATCCTTTCCCACATTCCTGGTTCTCTCTTCCCTGTTACTATCAAAACAGACTGACATCCTCAGAGTAGTCAAGATTTGTATTATGTAGGAGAAAGTGGTCATAGTTTTAACTGCAAAAAAGTTACTCTTCCGGAGACTTCCCCTGTATGCCCTCCTCTTTCAAATCCCCAAAGAAGAGTAAAATGATACAGTTGAGTCAATGTCACAGAATAATCCTCCATTGTCTCTGTACTTCAGCACTTCTGACCAAACCTGACTGACTGACTGATGAAAAGGAGAGCCTGCCATCCCCAAAATTTAGAGGGGTCAGGGGACTGTGTGTTGATTTCAGAAAAGCATATGAGGAATACCTAGTTGCTTTAATTATATAAACAGACTGCAAAATGCGTATCAGCAAAGATTATGGTTTGAGTGTACATATACACCAGCCTATCAAGCTACAGCAAGGGCTTGTGTAATTTTGAAATAAGGTTCTTCTTAATTAAATTAATTAACTTAAAATTAAGCAGGCTGTGCGTGGCCTTTTTTTACTTACGGTGCAGCGAGTGGGGGCCACTCTTGGTGTGGCGCCCTGGCTTCAGGAGGTGGAGCCCGGGCTTCAGAAGGTGCAGCGCGCGGGCTCAGCAGGCCTGGCTCCCGGGTTCTGGAGCACAGGCTCAACAGCCGTGGCTCACGGGCTTAGTTGTTCCATGGCACGTGGGATCTTCCCAGACCAGGGATTGAACCCATGTCCCCTGCACTGGCAGGCAGGTTCCTAACCACTGGGCCACCAGGGAAGTCCCTGAAATAAGGTTCTTGAATACCATTGTGGCACGTCTCCCCACAGCAACAGCCCTCAGACACTGACCAGCATTTAATGAAATACCTATCGACAGTCAGAGTACCCCTAAACTCTGTGACAGATCTACTGTGTACAAGACCTTGCTGCGTACTCTGTGCTACACGTAGAATCTGATGAAGAAGAAAGCCATGTGCAGGAAATTACACTTTGCCCACATACAGGGAGTGAACCACAAGTGTCATCCATGAATGCTGCTCTGTGGATGTACAAGATCAAAGTGCCCAGGCTCACAGACAACTTATGGTGACTGAATGCGGAGGGATAAACCAAGAGTCCGGGACTGGTGAACAGAAGCCCTTTGAGATGCAAAGGGAGAAACCAAGCAGCTGTGCTGCTGAAACTGAGAAAATCCTTCAGCCAGAAGGCTCTGAGAAACCCTCTGACTGCCACTCCCACACTCGTGGCAGATACAGGGGAACAAGACAAACAGGACTTGATCCAGGATGCTTGTGAACTGGGTGCAGCTCCTCATACACGAGGATGGTACCCTTCACCTAACTGTGGATTCCAGGGCTGAAACAAGCCAGATCTGAGCACACCGGCAAATGAAGTAACCTCCTTTGTCAACTGAAGTGAATCCCTTATCAGTGGTGATGCTTCAGAAATATCCCAGGAGCATCAATCGGCAAGTGAGATCACTCACTTGTGATACTTTAGCTAAAACACTGAAAAACTCAGACAGCTCCTCACCTCCAAGCCTGGCAGGTGAGACAGATGCCAGCTGAGGAGGGAACATCTATGTCATCATTAGAGACCAGTCCACACTCATCACTGGGGCCAAAGCCCTCCTTCTTTGAAGCATTCACATCATGTGACCAGCCCAATTCCAGAGTACCTCAACGTGCACTACCTCTCAAGTCTACTTCTGCCTGTTTTTCCTCTCCATGCACTGAGCTAGGTTAATCCTAGCCCTTCAGACACTTGGGCAGGATTGCCGAACCAGCCTGGTGCCAGCCTGCTCAAATGAGCTCTTCAACCCTGGCCTGGCCCAGAACATAAGTCTCCCACTACCCTGTGCCCATAGTCAATCAGCTGCAGAACAATATCCAGGAAGATAAACCTTCTGGCAAGTGGATGAAGTCAGTCATGGAGCACACCTGGGAGTTTCAGGAGCCATGTAACAGAAGAGCAAAGCTGGGTATAGACGGCTATGAGTGTGCATATCTTCCAGCTATAGCTCTCTTCAGTCCCCAGCATCCAGGTTTTTGAATCCAGCATTCAAAAAACTAAGATCATGGCATCTGGTCCCATCACTTCATGACAAATAGATGGGGAAACAATGGAAACAGTGACAGACTTTATTTTGGGGGCTCCAAAATCACTGCAGATGGTGACTGCAGCCATGAAATTAATAGTCGCTTGCTCCTTGGAAGAAAAGCTATGACCAACCTAGACAGCATATTGAAAATCAGAGACATTACTTTACCAACAAAGGTCCATCTAGTCAAAGCTATGGTTTTTTCAGTAGTCCTGTATGGATGTGAGAGTCAGACTATAATGAAAGCTGAGCAGCGAAGAACTGATGCTTTCGAACTGTGGTGCTGGAGAAAACTCTTGAGAATCCCTTGGACTGCAAGGAGATCCAACCAGTCCATCCTAAAGGAAATCAGTCCTGAATATTCATTGAAAGAACTGATGCTGAAGCTGAAACTCTAGTACTTTGGCTACCTGATGCAAAAAACTGACTCACTGGAAAAGACCCTGATGCTGGGAGGGATTGGCGGCAGGAGGAGAAGGGGACAACAGAGAATGAGCTGGTTGGATGGCATCACCGACCCGATGGACATGAGTTTGAGTTGGCTCTGGGAGTTGGTGATGGACAGGGAGGCCTGGTGTGCTGCAGTCCAAGGGGTTGCAGAGTCAGATACGAATGAGCGACTGAACTGAACTAATCCAGATTTGGCCAGCACAAGCCAGATTTTAAAATTTGAAGGAAGCCATAGATGGAGTTGGAGGATTGTGTTCAGAAAACCCACCTGGAAGACACCTACTGACTGGCCCAAATCCTCAACCGCCTGTGGGCACTCAGGCTGATGAGCACTAACATAACCAAAGAATGCTTTTTACTGGTCACATGGGCAAGGCTTCCATAGACAGTATAATCCCTTACTTCCTTAAGCAGATGGCCGAGCATAAAGGCCAGGTCACTGATGCCAATCTACAGAGCACACCACACACCTGCTGAGAAAGAAGCACAGGGACCCTCCCAGCTCAGACACAAAGAGAATGAAGCAGTGGTATTCTGTACATGCAAATATTTCCAGTGTATTGGTCATTTTCCACCTGGTTTTTTCTTAACTGTTATGATTCATACATTAGCAACTAAAAGACTAATAGGATTCTATCCTGCTGTAAGAAATGCCTTCTGATGAAGCAGCAGATTTCTGGAACAATCTTTTAACTCAGCTTGTATTTAGAAATTGTCAAAGCACAAAAAACAAAAATTTTATAATGTCAGAGACTAGTATTGAAGAAAACTTTCAAGATAAGGCTCTTGAAAAACAAAGCCGCCTTATTTGCTGTTATTGCTGTTTAGTTGCTGTCTGACTCTTTTGGGACCCCATGGACTGTAGCCAACCAGGCTCCTCTGTCCATGAGATTTCCCAGGCAAGAATACTGGAGTGGGTTGCCATTTCCTGTTCCAGGGAATCTTCCTGACCCAGGGATAGAACCTGTGTCTTCTTTACCATTGAAGCACCAGTGAAGCCTAAAGAATCCTTATATTCCATGGTAAATTCCAAATCATTTTTTAAACACCTTTAGACATTTGCAAATAATTTGCCATCAACATTTCATTGAATGCTCAACTTGTCACCTTAGAAGTTTTATGAATACTGTTTTTAAGAACACAGTAAAGTAAGTAGATAAGGATGACAGAATTTAAGCCAATATTCTCCTGACCTCTTCCAAAGAAGAATAAAGCCAAAGGACTATAAGCCCTTTTGCCTCATACTTATAATAATTTGCATTAATAGTTTGTGATGGTTTTATCATTATATTTAAGAAAGCAGTTATTGCCTATTAAGAACAGCTGTTCTTTAGCAAAAGTAAAATTTAGACAAGATCTGATTTTAAAATTTCAAGTAGTTACATAACCTATGCTTTTACTTATTATATATTAATCAGACTATATTCAAACATGTAGATACATTTTTTAAAGTACTGCCCCTAAAATTATTCCTACTTACCAAATTTTCACTTACCCTTGCCATTATGATTAAGCATTTAGTGGAAATAAAAATCAATACTACAAGTTGAAATAAGCAAAGTATGTAAAATTACACTAAAACTCTTGTATGCTTTGGTTCAGTCGCTCAGTCATGTCTGAATCTTTGCGACCCCCTTGACTGCAGCATGCCAGGCTTCTCTGTCCATCACCAACTCCCAGAGCTTGCTCAAACTCATGTCCATTGACTCAGTGATGCCATCCAGCCATCTCATCCTCTGTTGTCCCCTTCTCCTCCTGACTTTAATCTTTCCCACCATCGGGGTCTTTTCCAGTGAATCTGTTCTTCGCATCAGGTGGCCAAAGTATTGGAGTTTCAGCTTCAGTCCTTCCAATGAATATTCAGGACTGATTTCCTTAGAATCAGTTTCTATTTCCTTAGAATGGACTGGTTGGATCTCCTTGCAGCCCAAGAGACTCTCAAGAGTTTTCTCCAACACCACAGTTCAAAAGCATCAATTCTTCGGTGCTCAGCTTTCTTTATAGTCCAACTCTCACATCCATACATGACTACTGGAAAAACCATAGCTTTGACTAGACAGACCTTTGTTGGCAAAAGTAATGTCTCTGCATTTTAATATGCTGTCTAGGTTGGTCATAGCTTTTCTTCCAAGGAGCAACTTTTAATTTCATGGCTGCAGTCACCACCTGGAGTGTGTTTGGAGCCCAAGAAAATAAAGTCTGTCACTGTTTCCATTGTTTCCCCATCTATTTGCTATGAAGTGATGGGACTGGATGCCATGATCCTCGTTTTCTGAATGTTGAGTTTTAAGCTAGCTTTTTCACTTTCATCAGGAGCCTCTTTAGTTCTTCACTTTATGCCATAAGGGTGGTGTCATCTGCATATCTGAGGTTATTGATATTTCTCCTGGCAATCTTGATTCTAGCTTGTGCTTCATCCAGCCCTGCATTTCGCATGATGTACTCTGTGTATCAGTTAAATAAAGCAAGGTGACAATATACAGCCTTGATGTACTCCTTTCCTGATTTGGAACCAGTCTGTTGTTCCATGTCTGGTTCTAACTCTTGCTTCTTGACCGGCATACACATTTCTCAGGAGGCAGGTAAGATGGTATGGCATTCCCACCTCTTGAAGAACTTTCCAGTTTGTTGTGATCTCCACAGTCAAAGGCTTTGGCATAATCAATAAAGCAGAAGTAGATGTTTTTTCTGGAATTCTGTTGCTTTTTAATGATCGAGCAGATGTTGGCAATTTGATCTCTGGTTCCTCTGCCTTTTCTCAATCCAGGTTGAACACATGGAAGTTCATGGTTCACATACTGTTGAAGCCTGGCTTGGAGAATTTTGAGCATTACTTTACTAGCATGTGAGATGAGTGCAATTTGGCGGTAGTTTGAGCATTCTTTGGCATTGCCCTTCTTTGTGACTGGAATGAAAACTGACCTTTTCCAGTCCTGTGGCTACTGCTAAGTTTCCCAAATTTGTTGGCATATTGAACACAGCACTTTCACAGCATTATCTTTAAGGATTTGAAATAGCTCAACTGGAATTCCATCACCCCAACTAGCTTTGTTGGTAGAGATACTTCCTAAGGCCCACTTGACTTCTCATTCCAGGATGTCTGGCTCTAGGTGAGTGATCACACCATCGTGGTTATCTGGGCCATGAAGATCTTTTTTGTATAGTTCTTCTGTGTATTCTTGTTACCTTGCATGCTTACTACTTATATTTATTTATTTTGTTGTGTCGGGTCTTAGTTGTGGCACACAAGATCTTTGTTGCATCACGTGGAATCTTTCGTTATGGCACACAAATTCTCTAGTGTGGCACACAGGCTCAGTAGTTGCAGCACAGGCTCCAGAGTGCCCAGGTTTAGTTGCCCTGCATCTGTGAGATCATAGTTTCCTAATATATAGAGACAGAAAATCGATTAGTGTTTGACTATGACCATAGGCAGAGTGGCTGGAAAGTAGGGAATGACTTTTAGTACTTATCAGGGTTTATTTTCAGAATGACAAAAATGTTCTAAAATTGATTGTGAGAATCATTGCAAATATTTGTGAATATCTTAAAAAACACGGATCTGTATACACTGTAAATGGGCAAATTTATGGTATGTGAATTATAACTTAATAAAGTTGTTATTTATTTTTTAAGGGAAAAAAAAAGGTAAATCATGAGGACCCTTCATGTTGTGCTTTTATAATCACACCCACCTTCTTCCCACCCCTCCCAATCCTCTTTTCTATTTAGTGGCAATTGCTACTTTGCCTTCTATTTCAAAATTCTGCTATTTAAAAAATGTTACGTAAGTTAAGATCATACACGAGGTAACCTTTTGGGATTAACTTCTTTCACTCAACATAATTTCTTGGAGATTCATCCAAGTTGTTATATGTATCAATAGTACATGTAGTACATGTACTACTACATGTAGTAGTGTGTTTATGCCAATCCCAAACTCCCAATTTATCCCTCTCTTTCCTCCTAATAACCATAAATGTGTTTCCTATATCTGAAACTCTTTCTATTTTGTAAATACATTTGTACCATTTTTTGTTTCAATTTGCATTTCCTTGATGGATAGTCTTGTTAAACACCCTTTTTTGTGCTTCTCTGCCATCTGTTTATCCTTGTCAGTGAAATGTCTGTATATGTTTGTGCTCATTCTAATCAGACTGAGTTTTACTGTTGAGTTTGTGATGTTCTTTCATTGTTTAAAATACTAGTCCTTCTACTGTACAACACAGGAACTCTACTCAATATTCTGTAATGACCTATATTGGAAAAGAATGTGAAAAAGAGGGGATATATGTATAACTGATTCACGTATTGTACACCTGAAACTAACACAGCATTGTTAATCAACTATAAGCCAATGAAAATTTTAAAAATTAAAAAATAAAACACTAGTCCTTTGTTGGATAGATGTTGTATTAGCTTCCCAGGGCTGATGGAGCAAATCACCACCAACAGTGTGTCTTAAAACAGTGGAAATGTACTCCCTGGCAGTTTTGGATATGTGAAGCTCAATGGGAAGCTGTCAGCAGGGTTGCTCTCCCCCTGGAAGAAAGGCCATCTTCTGCTCCTCCAGCCTCCAGTGGCTGTGGGCAGTCCGGTGCTTGTGGCCCCTGCTCGCTCTCTCTGCTCTCTCCTCACCTGGTCTCCTCTGCATGTTTCCCTGGTGGCTGCATCACTCCAGTCTCTGCCTCTGTCTTCATGCTGGCGTCTCTTCTCTGTAGGTATTTGTCAAATTTCCCTCAGCCTTTTTCTTACAAGGAAAATTGTGTTAGCATTAGGGCCCACCTGGATAACCTAAATAATGTCCTTATCTCAAAAGCCTTAGTTTAATTACATCAACAAAGACCCTTTTTCCAAATAAAATAACATTTACATGTTCCAGGCATCAGGACTTGATATTTTTAAGTAGCCATTATTCAGTCAATCATGAGTGGTTTGTAAACATATTTCTCCCAGTCAGTAGCTTTTTAAAATCCTTTTAACAGGATCTTTCACAGGGCCAAAGTTTTTTTTTATTTCGATGAGGTACAGTTTATCAATATTTCCATTTATGGATCATGCTTTAGGCGTCCAGTGGATGTGCTATTTGAGAAGCAAATAGGTGAGACTCACCTATTTTGGCACCAACTGAAGAGTCCTGTATGCAAAGACAGTCATTACAGGAGGAAATGTAGGCTGGAGCAGAAGTGAAAGAAAATTTATTTGTGGCCTCTTTAATGTGTGAAGGCCTTGATAGCAAGTGGGCAAAATAACACAGATAAAGCTATATTTTAAAAGGCAAAAAAACCCTATTAACTTTGTCTTTCGTCACTTTGGGAAGTGATGACAGCCATCTTGCTCTGGCTTTAAAATAGCAAAGGAGTTAAACTGAATCTTGAAGAACAAACTAACAGTACTTCTAGATGGATTAAGAACTGGAGAAAATCTGTAAAAAATGTTAATGCAATAATTGATGAAATTTGCATACAAGTTGTAGATTAGGTAACAGTATTGTATCAGTGTAAAATTTTCTGATTTTGATCATTGTGCTGAAGCATGTAAGAGGTCATTTTTTTTCCTAGAAAATACATAAGGTTTTTTAAAATTTTATTGAAGTACAGTTGATTTACAATGCTGTGTTAATTTCTGCTCTACTTGGTGGCTCAGATGGTGAAGAATCTGCCTGCAATGTGGGAGACCTGTGTTCGATCCCTGAGTTGGGAAGATCCTGTGGAGAAGAGAATGGCAACCCACTCCACTATTCTTGTCTGGAGAACACCATGGGCAGAGGAGTCAGGTGGGCTACGGTTCATGGGGTTGCAAAGAGCTGGACATGACTGAGCGACTTTCACTTTTCATAGTTGATTTACAATGTTGTGTTAATTTCTGCTGGACAGCAAAGTGACTCAGCTATATATTATATATATATACACATTCTTTTTCATATCCTTTTCTATTAAGGTTTATCACAGGATACCGAACATAGTTTCCTGTGCTATACAGTAGGACCTTGTTGTTTATCCATCCTATATAAAATAGTTGAGGGCTTCTCAGATGGTTGCTAGTGGTAAAGAACTTTCTTGCCAATGCAGGAGACATGAGTTTGTTATCTGGGCTTGGAAGATCCCCTGGATGAAGACATGGCAACCCACTCCAGTACTCTTGCCTGGAGAATCCCATGGCCAGAGAAGCCTGGCAGCTACAGTCCATAGGGCTGCAATGAGTCGGACACGACTGAGTGACAAACCACAGCACACACATAATAGTTTGCATCTGCCAACCCTAAACTCCCAATCCAACCCTCCCCTACCACCCCTTCCCCTTCAAAACCACAAGTCTGTTCTCTTCCTCTGTGAGCCTGTTTCTGCTTTATAAATAAATTCTTTTGCATCCTACCTTGGTGTTTTGACCTGAGGCAACCCCGCCCTGGAGTCTACAGGATCTATGGTAGGGCTAATGGCATCCTCCAGTAGGGTTCCCACCAGTGGGCAGCTCCCATGACTGCAGCTGCCAGTACCACCATCCGTGTGGCAGACCACTGCCAACCCACACCTCTTCAGGAGACTCTCCACCACCAGCAGGGACATGGGCTTCAGTCTCTTGTGGGGTTACTGCTCCTTTCCCCCTGGGTCCTAGTGAGCCCAAGATTCTGTGTGTACCCTCCAAGAGTGAAGTCTCATTTCCCCCAGTCCTGTAATCCAACCCCACTGGCCTTCAACGTCAGATTTCCTGGGGGCTCCTAGTCCCTTTGCCTGTATCCCTAGGCTGGGAAACCTGACGTGGGTCTCAGAACCTTCACAACAGTGGAAGAACTTCTTTGACATTACTGTTCTTTAGTTTGTGGATCGCGCACTTGCCAGGTATGGGATTTGACCTTATTATGATTGTGCCCCTCCTACCATCTGGTTGCAGCTTCTCCTTTGCCTGTGGATGGGAGGCATCCCAGCATCCTCCTGTCCATGGTTGTTCAACAGCTAGTTGTGATTTAGGTGCTCTCTCAGGAAGAGATGAGCACACGCCCTTCTACTCTGGCGTCTTTAACCAATCAGCTCTCGGGCACCTGTATTTGTATTTTAGACTCCACATATAAGGGATATCCTATGGTATTTTCCTTTCTCTGCCTTAGTACGATTATCTCTAGGTTCATCCATGTTGCTGCAATTTTCATTCTTTTTATGACTGAGTGATATTCTATTGTATATATGTACCACATCTTGTTTATCCAATCCTCTGTTGATGGACACACTTCCATAGCTTGGCTATTGTAAACAGTATTACTATGAACACTGAGGTACATGAGGTATCTTTTGTAATTATAGTTTTGTCTGGGTATATGCCCAGGAGTGAGATTTAAGTGGTAGGAGAACCATACCTCCAATCTACTTTCAAATGGAATAAATCTGTTTCCAGGTGGAGGCAGGACGGTAGATCACTCTCCAAAAAGGGTTTAGAACCCAAGTGGTCAAGAGGGAGAGTAGCCAAAGACACCAGATGCCCTAGAATCAGTGGCTTATCTCAGTGGTTCTCAGATTTGGCTGAATCACTTGGAAGCTTTTAAAAATCCCTAGTGTCTTAGCATCACTGCATCTCTCTACTCACCTAATCGAGATATCCAGGGATGGCTCTAGAAGGTAATTTTCACTATCCCCAGGTGATCCCAATGCAGTGTTTGCTAATCAGTGTCTTAAGAGTTTTGCTCCTCAAAGTGTGCTCCGTAGATCAGCAACAAATAAGCAACACCTGGGAACTTGTTAAAACTACAGAATCTGAGGCCTAACCTCAAATATACTGAGCCAGAAGCTGCATTTCAACAAAACCCACAGGGGATTTATGTGCACTTGCTTCCCTGGTGGCTCAGCGGTAAAAGAATTCGCCTGCAATTCAAGAGCCTGCAGAATGCCATCCCTGGGTGGGGAAGATCCCCTAAAAGAAATGGCAACCCACTCTAGTATTCTTACCTGGGCAATCTCACGGACAGAGGAACCTGGCAGGCTTCACTCTATTGGGTCACAAAGAGCTGGACTCAACTTAGCCACTAAACAACAACAAAGAATCTGATAAATATCAGAACTACTCAAAGAACTAATAAACACGAGAAAGAAGGCAAGTCGTGGAGGCACAGTAAGGTCCGTGCCTGTTTTTACTAAGTTCCCCAGTGAAAGAGCTTCAGTATCCTCGGTCTCAGTCAGTCTCTTAGGTTAGATAAAACTTACCTTCCCTCTGGGCACAGGTCCATTCTTCCAACCTGACAGGATTTGCAGACCACTGTTGAAAGGCATACACGCACAGATACGACTATAGGGCTGGTCGGCAGCGTCCTTCCCTGAGGCCGACTTCCGCTGTTTATGTGCGGTCACATGACTATCACAGAGCGGAACCGGAAGGGCCCGCAGAGGTTGCCGGGAGACGACTTTGCTGTTTCGGTGAGATGAAGAGATGAACTGCTATCTCCCAAACCAGGGGTCCGTCCAAAGACAGGACTCTTGTTGTCATAACCTCAGCGTCCTCATCCACCTTCACATTCTTTCTTGGATTCCGAGAAACGGACTTGTCGGGAGGGTTAGGGTGTGAGAACTAGGAGGAAGAGCCAGAGGCTGGGGGAGGGTGCATAAGAAGCGCTTACAGGAGATGGAGCCAATTTCAGGGCCGCTAATTACTGTGAACAGTGAAAGTGTTGGTTGCTCAGTATGTCCCACTCTGCAACCCGCCAGGCTCCTCTGTCTGTGGAATTCTCCGGACAAGAATACTGGAGTGGGCCATTCCCTTCTCACGGGGATATTCCCAATGCAGGGATCAGACCCAGGCTCAAACCCAAGTTTCTAGAACATTAGTGTTCTCAAACTTGGGAGATGGCAAACAGATTACACCTGTGAAAGGACAAGGTGTGAGCACAAGGCGTTAACACGTAGGGCCTTGAGAGTCAACTTCAGAATTTAAAAGAAGGCTTTAATACACCCCGGCAAAGAACCGAATTCCTAAATCTCTAGAGGGAAGAAAAAAATGGTTTTTACAGGTAACAGTTGTTACATAACTCAACTGGCATTGTAAGAAAAACTTGAGAGTTCAAAACAAGAGTTGCTGTTAAACATTTAGCCCTCGAATCTATTTCGTAGATTTGGGGCC
Organism: Cervus canadensis; assembly: GCF_019320065.1. Lineage (NCBI taxonomy): Eukaryota > Metazoa > Chordata > Mammalia > Artiodactyla > Cervidae > Cervus > Cervus canadensis. The sequence continues at coordinate 33,905,967 of NC_057392.1, read as the reverse complement.
ACACTTACTTACCTACCTCTGAGTTCCTCAGGTGAAGGTTGTGGACCAGGTACTACTTAAGAACACTTCCAATTCACAGTTCCAGTTCTGTGACCCTTTATGGCTGAAATTCCATTTAGTATGCCCCAAGATATACCAGGCGTCCCCAGTGGCTCAGCAGTAAAGAATCCGTCTGCAGTGCAGGAAACATGGATTCTATCCCTGGATCTAGAAGATCCCCTGGAAAAGGAAATGGCAACCCACTGCAGTATGTTTGCCTGGAAAACCCCGTGGACAGAGAGTCTGGTGGGCTACAGTCCATAGGGTTGCAAATAGACACGACTGAGCAAGTAAGCATGTGAGCACCTTAAAAGGAATAATATACTATTTAATGTCCTACCACTGAGGCAATTTAATAGGATAAAATCTACAAGTGTCCTGAGTCAACCATATTTTGTTTTTATAACTTTATACTAAATCATGACCGAAGTCTGAAATTATTAAGAAACACTGCATTTCTCTTTGAGCAAAACAATATTTAAAACACAAAAATGCTGGAAAATAATGTCAGCATTTTTTTCCTGTTATTTCACATTGTACATGAGGCCAGTATACTTTATGGTGTAGCTAGCCATGCTCATATAATAGCACTCCCATAGATAATCTAAAAAATAGTGTGAGGTTTCACAAGTGTGTGGGTATCTCTTGCCTATTCTGAACACCATATTCTGGTTGTCATACCTGCTTTGCTGTTTGCATCTTTCTGTCGGCCCCTCCCTTATTCTGACACATGGTATCATCTTAGTCAAAACTGACCTTTTCTTGGGGTGGGAACGGAGGGATAAAGTAGCAGTTTGGGATTAATATACACTCACTACTATACATATAATATAACCAAAGGACCTACTGTATAACACAGGGAACTATACTCAATACTTTGTGATAACCTACAATGGAAAAGGATTTTAAAAAGAATATATGTATAACTGAATCACTTTGCTGGACACCTGAAACAAACACACTGTCAATCAACTATACTTACTTCAATTTAAAAAAAAGAAAAAAAACTGACCTTTTCTCAGTCCAAATGTCTATAGTCTTTCAGTGGTTTGTAGGGCAAAAAAGATCATATTTATCGGATGAAAGGTTTTCCAAAAGAAATTATAAAGTAACAACATTAAATGAAATTAAAATTTCTAAGGATAAGCCAAAATGTAAATACTCTATAATATTTTGTGTAATAGAAACAAAAGTTGAATAACCATGCTTCTCATAAAAAATGGATAGAATTGAGTGTATGTGATTCAGAAAGTTAAAAAAGTGAAAAGAAAAACTTACCAATAGTAAGTTGTGCACTTAGTTTCACTTTACAAAAATTGGAGAGGGTATTGGAAAAGGAGAGGAACTGAAACTTCATAGTTTCAGAGTTTCAGGACTTTTCATGTAATTTCAAAATAATCTCTAACATTTTGTTTTCTCTGTCTCTCCCTTGTGCTGGAATAACTGCCAAGTGACTCTAACTGGTAGTTAAATTAGGGAGATGAAGGGGTTAATAAGGTGAGGCAGCAACATGTGGGAGAAAAAATACAAGAAATCACTTCAAGAAGCTGTGAGACTTTCAATAAAGCACTTAATTTCCCAGATCTACAATTTGAAGGAGATTGAACTAAACAAACCAGTTTTATTCCAACTTTAATGTTTTATTATTCCTTTAATGGTTATTACATCAACACATAACACAAAATCAAACTTTGCAATAAAATAGCGTAATGTTAGTGACTTGTGTTTACAACCTAAAGCCCAAATGAAAATGACACATGCCTATGACAGTCCTAACAAATGGGTAATGACATTATTTCCCCTAAGTAAAATAATAACTCAGAATCCTTCTCAACACAAAATTCAGATAGTTATCGCTTCATTCATTCATTTGTTCATGCAACAAATATTTATTCTCTATCTCTTCTGAGTTCCACTGTAAAACAAGATATAGTCAGCCCCTGTCTTCAGAGAGTGTACACATTTTAGAAAAGACAGACATTGATACAAGTGATTACAGCAAGATGAAATGCAGCATGAGAGATGAAACCCTTTTTGCTCTACCTGGTTTAAAATTTAGACTCTCTTAAGATAGAAGTTTAAGAAAATAGGTTATAGAACTTACATAGTTTCCCATATAAGGACTTCCACTCACATTAGGTATTTCTGTGACAGGGAGATTTTAAATGCTCTTTATAGCTGAGCACATTGCTACTTCAACAATGGAAAAGTTCAGATGGACTTCCCTGGTGGCTCAGATGGTAAAGAATCCATCTGCAATGCAGGAGACCTGGGTTCGATCCATGGGCTGGGAGCAGGGCATGGCAACCCACTCCAGTATTCTTGCCTGGACAATCCCCATGGACAGAGGAGCCTAGCAGGCTACAGTCCTGCTAGGCTCTTTGAGTCTGAGCTTAGTACTAAGCACAGCACAGCACCGAGGTTCAATCATCAAGAGAGAAGGAGTATCAGATAGCCAAGAGCAGTCTCTGCCTTTGTGTTTAACAGTTTCCTCGACTAGTAACATTCATTTTCTAATTCTCACTTGGCAATATTTATTTCCATATAATCTTATAAATTTGTTAGATTTCTTAGTTACGAAGTAACTGTTACCTAATTGTCCACAACCCTATGTATACCTTTTCATCTATTTATAGAATACTATCAGTATACTATGGGGCTTCCCTGGTGGCTTAGAGGGTAAAGCGTCTGCCTGCGATGCAGGAGACCCAGGTTTGATCCCTGGGTCAGGAAGATCCCCTGGAGAAGGAAATGGCAACCCACTCCAGTACTCTTGTCTGGAAAATCCCATGGACGGAGGAGCCTGGTCAGCTACAGTCCATGAGGTCACAGAGTTGGACATGACACATCAGTATACCATAAATTATTTCACTTAAATGTGTTAGTCCAATCAAACTGCCATAATGAAACATTACATTCTTGGGGGGCTTATAAACAACAGAAGTTTATTTTTCATAGTTCTGAAGGCTGGGAAGTCCAGGATCATGGCAGAGTCTATGTTTCATGAGAACTTCCAGGTTCATAGACAGGCTTCTTGCTGTGTCCTCACATGGTGGCAAGGGCCAGGGAGCTCTGTGGAGTCTCTTTTGTGAGCACATTAATCCTACTCATAAGGGCTCTGTCTACTCTCAGAGACCCCCATTTCCCAATACCATCACATCGAGCATTAGGATTTCAACTATGAATTGGGGAGAACACAAACATTCAAACCATAGCAATAAGTAATTCCTGATATTTGAAGGAATAACATACTTTACAAAAGAGATAAGGGGAATAACCACTTTCTATTATGATTAATTACTGCAGAACTCAAATTGTTTTGTGTATGTTCCTACTATGGATTTTTTAAAGTATCAGAATTGGAGAGGGTGTGGAGAAAAGGGAACCTTCTTACACTGTTGGTGGGAATGTAAATTGGTGCAGTCACTATGGAAAGCAGTATGGAGTTTCCTCAAAAAACTAAAAATAGAGTTGCCATATGATCCAGCAATCCCACTCCTGGGCATATACTCAGATAAAATTCTAATCTGAAAAGACACATGCGTCCCTATGTTCATAGCAGTAGTATTTACAATAGTACTTCCATGCCAAGACATGGAAACAACCTAAATATCCATCAAGAGATGAGTGGATAAAGAAAATGTGGTACATACATAAAATGGAATATTACTCAACCATCAGAAAGAATGAAATAATGCCACTTGCAACAACACGGATGGACCTAGAGGTTATAAAACTAAGTGAAGTAAGTCAGACAGAGAAAAAACAAACATGATATTGCTTAAATATGGAATCTAAAATATGATACAAATCAACCTATCTACAAAACAAAAACAAACTCACAGATATGGAGAACAGACTTGTGGTTGCCAAGGGGGCAGGATGGATTGAGAGTTTGGGATTAGCAGATACAAACTATTATATATAGAATGGATAAAGAAGGTCCTACTATATAGCATAGGTAACTAGATTCAATATCTTGTGACAAACGATAATGGAGAAGAATATGAAGAAGAATATATGTATAACTAAGTTACTTTGCTGAACAGGAGAAATTAATATATTAGAAATCAACTATACTTGAATAAATTTTCTTAATTAGCATTTCATAGACATGTTAAAAACCTAAAAGAAAGTGTATCAGCATAAGTGAAAAGAATCAGGAAGCTCTAGATAAGTCTAGCCAATCATAATTCCATTAAACATATTTTAAGAAGGTGAAATTTGAATACATGACAAATTAAAGGGGTGGAAAAAGATATTCCATGCAAATAAAAGCCACATGGAGGTTAGGATAGCTATACTTACAGCAGACAAAATAAACTTAAAGCAAAAATTTCAAAAAGAGACAAAGAAGACTTCTTCATACTATATACAAAAATAAATGGAAACTGGATTAAAGACTTAAAATGTAAGATCTGAAACTCCTAGAAGAAAACATAGGCAGTGCACTCTTTGACATCAGTCTTAGTAAGATTTTTTTAAATGTATCTCCTTCAGGCAAGAAAAAGAAAAGCAAAAATAAATAAATATGACTATATCTGAAAACCTAAACTGAAAACTCAAAACTAAACTGAAAATCGCTGCACAGCAAAGGAACATAAATGAAAATATACCCTACTGAATGGGAGGACTGGTGCTGAAGCTCCAATACTTTGGCCACCTGATGTGAAGAGCCGACTCATTGGAAAAGACCCTGATGCTGGGAAAGATTGAGGGCAGGAGGAGAAAGGGGTGACAGAGGATGAGATGGTTGGATGGCATCATCAACTCAATGGACATGAGTTTCAGCAATCTCTAGGAGACACTGAAGGACAGGGAATCCTGGAGTACTGCAGTCCATGAGGTAGCAAAGAGTCGGACATGACTTAGTGACTGAACAACAGCTGAATGGGAGAAGATATTTGCAAAGGACATATCTGATTAGGAGTAAATATCTAAAACATACAAAGAACCCAGACAACTCAATATTAAAAAAAAAAAAAACAATTAAAAATTGGGCAGAAGACCTGAATAGACATTTTCTCAAAGAAGACATACATATGTCCAACAGACATATGACAAGATGATCAACACTACTAATCATCAGGGAAATAATAGATCAAAACCACAATGAAACAGCACCTTGCACCTGTCAGAATGACTCTCATCAAAAAGAGAACAAATAACAAGTGCTAGTGAGAATGTGGAGGAAGGGGAACCCCTCCGACACTGTTGGTGGGAAAGTAAATTGGTGCAGACACTATGGAAAACAGTATGGAGATTGCTTAAAAAATTAAAAATAGAACTACCATACAATCATGCAATTCCACTTCTGGTACTTTCTTAAGGAAAAAACCCACTAATTTAAAAAGATTAATGAACCCCTATGTTCATTGTATATGTGCATGTATGCCCCCCTGCATGTATATAAAGATTCTACCTTTCTTCCACAGTATCTGCATTAATTTCTCAATGTGTATTTTCATTTGACATACAATGTCATTCTAAGTAAAGGAAAATTTAAAATTTCAAGCATCAGCATGAATGTTATCATTCATCGTTGTACTGTACAATGCTAGTTTTAAATGCAAATATAAGAGCATTTAACTTGCATTTGCAGAGTCACCAAAATCACACAATTCATATTTCACAGCTTGTACATGCGTATGCATTTCATTCTTACCAGAAAAGTAGAAATGCCACACAAGACTGACCAAACTGTTTATATTTCTTTATATGTGCACATTCTACCAACACTTTCTTACCTTCAGCTTACTAATAAATAGAGATTGGACTGAAAGAAAACTATGAGTTGTCCTATCTTTCATTTTCCTTCTATGACATCATTTTCAGAGTGGCTAGAAAACAGAAAATAATAACACTCCTCAGTTATTCATATTTTATAGAACATCATTGCTCTTCTATGTCCAAAGCAAGTTCTGTCCCAAAGGAACCAGAAAGGCCTCTCAGCACTGTCAGTACCCCCTGGGGCCCCAGGTACAGAGGTACTGATATAGAACCTGCACACAGAAGTATTCTCAAAAGAAAATTCAGACATCATTACTTGATATGAATATTTCATTAAGCAAGAAACAAACTGGGAATTCAGTTTGGTTCAGTCGCTCAGTCGTGTCCGACTCTTTGTGGCCCCATGGACTGTAGCACACAAGGCCTCCCTGTCCTTCACCAACTCCCAGAGTTTACTCAAATTCATGTCGATTGAGTCAGTGATGCCATCCAACCATCTCATCCTCTGTCATCCCCTTCTCCTCCTGCCCTCAACCTTTCCCAGCATCAGGGTCTTTTCAAATGAGTCAGCTCTTCACATGAGGTGGCCAAAGTATCAGAGCTTCAGCTTCAGTCCTTCCAATGAACACCCAGGACTGATCTCCTTTAGGATGGACTGTCTGGACCTCCTTGCAGTCCAAGGGACTGTCAAGAGTCTTCTCCAACACCACAGTTCAAAAGCATCAGTTCTTCTGGTGAATTAGGAGTCTTCAAACTAGACGTCGTTAGAAGCTTAGCTTTCAGTAGTCACAGCTCAAGTTCATAAAGCATGAATGAATGAGTTCATTTTTGTGTGATTAGTTACTAAAATTTCCACTTTTTTAGAGTAATATAATTATTAAACTTACTAGTTTGTAGCTGATTGGCTACAAAGCCGTCACTGACATTAACATGTGAGTGGTAAGGTCACACTAACATGAAGAAAGCTTAAATCTGTTTAAGGTCAGAGCCCGCGCTTTGGAGAAAACACCCTGACAACATAACAATGGAGTTTGCAGTCAGAGCAGGTACCAGTGCAATTCGTAGAAAGAAACTAGGTAGTTGCTTGGATTAGGGGATGGAAAATAGGGTTTGGTTGCTAAAACCTTGTCCACCGAAGCCAAACAGAAATACAGAGACAGAGCTTCGAGGGAACAGAAAAGAGTAGCTTCAGTATTTTTCCCAGGCAAAAGGGAATCGCAGAAGGCACCTCAAGAATTGTGCCCTCCTCTCTCAAGAATAGGGAGAGGTTTTATATTCTCATGAAGGTCCTGCCTTTTTTTTTTTTGCAAAGTTTCAAAACGCCACAGTTAGCATCAGGCAACTCAGCAACTGCGACAGGTATCCCTAAAGTGATAGGCCCATTACCTTCTTTCTGAAATACAGAATGCTACAAGAGAGTCGGACACGACTGAGCCACTGAACTGAACTGACGAGAGAGTACCGGGGGAGAAAAAGGCCAGGTGCAGACTATAATCTACACGGAGTCAAAGAGCAATCCGCTTTGTCAAGGACGGGTCCAGCTACAAGTGTTTGTTAGTAGTAACAGCTGAAGAAACAAGCAACATTGTTTAACTCTTAGCTGGTATGTGCCAGAGGCCCTTCACTCATTTCTGGTTTGGCTGTAACAGTTTGAACCTGAAAAATACTTAAAAAGTAGAATTGACAGGACTGGGTAACCAATAGGACACGGAAAAGCTAAGGAATGATAAATAATCAGGAAGATTTTCCCAGGCTTCTGGGCAAGTAACTCAACAGATGCTATTGCCATTTTCTGAGAGGCAAAGAGAAAGAACCTGGACCTGAATATTTCAGAGGTCTGCAACCTCCCTAACAAAATCCATCCGGTTACTCCAAAAGCTCCTCTCTGTTTCGGCTTGCATATCCCTTTAACTGAAGCTTCCCTGGTGGCTCAGAGGCAAGGAATCTGCCTGCAATGCGGGAGCCCTGGGTCGGGAAGACCCTTAGAGAAAGGAATGACCTACCTACTCCAGTACTCCGGCCTGCAAAACCCCACCCCTTTAACGGCCTCCATGCAGTGGGCTGACTGCTTCAGCCGGCAAACCATCAAGAAGACTCTTCTCGCCAGAGGGAGCCCTTGCGCACGACCTAGAAGATGGGCGGCGGGCCCAGTAAACCGGAAGCTTTTCACTCCCTAAAGTCCCCGCCCCTCAAGGTGTCATGGTGGCTCCTCCCCTAAACCCTACAGCGGGAGGCCGAAAAGCGCGGGACCACTGACTCCGCCCGGCGGGAAACAGCCGCGGCCGCGCGAAGGCGCAGTCCACCTTAGATCGCGTCAGGGGACACCGCCTTTGGGGGCGGGGCTCCGCTTACGCCGGGGGCGGGCCGCGCGTCACGTGACCGCCAGCCAATGGGCGCGCGCGGCTGAGAGTTTGAACGCGGACGGCGGCGCGATCCGAGGTCTGAGGCTGGGGTCCCGGAGGTCCCGGCGCGCGTGCCCGGGCCTTCCCGCGGAACCTGGTGTGAGCGGAGCGACAGCTGCGGCGGAAGCCGTGGCCCAGGTACAGTTCCGGGCGTCCCGCGAGAGGCGGGTCTGTGGGCCTGACGCCCGCCCGCCCCGGCTCGCCTTCTCCGGGGAAAGGGCCGCGGCTTTCCGGGCCCAGGGGCGTCGTGCCGCGCCCCCAGGCGCGGGGTCTCCTGGTCCTAAGTTCGGCGGCCAGAAGCTCGGTCCTGGGGCCGGCCCGCCCGTCGCCCTTCTCCGAGTTCGTCTGTTCAGTGGGGACTGAGCCTCCCGCCGCGCGGAGACCAGGAGGTGAAGCGTTCGCGGGACTCGAAACCCAGGCTCGAGCAGAAGGGCCCGCAGGCCGGCAGCCTGAGCAGGTGGCGTCCTTCGCTTTGGCCGCTTCTCCCTCTGGAGAAGCCGCATTGGCTGGTCCTCCCGGCCGCCCAGCGGCAGGGGCGACGCAGGGTGAGGGTGGAGAGCTCCCGCCCTGGTTCTTTGGAATCCAGACCCCTAATCCGAGTCCAGGGCGGCCCTGTCTTGACTTCTTCTCCAGCCCTGCTGGCCGCCACACCCCCTCTTAAGACCGTCGGCCCAGACGGGAAGGAAACTTCTGACGGGACTCATCTCCTTTTTAATTTTAAGTTGACTTAATGTACGAACGAAAGTTTTTAAGATAGACTGTGCTTTTAAAATAACTAAGCCAGCTTGCTTAGTTACCTGATTTGTCTGGCTCGCAAACATATCCAGGTTTGAACTAAAGAAACTTCCTTGTGGTAGGTAGGGTGTTTTATACATCCCGCTTAATGCCAGCGCTTTAAAAATAGTAGATGTCCTGGCTGTCCTGGAAACATGCCAGTATATATTGTATCTGTATTGGCAGAAAGAAAATATTTAAATGAAATCTACAATATCTGTATTTAAGAACCCAGAGGAAAATAAGGAAGGCCTGGAGAAAATACTCAAGAAAATGTAAGGTTCTGGAAAATATTTGACAAACTCAGAGGAGATGAAGATGTGTTTTGTAGTGAAAACTTATGTATATAGATTGCCATAGGAAACAAGAATTTTTTTTGTAATTTTAAGATCTGCAGAGTACAATGTAGGGCAAAAGGTGTTCATGCAAAGTAGTCTGTATTTAGTAGTAAAATACTGATGCCATCATAGTGAATAGTATATAGTAAGCCCCCAGTATTCGTTACAGAATTAATAAGTGGCATTATTACAGAGTCTTTGGGTTGGAAATCTTGATTAAACCTTTCCTATAAAGTACCTGAGGAGGATAAAATTATGCCACAAATATTAATGTAATTTAAAAGCTGCAAAATGTAGATTATTACCAGATTATCTACTTTGGGCTGATTCTACAGTTACAAAGCCTCTAATCATTTTTTATGGACAACCTGTGTTTTCAATTTTGTTTTATATTTGATACCACCCCTTCAAAAATTAAATGATTTCTATTATTTTTAAAGTCCTAGGGCAGAAGATGGCCAAGGAAAGATGCCTCAAAAAGTCTTTTCAAGATAGTCTTGAAGACATAAAGAAACAAATAAAAGAGAAAAGGAGTAAAAATTTGACAGAGATTAAACGAAAGTCTTTGATCATTGCACCATGCCAAACAACCAGTAAGAGATTTTCATGTTTCCTGTACATCACTTTTTAAGGTTAGATTTAGTTACTGATAAAAGAAATTTTTATTTTCTTTCAGCCAACACTTCCAAAGTGCTAAACTACGAAGACAACAACAGAATGTTAGCCTTAGCTTTGGAAAATGAAAAGTCCAAATTGAAAGAAGCCCATGATGTCATCTTAAAGCTGAGGAGAGAATGTTACTTCCTCAGCTATCAACTATACACACTGAAAAATAAACTTAGGTCACAACAGACAGAAGAACCTGCTCAGGTATTTTCATCGGGAAGGCTGGATTTCTTAGGAAGAAAATGTTAAAGCCTTAAATTAGCAATTTAAATCAATTGTGTTCTTTAATTATACTGATAGCTCTGTTATTAGTGAGTTGGTCAGAATGTCTTTTCTCAGTGTTCTAGCCCCATAGTTGTGTGTGGCCAGTTAAGAATGCTTCAAGCATACTGGTGACACTCCTATAACTTGCTTCCGAAAGAGTGTAGCAAGACAAGGTATAAAATAAATAGTTTAGCCTCTTGCATGGCCAGACCCTTTGAATGGTCAGCAAAGTGAGTCAAAGGGAGGGCAAGAAAGCTGAAGGTCTGGAAGTGGTAGTGGAAGCCGAGTAGTCCAGAAGTTTTAATCAGTGCTGTTAATCTTAGCTTTTCTATGTCATTTTGCTACACCCGTGGGGTTATGTAAGGACTGCCTTAACTGGGGAGATGAGAAGTAGTTAAGTGCTTTATGGAGAATCATTTTTACCTACTAGTTGGCTAAATTAGGACAGTTCGGTTCAGTCGCTCAGTCGTGTCCAACTCTTTGCGACCCCATGAACCGCAGCACGCCAGGCCTCCCTGTCCCATTACCAACTGCCAGAGTCTACCCAAACACATGTCCATTGAGTCGGTGATGCCATCCAACCATCTCATGCTCTGTCATCCCCTTCTCCTCCTGCCTTCAATCTTTCCCAGCATCAGGGTCTTTTCAAATGAGTCAGTTTTTCACATCAGGTGGCCAAAGTGTGGGAGTTTCAGCTTCAGCATCAGTCCTTCCAATGAATATTCAGGACCGATTTCCTTCAGGACAGCTCTACATTAACTGCCAAACAAGAAATATCTTGAACATTTTGCTGTCAGCTTTTTAATCTGATTCTGTTTGTGTCCAGGGGTGTATAGAAAGGCCAGCCAAAACAACACATGGAGAAAGTTTGGTTTAGGATCTTAGAAGAGTAGTAATGAGCTAGTTTCTCCTCTCATTTTCCCAAAGGCCACTGCCCAGGAAACTCCATGGGGCAGAGAAAGAAGTCAGGTGGTAACACTTAGATGTCCATCTGTCTGCCATACCAGTGAAGACAGCTGTGTTGGCACCTAGGGCAGCAGCAGAAGCCAGAGCATAGTGCTTAGGGTAGGGGGATGGACTCAAGAAAAGAATTAAGTCCTCTGTCCATCTAGAGGAGGGGTCAGTGAAAGAGTTTTTGCTTCCCTGCAACCAAGGTGATTCCACATCTCTCCTGTGTATAAGACATAGAATGTATGTGTATATATACATACATGTAATATATGCTGTGATAGAGAATTATCTATAAAGATTAGATTTTTTTTTTCTTTTTAACCTTCGTGTAAGGGTTAGATTATTTAAAAAAAAAAAAACAGCACTTTTTTCCCTCAAAATGTAATCTTTCCTAATTTTTTTTCTTGTTTGGTCAACTAGTGAGGAAAAATATTTCTCCCAAGACATTTGACTCTTCCTCTTCCCTTTTCAGATTTTTGCTGAAATCACACAGAATAGTGTCAAGTGAATATTCAATAAGATAATCACAAAAACTGGTGGAAAAATTCTTTTATTATAGACCTTTTGACATTTATCAATGATTTTTTAGTATTAAAAGATAGCATTAGTTGCCAGGTGAAAGTATTCTTAACATTTAAAACATCAAAGTTGTTTTCTGCCACATGTTTATGTGTCACTTGCTCTCAACCATCATTGGGTACTTGTGCATCCTTGTTTATGAAGTCAATTTGTAGTGATAGAGAAGCTTAAAATGCTTTAATAAGAATGTTTTTTATTTCTTGCCTACCAATAATTATCTTGCCTTTTAAGGGTTAATCAGTACTAATAGCGTTTCTTACGTTTTATTATGGATCTTGTAAAATTTTATATCTCTCTGTAGTTAAATATCCTCTTATTTACCTTCAGTAATACTAGCTTTAGAACATTAGCTGTATTGATAATCAATTTAAAGCTTTTATTAACAGGGTTAAATTTCCAGTTTTATTTCTGATGAACAGTTTCAACCTATTAATTATAATGTCTGTATATTGTTTGTCTATCAGATAACACAACTGCACTGAATTGGAATGACTTTTAAGGAATCAGACTGGGCCTCTTGTTTCCCTGACACACATCTATTTATACACATCTGCCTGGGTCTGCACTGTCTCTCCTTTTCCTTCTGGTGCCATTGGCTGAAGTGTCTGTTCCTATCCAAGGCCAGTCCCTCCCATGTGATCCAATTCTCACCTTTTCTTCTCCTCTAGGACTTTGCTCCTGAAAAATCCTGGATGAGACTGCAAACTATCTCCCTCTACCCAATTGTTCCAGTTATGTACAAATGTGCTTTAGTATCTCTCTCACCTTAAGAGGAAAAGAAGATAAATGGAACCTCTCCTGATCTCATTCTGCTCTCTCCTCATTTCTCTGCTTCCATTCATAGGAGAACTTTTCCAAAGAGAATAGAGCACTTACTGTCTTCCCTTCCTCAGCTTCCATTCACATTTGAACTCTGTTTCAGACTTTCATCCCCACCATTCTGTTGTCACTGTATATCTGGGTCACCAAAACCTCTTTGTTACCAAAGTCAGTAACTTTGGTCACTTTTCTTTCTTTGTTGGCTTTGAAGTACTACTATGGTACAGGGATGGCTTTGCTGGAAGTTCTTTGATCTCAGCTTTCTTAGCATCATAATCTCCCTGTTTACCTTCCTGACTGTTCCATGTATGTCTCTTTTGCTGGCTTCTTTACTCCTAAACATCAGTTGTCCTAGACCCATCGTATCCCTTCCATAGCTTTAAATATTGTCTGCCTGCTGGTGACTTCCAAGTTTGTCGCTCAAGATCTACACACACACACAGTTATTACTTGATATATTCACTTAAGTATTTATAAAGCATCTGAAACATACTTTGTACAAAGTATAAACTCTTTTTCCCCCTTCCAAAGATACTGTGGAGTTCTGCCTCCCTCTGTAAGTCTTGCTTAGCTCAATCAGGCAGCCCAGCTGCTTGCTCAAGTCAGAACCACGAGAAGCTTCCCTCTCACTCATTGTCCCTACTTCCACCCCTATTCAATGTGAGCACACTTTGTTACCCCAAAACCTTCTAGGCTAAACCTTCACAGCTGTAGGATTCAGTCCAAGTGGACATGTCTTGCTTGATTGACATGATGACTTCCTAGCTGCCTGTGCCTTTGGCTCTTTTCAGTCCATGTTTCACATAGTGGTCTGATTGATCTTTTTAAAACTTAGATCATTTTACTTCCCTGCTTAATATTTAAATGACTTCTCATCACACTTAGACTAAATGCCAAACTCGGCCCTCAAGGCCCTACATCATCTGGCCTCTGTGTGCCCACCTCCTCCTGGTCTTTTCTGTGACTGTGTTCCAGCCCCAGTGGCCTTCTTTCCTAAACACAGCAAGGGTTTTCCTACCATGAATTTTGTATTTTCTGTTACCAGTGCTTCTCCTTCAAGTGACTGGCTCTTTGCATTTCTTCAGATTTCAGATGAAAGTCATCTCGTCTAAAAGAGCCCTCCAGACATCAGTTACTCTGCCATTTCACCCTGAGTAAATATTTCCTCCATTGCATTTATGACTACTAGCTTTTTTACATTTTCTCTCCCTATGCTAGATTGTAAGCTTTAAGAGGGTAGTACTTATTCTGTTTTCTAGTTATGGATTCAGTTCCTAGAACAGTCGCTGGCATCACAGGAGACTGTCAGTAAGTATCTATTGTTGAATAAATGAATGCTTTGTTGTGAATATTTTGGTTGTACCAGTGTTTTCTGTGTTTTAATACATTAACAGAACCTAGAATTATGTCCCTCTGGAATGGACTCCAAAATTGGAACGGACTCCAATAGTGACAACAACTCCAGAGACTTGTTTGTGAAGCATTTACCGTTAGTATCAAATTCATTATTATTAATACCAATAAATATTTAACTGTGATCCATTTGTGAAAGGAAATTAGCATCATACTGACTCGTATTTGAAGTCTGATACTCTCTCAAGAATGTATTTAAGGAAATTTGATGTGTTGAAATTCTGTCCTATATAGCCACACCAAAGCTTGCTTCTATTTAGTTACTTTTGATGTCTAGGGATAAGAAGCTTCTCTTGAAGCTTCATTTGTGTTTTTCTTGTATCGTGTTTTTATTCTAAGAATTGGATGTTCGAATGTTGGTTATTTTGCCAGTAACACAAGTAGTCTGGTTTAGAAAAGAAATCTAATAAACTACCATATTTAACAAATTGTCACGCTGACTTGCTTATCCAGTTCATTCTGAAATACCATCAGACCTCATATACTCCTTCTCTTGAATTAAGGGTACTTTGTTTGCTTATGAATTACTGAAATAAAATTAGATTAGTCAAATGCACAGATCTTAATTACAGAGTGCAGTGAGTTGGACTAATATATACACCTGTGAACTGAAACCTGGGTTAAAGTGCAGAGCATTGCCATTGCTCTGGCCGGGATCTCTCAGCTGAGCACTACTGACAGCTTGGCCTGGATCATTCTTTGTTGTGGACATGGTCCTAAGCACCGTGGGGCATTTAGCAGCGTCCTCGGCCTCTACCCGCCAAATGCCAATAGCAGCCCCCTCTCATAGTTGTAAGAACCAAAGGTGTGTCTAGACATTGCCAGGTGTTGTGAGGGCCCAGGGAGAGTGGGCAGGGTAACTGTCCCCAGGCGAGAGCTCCCGTTGTGAACCATCCCTCCATGGCCCTTCTGAGGTTGTGCTCCTCTCCTTGCAGAAGTAGTCACTAATATGATTTCTGTCCCCATATTAATTTTAATCATGAATAGTTTTTAAACTGTTGAATATTAAGATCTGATGCAATGTTTATGTGAAGGCCAAAAAGTAAGATGAGATAATTGAGTTTTTATAAGATTTCTAAAATTGTTATTGATTGGTTGCTATTATTGTTTCCACAACTTGTACTTAAGTTTTTATGTCTAGAGAGGTAAATTCTGTATAGAAAAAAAATAAAATTAGAATGAAATGGCCATATTAAAGCATAGAAATGGAAATTTCTTATTCCATGAACCAAAGGGAAAAAATTTTTAAAGAAAATGAACAGTGTTAATTCAGAGGAGTCAGTAGGTAAATGCCACAAAAGTATGTTGTACCAAAGAAAATCACAGCTTGGCTAATGATACAGTAGGCTCCAGAAGAGGAATCTAACTGAATTTCTTTTAATGTAGTTTATACATTAATCTGATTGGCTGTTTCTCCAGTTAAATAAAATGATGAGTTAGGGAAAGTGTTCAGGAGGAACTGTTCAATTTGAGGTGTTCCTCCTAGGGGGAGCTGAATATCAGTCATAACAAATCTGCTTCCATGTCATCATCATAAGTGTTTTTGGTTTCCTTTGATACAGAACAGATACACTGATTTAGAATGGAATTATGAAATGTTACTAAAAGAAAAAAAACTTTGTAGAAAATCTTAAATGCTTTTATTGCATAACTGTTAAGTTTTTTATTTTTTATTGGTACTTTCTAAGGCAAGTTCTTGAGGATGCTGACTGTCCAGGACAAGAAGAATCATTCCAAGTAGAAGGTAATTCAAATGAAAATCTAAAAATACTGTTAAGGCACGATGAGATCTTTGAGAACAAGTAGCAATTTGTTTTTACTTTTTAAAATCTGCTCATCTGGTATTCTGCTCAAAGCAAATATCTATTTATTTTATACAGAATAACGAAAGAGTTTTAAAATCCACCCATTTTTATTTTTCCAAATCTGTAGTCAAAAACCTGGGTTACAGCTGTGGCTGCAGTTTACTGAGCCTATGTGTTACACCCCGTTAGGCACTTAACATACATTATCTTACTTAACCCTTGTAACAGCCTTGGGATACATAGGGACAGACAGTCAAGAGGAAGTAAACAGTAAGCTCTCCAGATTTTTATTTACTTAGAGTAAATGGAAAACTACAGGAAGAATTTTCATTAGTTCCATTTTTAACTTTGAATTCTAAGATTCTTAATTTAAATTTCCATAAAGTGAACCTATTTTTCTCATTTATTTTATTTTTTTAATTCTCAGAGCCAATACCTACTATTTCTCAAGACAGACCAGGATTTGATTTGGATTCAAGTGAAGATAAGTCAACCGATATTGTCTTACCTAGAACTATATCTCTCCGTCGTGGTTTAAAGAAATACATTAACAGTCCATGTCAGATTACTGCTGTGGATGATTTTGGAATCAGTCATTTGTCAGAGGACTCTTTGGAACTCGAAAGGATTAGATTTGCAGACCCACCTATAAGCACACGGATACCTGAAAATAGAGAACAAAGTGTTTGTCGGTACAACAGGAGTCAAATTTACTCATCACCAAGGCTGATTCACCCAGGACGAGCTACTAAAACAAAGAAAAACGTTTATGATTATAAATCACAACAAACTAAAAGTAAGCATAGAGGTGCCAAAGAAAGAAAAGGAAAAGAGAAAGCTAACAAAAGGGGAAAATCAAAATCTGTATCAAAGTATAAAGGGAGCAAAAGTGAAAATAAAACTGTTTCCAAAAAAAAGTTGAATGAAGTTGTCACCTCCTGTGATGCTTACAATTTTAATTTGGAAGAAGGTGTTCACCTCACTCCTTTCCGGCAAAAAGTGTGTGATGATGCTAAAAGAGAAGAAACCAACAATGAATCTGAAGTGAGCATCTGTGAATCAAGCTGTTCAGGAGATGATTCTGATGACCTCTACGTCCCCACGTGCAAGTCCAGTCCAGATCTCAGCAGTGAATCAACTAGGAGTCCTGTCCCCAGGCCTCGACCTAAGCGAGCACTAAGACATCAGGGCGGAAAGGGGACGGAGGGCTCTGAGACAAGGGAAGCTCCTCCTGGTGAGTGATTCACTTGTTTGGCTGCATTCTTGATGTTTATGATAAATGATCACTCCTGGTGCTTATATACTAGCATTTACCATCTGCTTCTCTGGAGGAGGTTATAGACTTACCATCTGTCTCTTTGGGGAAAATTAAATAGTGGGGGACTAGAGATGGAAACCACAGTGTGTTGCTTTGACATACTTTAAGCTAATTTAAATCCTCTTTAAGAACAAATAGTACTTGTCATGGAGAGAGTGTTTTTACTTTCAGTAAATGAAACCTTCCAAAGCGAGGAAAGTTGTGGAGTTAGGTTGAATTAAAATTCCCATTATGCACTCCCCCGAAACATCGCCCTGAAAATGAAATCAAACTTAAATCCAGCGACCTGTAATTTTAATGACTTTGCTTTATCGCCAACTTGACAGGATCCAGAATTTAAAATAATTTTCTATTTAGTGAAGGTGGCCTAATAAGACCAAGAAAACCTTTTCCTCAATTCCTTAGTAGTATTTTATAAGACATGTGTAAAACATCTAAAAACTGTGGCTTAGAAAACCTTGCTTTTATTGGTTAGATCAGAAAGTAGCCCAGATATCGACAATACAGCCTGCTGCTGCCCACAAAGATTCTTATCTGGGAATTGTGTTAATAGTGTGCGAACATAAACAGGCAAGTTTTATCATTCTCAAAATGCTGTTGTGCTAGCTCATTTGATCCCCGTAACAGCACTGTTATGGTTGTTAATGATGGTGTTAGTCAATTGTATCTGACTCTTCGTGACCCTGTGAATTGTAGCCCACCAGACTCCTCTATCCATGGGATTCTCCAGGCAAGAATACTGGAGTGGGTTGCCATTCCCTTCTCCAAGGGATCTTCCCTATGGAGGGATCGAACCCAGGTCTCCCGCATTGCAGGCGGATTCTTTACTGTCTGAGCCACCAAGGAAGCTAGCCACCTAGTTAGGTGGTGAAAAGTGAAAAGTCGCTCAGTCGTGTCTGACTCTTTGTGACCCCATGGACTATACAGTCCATGGAGTTCTCCAGGCCAGAATACTGGAGTGGTTAGCTGTTCCCTTCTCCAGGGGATCTTCCCAACCCAGGGATCGAACCCAGGTCTCTCGCATTGCAGGCAGATTCTTTACCAGCTCAGCCACCAGGGAAGCCCAGTTAGGTGGTTCAGTTCAGTTCAGTCGCTCAGTGGTGTCCAACTCTTTGCAACCCCATAGACGGCAGCACGCCAAGCCTCCCTGTCCATCACCAACTCCCAGAGTTTGCTCAAACTTAATATCCATTGAGTCTGTGATGCCATCCAACCATCTCATCCTTTGTTGCTCCCTTCTCCTCCCACCTTCAATCTTTCCCAGCATCAGGGTCTCTTCCAGTGAGTCGGTTCTTCACATCAGGTGGCCAAAGTATTGGAGCTTCAGCTTCAGCGTCAGTCCTTCCAATGAAGATTCAGGGTTGATTTTCTTTAGGATGGACTGGTTGGATGTCCTTGCAGTCCAAGGGACTCTCAACAGTCTTCTACAACACCACAGTTCAAAAGCATCAATTCTTCGGCACTCAGCTTTCTTTATAGTCCAACTCTCACATCCATACATGACTACTGGAAAAAACATAGCCTTGACCATCCGGACCTTTGTTGGCAAAGTAATGTCTCTGCTTTTTAATATGCTGTCTAGGTTGGTCATAACTTTTCTTCCAAGGAGTACGTATCTTTTAATTTCATGACTATAGTCACCATCTGCAGTGATTTTGGGGCCCAAAAAAATAAAATCAGCCACTGTTTCCACTGTTTCCCCATTGGTAGCATGCAAATATCTCTTTTAAGAAGTATGCTGTAATGATTTTAGAGTAAATCAAACAAGATTGGCCAAATGTTGATAATTATTGAAGCTGAGTAAATGGGGGCTCATACTGTTGTCTCCATCTTTGTGTACTTAAATTTTCATAAGTTTTTAAAGGAAAAAAACACTAGTGTTACTCGGAATTTGGTCCCCAGACCTTCAGCATCACCTGGACACTTCTTAGAAAAGCAGAATCTCATGCCATACCCCACATCCTTGAATCATCATCTCTCTTTTAACAAATTTCCTGGAAGATTGGTATATGGGTAAAAGTTATAGAAGCTTTATTCCAGAACATAGCAACTGATCTGATGTTGTTTAACCATAGTTTCCAAACCAAAAGTTGGAATAATTAGTATAGTACAATTTGTTTATGTAGGGACAAGAAAGACAGAATATATGAAACCCAGGTAGCCCTGAAAAGTGGTTATTAAACATAAAATCATTTTACAGTTTAAGTTTAGTTTTTCCTGGGAAAGAGTTTGCTTTTTAAAGCAATTTTAAGAGATTATTTGCCTTGTAGTGTTCTTACTGTGTGCTGGGTACCTGTCTCCCAATATAGATGTAGCTCCAGGTAGAATAACTTGGATGTTTCTGATAGGAAAATCTTTGGGTAACTTTTTAATATACCAGCTTTATTAGCACACGTGCATGCTCAGTCATGTTCGACTCTGTGACCCCATGGACTGTAGCCTGCTAGTCTCCCCTGTCCTTGGGATTCTCCAGGCAGGAATACTGGAGTGGGTTGCCAATTCCTCCTCCAGGGGATACCCAGGGATCGAACCCACATCTCCTACCTTGGCCGGTGGATTCTTTACTACTAGCACCAGCTGGGAAGCTTTACTAGAGGGAACCCTGTTTCTCCTCGTTTACATAGAGACTATGACTTAGAATTCTCTTTTATTTAGTATTTGGTTGGCCAAAAAGTTCACTTGGGTTTTTCTGTTAACACCGTGTGTAGAATAGAATGCACTTACGTGGCTTTCTGAGACTGTAAGAAATCAGTTGATAATAACCTTTGGAATTGAAAGAGATAGAGACCTGGATAATTCTAAAGAACAAGGTGTGACTAAGTGAAGTTGCATAGTTGAAACTAATTCATTGTGCCCCAGCTATCATGGAAGAATTTTCTTTTTTTTTCTTTAAATTTTTAAGAATTTTAAGTTTTAGTAAGCTATTGTTTTAGTAAATTGTTCACAGCCACAATAATTATTTCAGTGTTATACTGAGAGGAAAAGATGAACAAGTTTTTAAAAACCTGTATTATAAAATGCTGGATTCTGTGTACTTAAATTTTTTTTTATTGAAAGATGCTTGCTTTACAATATTGTACTGGTTTCTGCCATACATCAGCATGAATCCTCTATAGGTGTACACGTTCCCCCTCTTGAACCGCTTGCGTACCTCTCAGCCCATCCCACGCCCTGGGTTGCCGCAGAGCGCTGGGTCGAGCTCCCTGTGTCACACAGCATATCCCCACGGGCTCTCTGTTACATGTGGTGATGTACGTTTCCATGCTGATCTCTCAACTCCTCCCACACTGTCCACTAGTCTGTTCTCCAGGTCTGTCTCCATCACTGCCCCACAGATAGGTTCATCAGTACCGCCTTTCTAGATTCCATACACATGTGTCAATATACAATATTTGTCTTTCTTAATTCACTTTGTACAGTAGGCTCTAAGTTCAACCACTTCACTAAAACTGACTCAAATGTGTCCTATTTTAAGGCTGAGTAACTTTCAATGGTATATATGTACCACAATTTCTGTATCCATTCATCTGTTGATGAACATCTAGGCTGCTTCCATGTCCCAGCTGTTGTAAAAAGTGCTGCAGTGAACATTGGGGTACATGCACCTCTTTCCCAATTATGGTTTTCTCAGGGTATAGCCCAGTAGTGGGATTGCTGGATCATATGGTAGTTCTGTTCCTAGTTTTTTAAGCAAACTCCATACTGTTCTTTCTATGTAGCTGTATCAATTTACATTCCCAACAGTGCAAGAGGGTTCCCTTTTCTCCACATCTCTGCAGAATTTATTGGTTGTAGATTTTTTAATGATAACCATTCTGACTGGTGTCAGGTGATACCACATTGTAGTTTTGATTTGCATTTCTCTACTAATGAGCAATGTTGAGCATCTTTTCATGTGTGTGTTGGCCACCTGTTTATGTCGTCTTTAGAGAAAAGTCTGTTTAGGTCTTCTGTTTGTTTTTCCGGTATTGAGCTGTGTGAGCTGCTTGTATATTTTGCAGATTAATCCTTTGTCAGTTTTGTTTGCAATTATTTTTTCTCATTCTGAGGGTTGTCTTTTAATCTTGTTTATCATTTCCGTTGCTATGCCCTTTGGAGGGCTTCCCTGGTAGCTCAGCTGGTAAAGAATCTGCCTGCAATGCAGGCAACCCCGGTTTGATTCCTGGGTTGGGAAGATCTGCTGGAGAAGGGGGCAGGCTACTCACTCCAGTATTGTTGGGCTTCCCTGGTGGCTCAGCTGGTGAATCTGCCTGCAGTGCGGGAGACCTGGGTTTGATCCCTGGGTTGGGAAGATGCCCTAGAGAAGGGAATGGTTACCCACTCCAGTGTTCTGGCCTGGAGAACTCCATGGGGTCACAAAGAGTTGGACACAACTGAGTGACTCACTTTGCTGTGCAAAAGCTTTTAAGTTTTATTAAGTCCCATTTGTTTACTTTTGTTTTTATTCCCATTACTCTAGGAGGTAGGTCAAAGAGGATCTTGCTGTGATGTATGTCATTGAGTGTACTGCCTATATTTTCCTCTAAGAGCGTCATAGTTTCTGACCTTATATTTAAATCTTTAATCTATTTTGAGTTTATTTTTTGTGTATGGTATTAGAAGGGCTTCCCTGGTGGCTCAGACAAAAGAATCTGCCTGCAAGGCAAGAGACCTGGATTTGATCCCTATGTCAGGGAGATCCCCTGGAGAAGGAAATGGCAATCCAGTATTCTTGCCTGGAGAATCCCATGGACAGATGGTATTAGAAAGTGTTCCAGTTTCATTCTTTTACATGTAGCTGTCCAGTTTTCCCAGCACCACTTATTGAAGAGGCTGTCTTTTCTCTATTGTGTATTCTTGCCTCCTTTGTCAAAAAAAGGTACCCATAGGTGCGTAGGTTTGTCTGGGGGCTTTCTATCTTGTTCCATTGATTTATATTTCTTTTTTTGTGCCTTGATGACCATATTGGCTTGATGACTGTGGTTTTATAGTATAGTGTGAAGTCAGGAAGGTTGATTCTTCCAGCTCCATTCTTCTTTCTCAAGATCCCTTTGGCTATTTGGGGACTTTTGTTTCCATATAAATTGTGAAATTTTTTGTTCTAGTTCTGTGAAAAATACAACTGGTAGTTTGATTAGGGATTGCCTTGAATCTGTAGATTACTTTGGGTAGTATAGTCATTTTTCACAATATTGTTCTTCTAATCCAAGAACATGGTATATCTCTCCATCTGTTTGTGTCATCTTTGATTTCATTCATCAGTGTTTTATAGTTTTTTTGCATACAGGTCTTTGTCTCCTTAGGTAGATTTATTCCTTGGTATTCTTTTTGTTGCAGTGGTCAATGGGATTGTTTCCTTAATTTCTCTTTCTGATTTTTCATTGTTAGTGTGTATGAATGCAAGGGATTTCTGTGCTAGTTTTTACCCTGAAACTTTCTATATTCATTGATTAGCTCTAGTAATTTTCTGGTGGAATCTTTAGGGTTTTCTATGTATAGTATCATCTCACTGCAAATAGAGTTTTACTTCTTTTCTGATTTGGGTTTCTTTTATTTCTTTTTCCTCTCTGATTGCTGTGGCCAGAACTTCCAAAAGTATGTTGAATAATCATGGCAAGAGTGGGCAGCCTCTCTTCCTGATATTAGAGGAAATGCTTTCAGTTTCTCACTGTTGAGAATAATGTATGTTGTGGTTTGTTGTGTATGGCCTTTATTATGTTGAGGTATGTTCCTTCTAAGCCTGCTTTTTGAGGAGTTTTTCTTTTTATCATGAATGGGTTGCCATTGCCTCCTCCAGGAGCTCTCCCCCACCAGGAATTGAACCTGCCTGTCCTGCATTGCAAGAGCCCCCAGGGAAGCCCTGACCCTCTCAGTGTGCTGCTGGGTTCTGTTTGCTAGAATTGTGTTGAGGATTTTTGCATCTATGTTCATGAAGGATATTGGCCTGTAATTTTCTTTTTTTATGGTATCTTTGTCTGATTTTGGTGTCAGGGTGAGGATGGCCTTGTAGAATGAGTTTCGGAGTTTTCCTCCCTCTGCAGATTTTGGATGCATGTAAGGTGTGTAATCGCATAATTTCAGTCCCTGTGTTTGTCTGTTTTTTGGAACTGTACTCAATAAAACTTGTTTTTATAGGTGCACTGCTTGAAACTCACCAGTCACCTCATTTTAGCCTGAAGGATATCACGAATGTCCCTTTGTATCCTGTGATGAAAACTAGAAAGCTTTCTCTTTCTCCAAAAAAGAATGTAGAAAGCCCACCAGTGTCTTTACGTAAACGCAGGTGCACAGCTGCCATCGTGAACTATAAGGAACCCACGCTTGCTTCGTAAGTATTTGGCTTGTGGGAACTCACTTTGAATGACATACCTGGGAGAGTAAGGTTATAGAGCTTCATTAAAGGGTGAGCCTTATTTGAAATACACCATTTTGATGAAAAACTGAAGTGAGAATATTAACAATGGCATGATCTACAATAAACTTAAACTGAAGAGTAAGTTAGTATTGGGATGCTTATAATTATGCTTAAGAGTTCTCTTTACTCTTACAGGAAACTGAGAAGAGGGGACCCTTTTACAGATTTGTGTTTCTTGAATTCGCCTATTTTCAAGCAGAAAAAAGATTCCAGACACTGTTCTAAAAAAAAAAAAGTGTGAAGCAAGTACAATGAAGCCTGTGTTAGATGCTATTGAAATTCATCCTGCACCCGCTTCTGTGGCGCCAAGAGGGAATCTGAAAAATAGTATTCAAATGGTTAAACTATTGGCTGTAGAATATTCTCTTGACAAGATTGTAGATCATGAGCATGTCTTCAAAACTATACTTCAGAAGTGATGTGTCTTCTTAAACCTTTGATACATTTGGTTTATTTTTCTTCCAGCTATAAATAATTGGACTGAAGCACTATCATAGTTTAGATTTTTTTTATATTGCCTAAAACTTAATTGATGTATCTTATACCAACATTGGGAAATTAATCATGTTTCTTCAAATTAAGATGTTTTCGTTATAAGGCATCTTTTTTTCCCTTAGGTGGGTAGTACTATGATTGAATGAATTTTTGAAGACAGACTGAAGATCTTCTGAAACTCTTTGTACAGTATTTGAATAAAATGAATCCTTGTCATTCGCAGTAGAGCATACGCTAAGCTGTTTGTGGGTTCCTTATACCATTGCTGTATTTGATTTTTTTCAGACAAAATGTGTATGAGATCGTGATTAGAGCACGATGGTTGCTTAGGCTCAGGGACTGGGTAAGTGACTACCTCTGAACCCACAGCTCCACATGCCCGTTGTTGAAAGTGATACGTTAGCATAATCACAAATTATTGCGTCATGGCCTCTCAGAATAGTTCCTTGTTTAGTCAGAAATGCCAAATGTTAAATGTGTGAAAGCCAAGGCCTTCTTTATGCATTTGCTCAAATTCCTAAGTCCATGGCCGAGGGACACTGCCAGTGGCAGAAGTGAGGTGTGCTCAAACCTGAAGCCACGAATTACCTCAAGTCAGGTCCTCAGGTGACGTGAAGCCAGTTTGCGACCCAGCCAACCTGGGACCCCAATGTGGAGAGTAGACCGCAGCCCGAGCTGGAGTGGGTCTGGCCTGGTTTAACTGCTCCAGCCTGCCCGGGGAGGACCAGCTGGTTTGGGGTCTCTGCCTCTGCCTGTAAATCCTGGTGTGACTTCATTTCTTCAAGGTTCCTAATTAAAGAATAGAATCTACCTTTCTAAGAAAAAAGTAAATTCAGTGAGAGTTCAGTTCTGAGAGTTTGAAACCTATACTTTTATATACTTCTGTAAATTTTGATTCGTGTTTAAAGAGCAATAAAGTTTGTATAAGATAGTGCGTCTGTTTTTTTCCATTCTTTAAATACAGACGTATCCTAGCTCTCTGGTCATCTTTGTCTCCAGCCATCACTGCTCTCACCCTTCCTGGGCATTTCTCCCCACAAACCTTGGCTTTCCCTGTGGTCATCGCCTCTGTCACATTACCATCCTCGCGGTCTCTTCTCTTTTCTCACTGGAGCCTCCCTATCCCAGTCAGCAGTGTCTGTGTTCCCAGCTGCCTCTTCTGACCCTGACCTCAAGTTGTCTACTGCATCTCCATACCTGCCTGCGTTCCGTGCTAGTCACACCCGAAATCCTTAACGTCAGCCCAGACTTTCCTGCCCCTGATGGAATCATGGGTTCATATGCCCTACTCTCCATCACAGTCTCTTATTTTTCCAGTTTGTTTATTCAGCTACTGCCCTTCTACCTGCTGTTTGAATTCATTCAAACTCTAGGATGGCTGTCTTAATTAGGGTTCAGTACAATTTCTAAAGCTTGTCAGTCACAGCTGCTGCATTGCAAGTGCTCAATAGCCACAGGTGACTAGTGGTTACCACACTGGGGACAACGCAAATATAGTCCATTCCTGTCATTCCAGAAAGTCCTGTTGGACTGATGGCTACTTTGGCTAGTAGTTAGCACACTGCAGCCTGCAGGTCCAAGTATAATTCGTTTTTGTCTTAGTAATAAAAAATGCATTCAGTGAAAAAGAATCTGTTTTATAAAATATATTTTTCTTTAAATCTTAAAAATTACTGTTTTTAACAGTCTGTCTGCTTTTGCATGGTCTGCAAGGTAAAGATGCTTTTTGTCTTTAAATAAAAAACTTGCTGTTGATTTATTTTATCCCTTAAGCTTGCAAAGTCTAAAATATTTACTCTCAAGCCCTTTACCCCAAAGGCTTGCCAACTCTTGCTCTTCACCATTGACTGCCTTTACTATTACTTTATGGATCTTTCTCTTCTGACATTTTTGGATCTACCTTTATCCTCACCTTCCTTTCACCTCCAAAATCAATTATTCTGAATTTGGTGGCTTTATCCTTTTTTTAATTCACTTTTGGCTGTGCTGGGTCTCCACTGCCACACTCGGACTTTCTCTAGTTTCTCTGCTCTTCGGCGCGGTGCACGGCTGTTCTGCAGTGGCTCCTCGTTGCCGAGCACAGGCCCTCGGTGTGCGGGCCTCAGTTGTTGCAGCACACAGCCTCACTATTTGCGGCTCGCTGGCTCTAGGGCCCATGGGCTTCAGTGGTGTTGGTGCACAGGCGTATCAGCCGTTCCTTGGCATGTGGACCCCTCCTGGACCAGGGATCGAACCTATATCCCCTGCATTGGCAGGTGGATTCTTACCCACTGCACCATCAGGGAAGTCCTATACTTCTATAGTTTCCGTATTTTACTATTTCTTTATTCTTGTAAAGTGTTTATCCATAGACTATTAAGATTTCTTTGTATTTTAACATTTTACATGAATGTTATGTTGTATACATCTTTTTACAACTACTTTTCACTCAGCACTGTTTTTAGATTTGTCCATGTCGGCAGATGTAGCTTATTTTCCTTGGTGTACAAAATTTTATTATATAAACCACACTTCCTCTTCTTTTCAGAAACAATTGGCTTCCACTTTGTCATTATTATAAATGAGTGTTTCACTGAATATTTTGTGTTCTTATATGTATAAATAAGTTTCCAGGGAGTTAGTACCTAAAAATAGGGTTGCTCTTCTCCTGATCGAACGAGTATATCATTTTCCAAACAACAATTCTTTAAAATTTAAGTATGTATTTACTTTTTGTAGTATACTTGATTTACAATGTTGCATTAGTTTCTGGTAGGTATACAGCAAAGTCATTCACTTATATATAACCTATAATGGAGATTTTTCTTAAAGGTTACTGTAAAATATTGAATAGGCTTCCCTGTGCTATACAGTAGGTCCTTCTTTATCTATTTTATATATAGTGTGTATCTGTTGATCTCAAACTACTTAATCCTCTGTCCCTCCTTTCCCTTTTGGTAACTATAAGTTTGTTTTCTTTGAGCCTATTTCTGTTTTGTAAATAAGTTCATTTGTATTACTTTTTAAATATGTATATCTATTTATTTGGCTGTTCCAGGTCTTAGCTGCAGCATGCAAGACCGCCTCCTAACAAACTTTTTAGTTGCAGCACATGGGACCCGGTTCCCTGACCAGGGATCAGACCCAGGCCACCTGCATTGGGAGCATGGAGTCTTAGCCACTGGACCACAAGGGAAGTCCCTGTATCATTTTTAGATTCCACATACAAGGGATGTCATATGATATTTGTATTTCACTATCTGACTTCACTGAGTATGATAATCTCTAGGTTCATCCATGTTGCTACAAATGGCATTCTTTTGTTCTTTGTTACGGCTGAGTAAAAACTATAAGGTGCTATTTTTGAAGTACAAGTTGTTTTCTTAGGTAGGTTTATTCCTAGGTATGTTATTCTTTTTTATATAATTATAAATTAGATTGTCCCTTTAATTTCTCTTTCTGATAATTTGTTTATAGAAATAGATTTCTATATGTTAATTTTTGTATCCTGCAACTTTACCAAATTCACTGATGAGCTATAGTAGTTTTCTTGTGGCATGTTAGGATTTCTTTGTATAATATCATGTCATCTGCAAACAGTGACAGTCTTCTTTCTTTCGCAGTTGATTCTTCTTTTTTCCTCTGGTTGTTTCGCCTCAGGCTTCCAAAACTATATTGAATACAAGTGGCAAGAGGACTTCCCTGATGGTCCAGTGGTTAAGACTGTTTCCAGTGTAGGGGGCACGCCCTGGTGAGTGAGTGAAGTCCCACATGCCAGGTGGTGCAGCCCAAAAAACAGTGGCAAGAGTGGGCATCCTTGTTTCTGATCTTGGAGAGAATGCTTTCAGCTCTTCACTATTTGACTATGTAAGTGGATGTGACTGTCATATATGGCCTCTGGTATGTTGAGGTCAGTTCCCTCTATGCCCTCTTTCTGGAGAGTTTCTATCATAAATGGGTATTGGAATTTGTCAGATGCTTTTTCTGCGTTTTTTGTTTGTGAGTGAAACAGCAGCTGGTCATGTTCTGCGGATTCTTTTTTTGTAGGTAATTCATTGCTTTTCCCTTGCTGCTTTTAGCACCTTATCTTTATTTTTCATTCTTATCGTTTTGATTACAATGTGTCTTGGTCTGTTCCTCTTTGGTTTGTCCTGTATCAGACTCTGCACTCCTGGATTTGGTTCACGATTTCCTTTTCCAGGTTAGGAAAGTTTTCATTTTTCAGTTACTATCTTTTCAAGTATTTTCTCAACCTTTTGACGAGAAATTTTTGATGTACTCCTTTCCCGATTTGGAACCAGTTTGTTGTTCTGTGTCCCGTTGTTGCTTCCTGACCCGCATACAGGTTTTGCAGAAGGTAAGTTGCCCCGGTATTCCCATCTTTTGAAGAACTTTCCATAGTTTGTTGTGATCTATACCGTCAACGGCTTTGACATAATAAATAAAGCAGATGTTTTTCTGGAATTCTCTTGCTTTTTTGATGATGCAACAGATATTCACAATTTGATTTCTGGTTCCTCTGGCTTGGAGAATTTTGAGATTACTTTACTAGCATGTGAGATGAGTGCAATTGTGCAGTAGTTTGAGCATTCCTTGACATTTGTCTTTCTTTGGGTTTGGAATGAAAACACCTTTTCCAGTCCTGTGGCCACTGCTGAGTTTTCCCAATTTGCTGGCATATTGAGTGCAGCACTTTCACAGCATCATCTTTTAGGATTTGAAATAGCTCAACTGGAATTCCATCACCTCCACTAGCTTTCTTTGTAGTGATGTTTCCTAAGGCATGGCCAAAGATAAGTAAATTACAAAAGAAAGAAAAGATAAAGATCTCCTGTAGGCCCTCCAAGAGTAGAGTCTGTTTCCCCCAGCCTTGTGGAGTTCTTGCAGTCAAGTCCTGCTCTTCAAAACCAAATGCTCTCGGGGCTTGTCTTCCTAGGGCCAGACCCCCAGACTGGGAACCTCATGTGGGACTCAGAACTCTCAGTCCTGTGGGAGAGCTTCCGTGAGAATTATTCTCTAGTCTGTGGGTCACCCACCCAGGGCATGTCAGATTTGATTATCTCACGAGATAGGTAGGCCTTGCTGTGGTTCCTTCTTTATGTCTTTAGCTGTTGAAGCTGTTACCTTGAGGTTCCAGTCTTTTTCTTTGAGGTTATTCTGCAGACACTTGTGATCTTGGCCTGCTTGTGATGGGTGAGCTCACAGCCTTTCTCCTCCGCCATCTTGGCCACTGTCCCTAATAGCAGTTTATAAGTTCCAGGTTCCCCCACACGTGATCACTTGGTATTACTGAACGTTTAAATTAGCTAAGCCAGTGAGTGTGACACAATTTCTTTCTAATTACTTATGAGATTTTCTCTCACTGAGTTCATCACTTGTGATGACTCAAGTGTCAGTGGTCATTCTCACCCCTTCTGCACGTTGCTTATGCAACTGAAAGTTGCCTCCTGTTCTACTGGAATGTCTTTTCCTTGATAAACAGTATGGCCTCTTTAATATTCTAGGTTCTGTTCCTTGTCTTTATTTACATGGGTTATAACTGTCTTTTCTCAGTTTTTATCTGGATTTTTTAACTTGATAAAGAGATTTTTAGGTTTTAATTTCTTCTTCAGTTTTGCTACTTTGTGTAACACAAAGTGTTTGTTCATTTCATCTAAATTATCAAATATATGGGAATGATGTTTATAATAATCTCCTTATCCTTTTAACATCTTTCATGAAAGAGCTCTAATTTTGTCCTCTTTGATTCCTGATATCAGTAATAATTCTGTAATTTTTTTAAGCACTGCATTAGCTACATCTCACAAATTTGAAATGTATTTTCACTTTCATTTAGTTCAAGATATTCTCTAATTTTGTTTGTGACTTTTAGTCCTTTTTCTCTTTGTGCTTCATTTTGGGTATCTTCTAGTGCTGCATCTTTAAGTTTACTTGTATTTTCTGCTATGTCAAATCTTTTATTGATCCCATCCAGTGAATGGGAAATGATACTGTATTTTTTTTTCACCTTTAGAAACTCCATATGGGTGTTGTTTATATATATTCTATTTTATTCCTCAGTATGTTCATGGTTTCTTTGTATCCTTAAGCATATTTATGTTTATAAAAGCCATGTTAACATCCTTTTCTGGTAATTACCTCATTTTTTGATCAGTTTTATTGGCAAATTTCTCTTTTAGTTACATACCACAGTTTCTGGCTTCATATATCTTAATTTTTTTATTGGATATTGTACATTGGGAATTTAACATTCATATAAGCTATATTTTATTATAGGTCTTCAGAGTTTTGAACTTTGTTGGGCAATTAAATTTCTTGGAGATCAGCTTGATCCTTCATGAGCTTGGTTTTAGGCTTTGGGGGCAGGTCTAAGATACCTTTTCCTCTAGGCTCCTTTAGCCCCCGTAGTAACTTTGAAGCATCTAAGGTCTCCACTGCATGTTGCGTGTATCTGATGGTGATCATGTCTGTCCTTTCTGGCTGCTGTAAACTCTGACAGTGATTTGGCTTACATAATTGGTCTTTGCCCTACAACTGTTCTTTCCCTGGCTTCATGATGTTTCATCCCACACATGTGCAGATAAGCATTCAACCAAGATTCAGGGACCCCTGAGCAGAATTCTGGAAACTTTCCCCTGCATGGCTCCTTTCTTTCCAACACTTTGTTTGCATATTCTTGCTTCCTTGAAACTTCCGTCTCTGTCTCCTTAACCCAGTGGTCACACTGGACTCTGAAGTCCAGTTTTCTCATTTACAGTGGGTCAAGAAGTCCTGCAGTTGATATGCATTCATGGAAACAAATGGACCATAATTCATCATGCTTGGGAGTCAACTGATTATAA
Source organism: Cervus canadensis (assembly GCF_019320065.1). Lineage (NCBI taxonomy): Eukaryota > Metazoa > Chordata > Mammalia > Artiodactyla > Cervidae > Cervus > Cervus canadensis. Next base: position 33,875,159 of record NC_057392.1, on the reverse strand, counting down.
ATATTCATGCCTTTTATTATAAGAAAAATTCTTAGTTCATTAAAAATTACTTTTTCCTCATTCTCTCCTTACTTCTGATAATTATTGTGCTTTAACTAATATCCAGCATCAACTGTGCCAGCATCATCAGGCATGGTTCTCGGCGTTCAGATTAGTTCAGTGAGCAAATGCTCAGCTCTGATGCAGTTCACATTGTTGGATCTGTCCTGTCCCTCTTTCCTATTTTCATCTCTTTAGCTGTGTTCTTTCTGTAATGTTTCATCGCCTCTGTATTCTAGTTCACTCTATTCTTGGCTGTATCATAGTCTATCTAGCCAGCCCCATATGTTTCCTTTTCCTTTTAACAACCATAAACATGCGTTTTCTTTCAGAGTATTGGTGTTTTCTCACATTAGGTGGCTAAACCTGATATTTGATCATCTGACTTTTGAATATGATTTGGTATGATTTGATATGATTTGGTATGAATATGACTTGGTCATGCCTGTTTCCCAGCTTTTTGTGAGCTCATCTTTCAGTGGACTTATTTTTTTTGCTTTGAGAAAATTTATGGACTTAGGTTGTCCAAAATTTTGGTTGCCCACAGTGTAACATCCCTACAGACTAATTTTTTTTTCCCCTTACAGACTAATTTTATGTTTTATCAGAAGCCCTGCAGGTATCATCTAAGAACCAGTTTTTACTTTGTTACACTGGGGGATTTGGTTCAGGATTCCTAGATCAGGCAGGAAAATAAACTTGAAGTCGAAGCCTGGTTGAAGTCCTCGGGCTTCAGATTCTTAGGAAATCTGTCTGCCATGCTTTCACTAATATGTACAGACCTTTATAGATTCCAGCTTTATGTGGCAGGGGATGGGAAGGGGTCACAGCTTGTTTTGACCAATTCACAGATACATTAAAACCTAAGCCCCTTAATTATGGAGATAGCACCTTTCCCAGACTGACCAAGAATTAGTACCAGTGTTGGTGACACTGTTTTAAATTTCCTTTTATGTCACTTCAAGGTTGCCTATTGTTCCTTGTAAATCCAGATATATCCTTAAATTCAGTGCATTTTTATCCAGCATTTCCATGTATTTTTAGGGGGCAGGGTTTTCTTTTCTTTTTTTTTAATTGAAGTGTAGTTGATTTCTCCCAGGAGAAAGAAGCAGTGAACCCACAAGAAACTGACCCAGACTAGCCTGTGAGTGTCCCGGAGTCTCTGGCAGAGGCCTGGGTCAGCAGTGTCCTGCTGCAGGGCCAGGGGCACTGAACAACAGTGCACGCACAAGAGCTTTTGAAGAAGATCACCGTTACCTTCCTTGAGTGAGTGAAGTCGCTCAGTTGTGTCCTACTCTTTGCGATCCCATGGACTGGAGCCTACCAAGCTCCTCCGTCCATGGGATTTTCCAGGCAAGAGAACTGGAGTGGGTTGCCATTTCCTTCTCCAATTCTCCACCATAATTTGGTCTCAGGGAAGGAACACAGCCCCACCCATCAATAGAAAATTGGATAAAAGATATACTGAACATGGCCCTGCCCATCAAAACAACACCTAGTTTTCCCCAGTCAGTCTCTCCCATCAGAAAGCTTCCATAAGCTTCTTATCCATCAGAGGGCCAACAGAATCACCACAATCACGAAGACTAATAAAACTGATCACATGCACTACATCCTTGGGTAACTCAGTGAAACTATAAGCCATGCCATGTAGGGCCACCCAAGATGGATGGGTCATGGTGGAGAGTTCTGACAGAATGTGGTCCACTGGAGAAGGGAATGGCAAACCAGTAGTCTTTCCTTGAGAACTCCATTAAAAGTATGACAAGGCAAAAAGATATGACACGAAAGATGACTACCCAGGTCGGTACATAGCCAATATGCTACTGGAGAGGAGTGGAGAAATAACTCCAGAAAGAATGAAGAGACAGAGTCAAAGCAAAAACAACACCCAGTTGTGGATGTGACTGGTGACAGAAGTAAAATCCAATGCTGTAAAAAACAATACTGCACAGGAACCTGGAATGTTAGCTTCAGGAGTCAAGGTAAATGGGAAGTGGTCAAATCAGAGATGGCAAGAGTGAGCATCGACATTTTAGGAATCAGTGAGCTAAAATGGACCAGAATGGGAGAGTTTAACTCAGATGATCATTATATCTATGACTGTGGGCAGGAATCCCTTAGAAGAAATGGAGTAGCCATCATAGCCAACAAAAGAGTCCAAAATGCAGTACTTGGATGCAATCTCAAAAATGACAGAATGATCTCTGTTCGTTTCCAAGGCAAACAATTCAATATCACAGTAATCCAAGTCTATGCCCCAACCAGTAACGCTGAAGAAGCAGAAGTTGAATGGGTTCTCTGAAGACCTACAAGACCTTCTAGAACTAATACCCAAAAAAGATGTCCTTTTCATCATAGGGGACTGGGATGCAAAAGTAGGAAATCAAGAGATACCTGGAGTAACAAGCAAGTTTAGCCTTTGAGTACAAAATAAAGCAGCAAAGGCTAATAGAGTTTTGCCAAGAGAACGCACTGGTCATAGCAAACACCTCCTTCCAACAACGCAAGAGAAGCCTCTACACATGGACATCACCAGATGGTCAACACCACAATCAGATTGATTATATTCTTTGTAGCCAAAGATGGAGAAGCTCTATACAGTCAGCAAAAAGAAGACCGGGAGCTGACTGGCTCAGATCATGAACTCCTTATTGCAAAATTCAGACTTAAATTGAAGAGAGTAGGGAAAATGACTAGACTATTCAGGTATGACCTAAACCAAATACCTTATGATTATACAGGGGAAGTGAGAAATAGATTCAAGGGATTACATCTGATAGAGTGCCTGAAGAACTATGGAGGCAGTGATCAAGACCATCCCCAAGAAAAAGAAATGCATAAAGGTAAAATGGCTGTCTGAGGAGGCCTTACAAATAGCTGGGAAAAGAAGAGAAGCAAAAGGCAAAGGAGAAAATGAAAGATATACCCATCTGAATGCAGAGTTCCAAAGGAAAGCAAGGAGAGATAAGAAAGCCTTCCTCAGTCATCAATGCAAAATAGAGGAAAACAATAGAATGGGAAAGACTAGAGATCTCTTCAAGAAAATTAGAGATACCAAGGGAATGTTTCATCAAAGATGGGCACAATAAAGGACAGAAATGGATGGACCTAACAGAAGCAGAACATATTAAGAAGAGGTGGCAAGAATACACAGAAGAACTGTACAAAAAAGATATTAATTACCCATATAACAACTATGGTGTGATCACTCACCTAGAGCCAGACATCCTGGAATGTGACGTTAGGTGGGCCTTCGGAAGCTTCACTACAAACAAAGCTAGTGGAGGTGATGGAATTCCAGTTGCGCCATTTCAAATCCTGGAAGATGATGCTGTGAAAGTGCTGCACTCAATATGCCAGCAAATTTGGGAAACTCAGCAGTGGCCACAGGATTGAAAAAGGTCAGTTTTCATTCTAATCCCAAAGAAAGGCAATGCCAAAGAAGTTCAAACTACTGCCCAATTGCACTCATCTCACACGCTAGAAAAGTGCTCAAAATTCTCCAAGCCAGGCTTCAACAGTACGTGAACCGTGAACTTCCAGATGTTCAAGCTGGATTTAGAAAAGGCAGAGGAACCAAAGATCAAATCGCCCACATCCTCTGGATCATTGAAAAAGCAAGAGAGTTCCAGAAAAACATCTATTTCTGCTTTATTGACTATGCTAAAGCCTTTGACTGTGCGGATCACAATAAACTGTGGAAAATTCTTCAAGAGATGGGAATAGCAGACACCTCACCTGCTTCCTGAGAAATCTGTATGCAGGTCAAGAAACAACAGAACTGGACATGGAACAACAGACTGATTGCAAATAGGAAAAGGAGTACGTCAAGGCTGTATATTGTCACCTTGCTTATTTAACTTATATGCAGAGTATATCATGCGAAATGTTGGGCAGGATGAAGCACAAGCTGGAATCAAGATTGCTGGGAGAAATATCAATAACCTCAGATATGTAGATGACACCACCCTTATGGCAGGAAGTGAAAAAGAACTAAAGAGTCTGTTGATGAAAGTGAAAGAGGAGAGTGAAAAAGTTGGCTTAAAGCTCAACATTCAGGAAACTAAGATCATGGCACCTGGTCCCATCGTTTCATGGCATATCAATGGGGAAACAATGGAAACAGTGAAAGACTTTATTTTCTTGGGCTTCAAAATCACTTCAGATGGTGACTGCAGCCATGAAATTAAAAGACACTTGCTCCTTGGAAGAAAAACTATGATCAACCTAGAGAGTATATTAAAAAGCAGAGATGCTATTTGCCAATAAAGGCCCATCTAGTCAAAATGTTTTTTCCAGTAGTCATGTATGGATGTGAGAGTTGGACTGTAAAGAAAGCTGAGTGCTGAAGAATTGATGCTTTTGAACTGTGGCATTGGAGAAGACTCATGAGAGTCCCTTGGACTGCATGGACATCCAACCAGTCCATCCTAAAGGAAATCAACCCTGAATATTCACTGGAAGGACTGATGCTGAAGCTGAAACTCCAATACTTTGGCCACCTGTTGGGAAGAACTACATCATTGGAAAAGACCCTGATGGTGGGAAGATTGAAGCCAGGAGGAGAAAGGGACAACAGAGGATGAGATGGTTGGATGGCATCACCAACTTGATGGGCATGTGTTTGAGCAAGCTTCGGGAGTTGGTGATGAACAGGGAAGCCTGGTGTGCTGCAGTCCATGGGGTCACAGAGTCGGACAGGACTGATTGACTGAACTGATCAGAGGAGACAGCATCAAAAAGAGATTGCTATGGTTTATGTCAATGATTATTCTGTATTTTGCTCTAGGAGTTTTATAGTATCCAGTCTTGGATTTTGGTCTTCAATCCATTTTCTTTTTCTGTGTAGTGTTAGAGAATGTTCTAGTTTCTTTTTTTTTTTTTTTTCCACAAGTAGCAGTCCAGTTTTCACAGCACTACTTATTGAAGATATTGTCTTTTCTCCAATATATATTCTTGCCTACCCTGTTGTGGATTAGTTGACCATAGAGTAATGGATTTATTTCTGGCTTTCTATCCTGTTCCATGTAACTGTATTTCTGTTTTTGTGCCAGTTCCCTACTGTTTTGATTTCTGTTGTTGTTGTTGCTTAGTCACTAAGTCCTGTCTGATTCTTCTGCAACCCCATGGACTGTAGCCCACCAGGCTCCTCTGTCCATTGGATTTCCCAGGCAAGAATACTGGAGTGGGGTGCCATTTCCTACTCCAGGGGATTTTCCTGACCCAGGGATTGAACCCACGTGTACTGTGTCTCCTGCATGAGCAGGCAGATTCTTTACCACTGCACCACCTGTGGGGCTTCTGTGTGTGTGTCTATGATTTTCAGATTTTCTTCCATTATAGATTATCACGAGTTATTGAACAGTGTCCTGTGTTATACACTAGGCCCATGTTTATTTTATACGTATCAGTGTGTGTCTGCTAATCCCAAACTCCTGATTTCTCTCTCCTCATCCTTAACCCTTTAGAACCATGTTTGTGTTTCTGTTTTGTAAATAAGTTTTTTTTTATATTCCACATATAAGCAATATCATATACTTGTCTTTTTCTATCAACTTGTGTGTTGACTGAAGCCCCTCTTTGAGCCACCTCTGCCAGCTGCGTCTCTCACTGCAGCCCTTTGTAGTAACTTGTTCAGTGTCTGACATCTGTGAGGTGTGCCTCCAGCTTTGGTCATCTGGTGCATACACACAGTTTCAGCAGCTCTTGTGAGCCTGTTGGTAAAGCCCAGGCTCCTTAGAGAGGTGGCTGATGACCCATCCAGAGCACATTATCAGCCTTCAGCCCAGCCTCACAATGCCACCTCTGAATTCACAGATGTTATACCCTGTCACATGGCTTACATTTCATCTCCAGTAATAGATTTTAGTCTCAAAAGCTGGCAACTCACCTTTGTATCCTTGTCATTTCATGCATAAAAAATGTTTAATGTGGAATATAGTTAAGAATTCATAGTATAAAAGGAATTGGAACTACAGTTAATATGTAGATAAATTGTATTTAGAGACTTCATGCAACGCACAAGGACAGTCACTCTTTGGCTGTAGACGTAGCTGGTGCTGCACCGAGTTTAATAATCCTGACTCTGAATCAAAAATCCCAGCGTGTGACTTTTACTGCTTCTCTGTATCTCAGTGTTTTTATTAAACTGTTGCCAGGATTCAATGACTTAATATGCTTAAGTAAAATGCTAAGAAGAGTGACTGACACCTAGTCAGTGCTTGATAAGTAGTTCCCAGGAAAGAAAATTACTTGTATGAATCCAAGGGCAACTAAGGCCACGTGCTGCAACCACAGCCTGTGCACTCTGGACACCACGTGCACTAACTTGAGAGAAGCCAGCGGCTGCAACAAAGACCCCAAAGAGCCAAAAGTAAAAGTTTTAAAAATTAAAAGGACACAAAGAACTCTGTGTATAACACTGTGTATAACTAAACTCTGTGTATAACACTGCATTGTCAATTATACTTCAGTTTTTTTATGTTAGAAAGATATTGGGGGGGGACCATCAAGATGGCAGGGCAGACGTACGTAGAGCTCACATCCTTCCACAAATACATCAAAAACGCATCTCCATGTGGGACAGTGCTGACAGGAAACCCACTGAGCCCCAGCAGAGGACTTCAGACTTCTGAAAGGGCGAGAAAAGTCTCCATGTAACTGGGTTGGGCAAGAGAAAACCCCAGAGCGAGAAAAGTCTGCAAAGGCCCCTCACTGGCAGGGAAGTCGGCCAGGACGGAGCGGCACTCCAGTGCCCCTGGGGAGAGAGCTGCTCTCGCTCTGTCTCAGGCACATAGACAGAGGCCCGCACCCCCGGGGGCAGCCCCGCACCCCCAGCCTGAGTTGTGCGTCTGCCGTCGGTGGGGCGCAGCTGGAGCTGAGGCTCTGGCGGACAGGCCTGGTGGGAGCAGGGGTGGTGGTGTGGACAACCTGCTGGGCCCCAGAATCTGCTTTCTCCCCACTCGCTCTCAGCAACCGGCACCCTTTTACGGGCTGCATGCGCCAGGCGCGGGCTCCGGGGCGGGCAGCACCCACTGCGGGGAGAACAGCAGGCATCCACACTCACCGGCCCTCACCCCAGAAACCTTAACCCTACAAGGGGCACTCCCACAAAAACAGCCTTGAAGACACAGGAGGTGATTTTTTCTACTAAACTCATAGAGCAAGGGAGAAGTCAATGGCAACCCACCCCAGTACTCTTGCATGTAAGATCCCATGGCCAGAGGAGCCTGGTGGGCTACAGTCCATGGGGTCGCAAAGAGTCGGACAACTGAGGGACTTCACTTTCACAGAGCAAGGGAAATACAAGTAAAATTGAGGAGTAAAGGAACCATCCCCAGTTCTAAGACCAAGAAAACTCCCCTGAAACAACAATGAAAAAGACTTCTTCAGTCTAGATATAGAGTTCAAAAGGAGATAATAAAAATACCAAAGAGATTAAGAAAAGCTATTGACAGAAATGCAGATTATTATAAGAACGAAATAGAAAGAGGAGCCAAGAAAACTTAGAAAACACAATCACTAAGACGAAAACCTAGGCTACAGGTAATGAAGAGCAGGATAATAATGCCAAAGAATGAGTCAGTGCTCTGAAAAACACAATAATGGAAGTCACCCAGCCAGAATAGCAGACAGAAAATGAAAGAAAATAAAAGAGACTTATGGGATTATGTGCCAACCTACACATAATAGGAATTCTAGAAGAAGGAAGAGAGGGGATCAAAAATGTATTGGGAGAAATTATGCATATATGCCCAGGAGAAAAAGACAACCTATGGAACAGGAGAAAATATTTGCAAACATTTGTGATGTCCAAACCTTTAGTTTCCAAAATATACAAACAGCTCATACAACTCAACAACAGCAAAACAACACAATCAAAAAATGCCTGAAGAGCTAAACAGACATTTCTCCAAAGCAGACAGGTGGCCAACAGGCACATGAAAAGCCATTCAACATTGCTAATTATTAGAGAAATGCAAATCAAAACTTCAATGAGGCAACACCTCACAATGGTCAAGATGGCCATCATCCAAGTCTACAAATAACAAATGCAGGAGAGGGTGTGGAGAAAAGGGAACCCTCCTACACTCTTGGTGGGAATGTAAATTGGTGCAGCCACTGTGGAGAACAGTAGGGAGGATCCTCAAAAAACTAAAACTAGAGCTGCCTCCTGCAGTCCTACTCCTGGACATATATCCAGACAAAACTGTTAGTTCAGAAAGATAATGCACCCGAACATTCACTGCAGCATATTTACAATAGCCAAGACAAAGAAGCACCAATAAATGTCCACTGATGGATGAATGGATAAAGATATAGTGTGTGTGTGTGTGTGTGTGTGTGTGTGTGTGTGTGTGTCTGTGCTGTTGTTGTTCAGTCGCTTTGGCCAGCCCATGGACTGAAGCCCGCCAGGCTCCCGTCCATGGGATTTCCCAGGCGAGATACTGGACTGGGTTGCCATTTCCTTCTGCATGTGTTTGTGTGTGTGTATATATAGACGGAATATTACTCAGCCATAAAAAGAATAAAATAATGCCATTGTAGCAACTTGGATGGAACTAGAGAAGTCAGAGAAAGACAAATACCACATGACATCATTTATATGAGGATATGACACAAATGAGCCTACCCATGAAACAGGAAGAATCACAGAGAACAGACTTGTGGCTGCCAAGGGGGAGCTGGGGAGAGGAGGGATGGAGGGAGCAGAAGATGAGCAGAGGCGAACTCTTCCATTCAGAATGGACACGGGACACCCCTGGTGGTTCAGCAGCTAGGACTCTGCACTCCCAACGCAGCGTGCCCAGGTTCAATCCCTGGCCAGGAAGCTAGACACATGTGGCAACTAAGAGTCTGCATGTCACAACTAAAGACCCCTCAGGCTGCAGCAGAGACTGAAGACCCGCCATGCCAAGACGAAGACCCAGCACAGCCAAATAAATAAATATTTTTTTAAAAAATTAAGAACAGATAAACAATAAGGTCCTACTTTATAGCACAGGGAACAATATTCGATATCCTGTGATAACCATAATGGAAGAATGAAAAATAATATAAAAAAGAATGTGTGTGTGTGTGTGTGTGTGTGTATAACTAAATCACGTTGCTATACAGCAGAAATTAACACAACATTGTACATCAACTATACTTCAACTGAAAATGTATATAGGCTTCCTGGTGGCTCAGATGGTAAAGAATCCACCTGCAATGTGGGAGACCTGGGTTAGATCCCTGGGTCGGGAAGATCCCCTGAAGGAGGGCATGGCAACCCACTCCACATTCTTGCCTGGAGAATCCCATGGACAAGGAGCCTGGTGGGCTACAGTCCATGGGGCTGCAAAGAGTGCAACATGACTGAGCGACTAAGCACAGCATGTATTCAACAGCCACACAAGTGTTTTTGGGGTGTGCTGAGGAGAAGCAGTGCTGCTCCAATGACTGAACAGCACTCTGAAGGGCAAAGATTTGAATCGGAGCTTGATCACAGACTCTGCATGAAACAAGAGTGTGTTCTACTCAACTCTTATTTAAAATAGCCAACATCAAAAAATAAACAAAATAACCAACATCAACCCTACCTAAGGACTCTATCATCTTTGCCTGTGTTTACTGTAGAATAGTCCAATTGTACAAAAAGGCAGATTCTCTGTTCTTAGATATTTTAAACTGTAAATTAGATATCCATCTTTTACTGTCAAAAATGTGAGGTTAACAGAGCAAAGGACAGAGATCAGTGAATTTTAGGGAGCATCCAAGAACCAATGGAGCAGGTATGCACAAAGTTTGTGAACATGTGCATTACTTTGAGAAGGTCCTTTAGTCCAACATCCTCCAGGGGATTTCTTTTAACCTTCAGTTCAGCTCAGAAAATTACACACACACAAATAACATGTGTTGTTTCTCATTTTTTAAGCTACCTCTGCCAAGGTGGTGCCAGACTTCCCAGTAACAGGAGTGGGTAGAAAGGTTAGCTTGTGTTTTCCTGGCTTTTCTCTGCTTTGTTGAAATTATATTGCTTAACAAACCCAAAGAAAATCTCTAGCTTTGACATTGTTAGCTTCCTTATTCTATTAAAAAAAAAAAAAAAATGCTACCAGGAAGAAACCAAGGCATGAATATACATGAATTACATTTGAAAACTTGTTACATTTGCCAGCGTTCTCTCACCCCCAAACTCTGCTGTTTACTTTGTTGAAATTCCTCCTCTAAAGGGCCCCTGAAAACCTTCCACTTTGTTTTTCTGTTTCTTTTCTAGCTTCATGTTCATCTCTTTCCCAGACTGGAACATTCAGTTTGGTTCAGTTCAGTTGCTCAGTAGTGTCTGACTCTTTGAGACCCCATGAACCCCAGCACGCCAGGCCTCCCTGTCCACCACCAACTCTCGGAGTTTACCCAAACCCATGTCCATCCAGTCAGTGATGCCATCCAACCATCTCATCCTCTGTCGTCCCCTTCTCCTCCTGCCCTCAATCTTTCTCAGCATCAGGGTCTTTTCAAATGAGTCAGCTCTTCGCATCAGGTGGCCAAAGTATTGGAGTTTCAGCTTCAGCATCAGTCCTTCCAGTGAATATTCAGGGTTGATTTCCTTTAGGATGGACTCGTTGGATCTCCTTGCAGTCCAAGGGACTCTCAAGAGTCTTCTCCAACACCACATTTCAAAAGCACCAATTCTTCAGCGCTCAGCTTTCTTTATAGTCCAACTCTCACATGACCACTGGAAAAACCATAGCCTTGACTAGATGGACCTTTGTTGGCAAAGTAATGTCTCTGCTGTTTAGTATGTTGTCTAAGTTGGTCATAACTTTCCTTCCAAGGAGTAAGTGTCTTTTAACTTCATGGCTGCAGTCACCATCTGCAGTGATTTTGGAGCCCAGAAAAATAAAGTCTGACACTGCTTCCACTGTTTCCCATGAAGTAATGGGACAGGATGCCATGATCTTAGTTTCCTGAATGTTGAGCTTTAAGCCAACTTTTTCACTCTCTTCTTTCAGTTTCATCAACAGGCTCTTTAGTTCTTCTTCATTTTCTGCCATTAAAATGGTATCATCTGCTTATCTGAGGTTATTGATATTTCTCCCTGCAATAATTCCAGCTTGTGCTTCCTCCAGCCCAGCATTTCTCATGATGTACTCTGCATATAAGTTAAATAAGCAGGGTGACAATACACAGCCTTGACGTACTCCTTTCCCTATTTGGAACCAGTCTGTTGTTCCATGTCCAGTTCTAACTGTTGCCTCCTGACCTGCATACAGGTTTCCCAAGAGGCAGGTCAGGTGGTCTGGTATCCCCATCTCCTTCAGAATTTTCCAGTTTGTGGTGATCCACACAGTCAGAGGCTTTGGCATAGTCAAAAAAGCAGAAATAGATGTTTTTCTGGAACTCTCTTGCTTTTTCAATGATCCAGCGGATGTTGGCAATTTGATCTCTGGTTTCTCTGCCTTTTCTAAAACCAGCTTGAACATCTGGAAGTTCACGGTTCACATATTGCTGAAGCCTGGCTTGGAGAATTTTAAGCATTACTTTACTAGTGTGTCAGATGAGTCCAATTGTGCAGTACTTTGAGCATTCTTTGGCATTGCCTTTCTTTGGGATTAGAATGAAAACTGACCTTTTCCAGTCCTGTGGCCACTGCTGAGTTCCAAATGTGCTGGCATATTGAGTGCAGCACTTTCACAGGATCATCTTTCAGGATTTGAAGTAGCTCAACTGGAATTCCATCACCTCCACTAGCTTTGTTCATCATGATGCTTCCTAAGGCCCACTTGACTTCACATTCCAGGATGTCTGGCTCTAGGTGAGTGATCACACCACCGTGATTATCTGGGTCATGAAGATCTTTTTTGTACAGTTCTTCTGAGTATTCTTGCCACCTCGTCTTAATATCTTCTGTTTCTGTTAGGTCCCTACCATTTCTGTCCTTTATTGTGCCCATCTTTGCATGAAAGGTTTCCTTGGTATTTCTAATTTTCTTGACGACATCTCTAGTCTTTTTCATTCTATTGTTTTCCTCTATTTCTTTGCATTGATTGCTGAGGAAGGCTTTCTTATCTCTCCTGGCTATTACTTTGGAACTCTGCATTCAAGTGGGTATGTCTTTCCTTGTCTCCTTTGCTTTTCACTTCATTACTGACCATATTTTCCCGTCGGCCTCCATCTCATACTAACAGCACTGACGCACCCAAAGGAGAAAGCTTCCCTAAAAGCCTGGAGACTCAGGTAAAGGCACCGCTTTCTTTCCCTACCGCTGTCCTCCACCCCAACCTCCACCTCTGCAAACACATCCCTCTTTTCCTGCCAGGGATAAATGAATAGTCAACAAATCTAAACATATATTTCATGATGATAAAAAAAAGTTACCTTAATTTGATGCTTTTGAACTGTGGTGTTGGAGAACCCTCTTGAGAGTCCCTTGGGCTGTGAGGCAATCCAACCAGTCCATCCTAAAGATCAACCCTGAATATTCATTGGAAGGACTGATGCTGAAGCTGATACTCCAATACTTTGGTCACCTGATGCAGAGAGCAGACTCATTTGAAAAGACCCTGATGCTGGGAAATATTGAGGGTGAGAGGAGAAGGGGACAACAGAGGATGAGATGGTTGGATGGCATCACTGACTTAACGGACATGAGTTTCAGCCAACTCCGGGAGTTGGTGATGGACAGGGAGGTCTGACATGCTGCAGTCCATGGAGTCACAGAGTCGGACACGACTGAGTGACTGGACTGAATTGCAAACGTGTAACCATCATGCCTTTTGAGGTTCCATAGTGGCATTGGTCTTCTCTTCAGGTTTTCTACTTTCTTAAGAAAGGTAAGGGCAGGGCCAGAGCGGAGCAGCTCAGAACAATACAGAACAGAGCGAGGGCTGCGGCCAGTAGCCCTTCCTTGTGCCGCTTTAGCGTCTCTTACATAAAACCACGAGGGTCGGTCTGAGAAACACCAGCTTAGAGGGGTGACACGTTATTAAGCTGACCACAATACCTCAGTCTGATCCTGTTTCTACTTCTTAGGTTCCATAATTATAAATCTTACTTCCAGGTAACATGAAAACCACAATGCTTTCTTCTCTTATAATGAATACTACCAGAGTTGAACCACCAAAACATTTTTACTGAGACTGCTGACCGTGGATGTATGGGCTGGGGTGGGAGGGAGACAGTCGCCTTCCACGTGTTCACAGCCCCCAGGAGGATGCCAGTGGCTCCCCACGTGCCCCACGCCTGCCCCCCACCCCGGGAATGGCTCGCCTCAGACTCGCTTAGACGAGGACCTGGCCTGGGCTGGCCGCTCCTTCCTCTCCTGTGCGTCCTCGGAGCGGGCCTGCTGTGGAGGGCATCGCTGCCTGGGCCAAGCACGGAGCTTAAGGGGAAAGGCCCTGCCCCGGGGGGGATGTGACGGGGTGTGGAGCTGCTGGTCAGTCAGCCATAGCCCGAGGTTCAGTATTAGCCCATCTCCCAAAGATACGGAAGTCACCATCTCTTATATGTAAGTCACCATCTCCGATATATGTCACCATCTCCAATATGCATTCTAGTATTAATATATTCTGGCCATCATGAGCCTCATTCCTTCAACTGCTAAGATGGCTCAGAATTCAGAAAGGAAGAATGATGCTCTTTGGTGGGTACTGATACCCCAGTACGATATAGTTTTTTCAGCACTGTGAGTAACATTAGAAACCTATGGGAGATGTCTAAACATCAGCTGTTATGTTTTTTTTGGGGGGGGGGGGGCAGGGGTGGTGTCTCCTTATTTATCTATCTCACAGATGCAAAGCAGGAAAAACTGGGGCATGGGGTGGCTGCTTCTAAAACCAAGACCACTTCTTTAGCTGGATTTTTTTTCTTTTTTAATAAGTGACAATAGGCACAGTAAGTGTCTCTCCTCTTGAAAATCTCTCAGTAATGGGCTGTGAATTTTTATGAAACTTCCCACAAATGCAACAATTCTGAACACCTCCCTCAAAATACTGCATCCTAAGAACTAAGGATGTAGTCAGTCAATTAACCAGATCACACATTTGCCCCGTTAAACACACATCTGTCAGAAGAAAACACACCAGCAGCAGAGCTTTTTAAAATATAATTTAAAACTATTTTGTACCAGTACAATATATTAATTTTACAAATGTAAAATTTTATCCGCTGTTAAAGCATTTGCAAAAACCACACATCCTACTTCAGCTTTATTGCACAATATCTATAAGAAAATATTAATTTTTAAATTAGAAAACATAAAAATGCTTTCAATATAGAAGAGACAATCTGATTTTAAAGACAATATTCTATAAGAATGTCTACCCAGAAAATAACAAACATTTCACAGGATACCATGCTGGTCAGGTGATTCAGCAGATCCAGGACAAAGCACTGTTTAATACCAGTCCAAGATACTTAATCCAAACTCTATCATTCTTCTTCATTAGAAATCTAGATGCCACTCAAGGTGGTTTCTTTAAAAAGTTGAGGCATTTCTCAGTTGTGAGCATTCTGAGTGTATCTTAAACATTAAAAACCATCCTTCCAACTCCACAGCCATCTGCAGGGCTTTTTCCTTCACGCAGACTCTCTGGCAACTGTATCTAATGGTTATCAAATGATCATTTCAGTTAGTTTATGCTGATAGAAAGCACTGAGTTACAGACACTTTTAAAACCTAGTCCTTTACAAAAAGCAGTTTATAAATTTGTATCATAAAAATTAGTGTCGAGACCATCAAGATGGCCACCGTTTGCTTTATGAGTTGGTTCTCCCAGAGCTGGGGTTGCAGATGTCCCACTTTTCAGTGTAGTGTTAATCAGGAAATAAATCCCAGCAAGAAGCCAGAATCCCAAGACAGGTTAACAAGGTTGTATGACGGATTTTAGTGGGATATTATTACCCTGTACCAAAGCAGGTGTTAAAATACTGACAGAAGATCTTGGTGGTAACTGAATTCATCTCCAAACATGAATATAATCTGGAGACGCCAAAGGACAAGTGTCCATAAACACATTATCAGTTGGGCTGAGTATATTGTAGAAAAGGGGAAAAATCTTTATTTGTTAAAAAAAAAAGCAAAGGATTCACTAAATTTGATCCATAATATAGATTATACATCTTTTTAAATTAAAGCATGTTAATTCAATCTCAAGTGTTTTCAAATGGATGCTTTTGTGGCCCAAGCAATTGCCTTTTGGAACTTATGGCCTGCATAAGCAAAGTCAAATATAGTATTACAGACTCGTGTAGAGAAAATAATTATTAAAATAGTGGTTATGCACTCACAAGTTTGTTATAGGTAGACAGAATTATCAAAAACCCAGACGCTTATAAAAAAAAAGTCTGCATTATTTAGAATTTCTTCTTTAGAAATCAAAGCAGTAGCTTTTCTGGAACTGCATTTTTCAGAACTGCTCAAAGCACCTCATCTAGATGACTGTTTTTTAAAAATATATATAAAAAGTCTACCATGAGACTTCAAACATCATGTTTCACCTTTTATGGGCTTTTTATCATGTATCCCTTCCTTTAAAGTCCTTCAGAATAAAATAAAAATAAACTCTCACATTCCATTAGAAAAAAATGGAAACATTCACGGTCTGAAAATTTTCTGCATTCCCCCAAATCTTGGTACTATGTGCAATTTCCTCATATACAAGTTGTGAGGAAACCCCTGATCATCTAGTACTGAATATTCAGCTAATGGACATGCCATAGAAAATTGACATTAATAGTAGTAAATAGATTAAAATCTATTCCATAAAATAAAAATGTTCTATGACTTCAATTTAAATACACATCTGAAAAGCTAAGAGGAGGTTTTTTGTTTTTCAAAAGTGCTAATTGTTACAAGTATCTTCAATACATTATGTCCAATTCTTTGTAAAACTAAACCATGCTTTAGGCACACTGTTTGATGAGTTTCTAAGAAGCAGAGGAAAAAAATATCACTTGTCAATTAATCCAGCTTCCTTAATTTTACTGAAGAAGAATTTCTCCAGGATATTGGCACATTTGTAGTATTCACTCTCAGGGGGGTTGTACTCTTTGCAATTGGTAAAGACTCGCTGCAAGTCTGCCATGAACAATTTCTTAGACACGTAGTACCTATTCTTGAGGCGTTCACTCATGGTTTTCAGATCTACACAGGGAAAAAAAATATTAGCAATTTTTCACTCCTTTCAAACACTTGCTGACAAAAGTGAGACTGGGAAAGAAATGTGTCATCAGTCTGCCCACATTTTCACCACCTCAATGGTTTGTTTAAGAAAAATGCATATGATCAAGGAAAACAGTTCTTGAGGCTTGTGTTCTTCTGTGAGGGTATCCTGTGCAAAATCAGTGTTTTAACAGTGAAGGGACCATCAGTGGTCATCTGGTGCAATCCCCTATTCAGTGCGAGGAAGCTAAGTAGATCAGCAGCGATAAGTATGATAAACTAATTACTGTGAGCTGTTCACTCAGAAGTATAGAGAATGGGCTCCACCTACATGGAGAGCAGCGGGTGGAACATTTGCATTGAATTATTTCATTACTTAAACAATCAGGATGAGTTTGTTTCTCTAAATCCCCAGTTGCTTTGGTGTTGTAGAGAGAACTAAAGTAGGGAAACAGATCATAAATACATCTGCAAGTACAACATCGACCTTGCATGTAAAATGTTTCCAGTGAATTTAGTTTCATGCTCCATTGATGAAATAAGAATGACAAACTTTACTTAATAAAATACTTTCTAAAGCAAGTAAACCTTGCAAGACAATTGTAAAAAGAATATTTCTCCAATATATCTACTTGCTTTAAATAATATTACTTTACAAATGAAAACAGTGCTTCATCTAAATTTGTAAGAATATAATGGGGCTTCTTTAATTCTCACTTTCAGAACCAATTTAAAGAATTCCATGCAGATTAGAAGATGCTGACATTTGTCTGTTTATAGGTCCCTAGTTGTCTCTAAGTCTGGTTCTATCATTAAAAATTATATCAACTATTAAACTGGATTAGCAGATATACACTACTGGATATAAAACAGATAAGGTGTGTAGCACAAAGAATTATATTCAATATCTTGTAATAAACCATAATGGAAAAGAATATGAGAAAAATTACATAAACTAAGCATGAAAAAATATATATATAAATTAAGCATGAGTCAAAACCACCACTCAAGAAATGCTTCTGACTACCAATGACCCAAATTCCCACTCTATTATCAAGTTTTCCAGAGGGAAAGACACAATCAAATACACTGCGATTATCATTTAATAAGATAAATAAATTTATGTGCAACGTCTCAAGTGGGCAGAAACTGATTTGCATCAAGATCCTTCCTAAATCTACCACAAAATTCGAAAGGAGACATGGGAAACACCTGCTTTCCCGTCTCCTTTGATTAAAGCCTATCTGTTTTTCATTCTTTGACTGAAGCCTATATTGGTTAGAAATAAGTCATCACATGCGTGTGTTCAACTTTCCACTTTCTTTCTTCTCTAACTGAAACAGTTTGGAAGGAGACAAAAATTGAAGTGTGTGAAGGCTCAGGAGACGCCCCAGGAACCGTCTCCCAAGTGTGAGTGCACAGGTGAGGATGTGCTCTCGTTTAATAAAGAAGCACTGTCCTCCTGGGGGAAACTGGAGGCTTACCCTTCCCTCCACCTAAATGCCAGTTAAGGGCGGCTGAGAACGTGTTGCAATGTTTAGAAGGAAGACAGGTGCAAGCAAAAACAGGTGGGGTTGGGGGGAGAATGAAACGACACAAAGAAGCTTAGCCTAAACCTTTTCAAACTATTCTTTGGAAGAGAGGAGGAAAGAACAGCTGGGGATGGCAGAAGGAGAGTCACAGAAGTGTCTGGACCTTTCTGAATAGTGACAATCAATGCTGCATGCTTCCTTCTCCATTTCCTTTCTCCTCTAAACTGACAGACAGCATTTTCCTTCCTCTGACCTTCTTAGAATCTTTCAGTTGACCAAATGGCCTGGGTCACAGAAGAAGGTGATCGCACACCAGTGGTAACAATCAGTGGACAGGGCTGAGGACCATCCCCCCGGGAGCACGAATATCCCGGGCCGGTTCTCAGGAGGGCCTGGGGCGGCCCCGGTGACAAGCCTGCAAAGGCCACTGAGGTCTGGACACGGGCATAGAGGGTTCCAGCACATCTTTCACGTCGCGTGTGTGTGCTAAGTCGCTCAGTTGTGTCCCACTCTCTCCGACCCCGTGGACTGCAGCCCCCAGGCTCCTCTGTCCCTGGATTCTCCAGGCAAACATGAGCGGGTGGCCAGGCCCTCCTCCAGGGGGTCTTCCCAACCCAGGATCCAACCCGCCTCTCTTGCGTCTCCTGCACTGGTGGGCGGGTTCTCTACCACCAGCGCCACCTGGGAAGCCCTTTTCACATCATGGGAATTACCAATGCCCAGGTCAGCCTTCCATCTAGAATTCTCCACTCTCTCCACCCTCACTTGGACTTTCAGACTGAAACACATGGGAACAAGGCCGAGAGAAAAGGGAAAGAGACCGGCAAGCATGCATGGTCACTGTAAGGCCTGGAGACCACGGGAGCCATCGCTGCACGGTGGAAACACTCCTGAGATGACTAAGGCCAGAGACACATCCGCCAGCGACTGCTCCAGGGGAGCCGGCGGGTCCCACTCCCTCTCCTTTCACCTCCTAACACCCTCTCAGCCCCAGGAGGCCACATGGAGAAAAGCGACAGAAGATACAGCTCACTCCCCAAAAGATGGTCCCACAACTAACTGGGAAAAAAATGAAATTCAGCTAGTGGTCTTCAATTTGCACAATGCCACATTAGTTTAATTTGGGGATTCTCAACTGACTCCATTAATCATCTATTTTAGCCTGGTGCAGACTCGGCAACGAATTCCACAGTTCTACATTTCTAAAGGCATCTTCTATTTGTTTTGGATGTGGAACAAGGCTTAAAACAGGAGTGTAATTAGTAAGCCTCCCAGTCTCCACCGAGCGGTGGGAGAGCCAAAGCAGCGGGAATGCTCATCACTTCTGTCTACAAGGACAGCGGGCCAGCGGCGTCAGCTCACTTCACCTGTTTACCTTCCAAATCTCTCAGGCTCTCAAAGCCACCAAGGGGACAAGCTGACACTTTTCCACTTGCAGCCCAACAGGTTATAAGCAAGGTTGTGTTCAAACAGCACACTTTCACCTCTGGTGCCGTCTGAGCTCATGCTGACGGAGCGGCCTTGACAGGACAGCGGAGAGTCATCTCCAAGAACATGGCCGCCCGGTGCCCACTCCCTCCTCTGACCCCCTGCCCACCCCGCTCCCCTGTCCCTGCTCTGACACCCTGCTCACCCTGGTCCCTGCTCTGACCCCTGCTCACCCTGCTCACCCCGGTCCCTGCTCTGACCCCTGCCCGCCCTGCTCACCCCGGTCCCTGCTCTGACCCCTGCTCACCCTGCTCACCCCGGTCCCTGCTCTGACCCCTGCCCGCCCTGCTCACCCCGGTCCCTGCTCTGACCCCTGCTCACCCTGCTCACCCCGGTCCCTGCTCTGACCCCTGCCCGCCCTGCTCACCCCGGTCCCTGCTCTGACCCCTGCCCACCTGCTCACCCCGGTCCTGCTCTGACCCTGCTCACCCCGGTTCCCTGCTCTGACCCCTGCCCGCCCCGCTCCCCGGTCCCTGCTCTGACCCCCTGCTCACCCCAGTCCCTGCTCTGACCCCTGCTCACCCTGCTCACCCCGGTCCCTGCTCTGACCCCCTGCTCACCCCAGTCCCTGCTCTGACCCCTGCTCACCCTGCTCACCCTGGTCCCTGCTCTGACCCCTGCTCACCCCGGTCCCTGCTCTGACCCCTGCCTGCCCTGCTCCCCGGTCCCTGCCCTGACACTCCTAACTGTCCACTGCCCGGCTCACGCGCCCTACCCTACGACAGAGAAACACGCCCTCGGCAATGTCTGTCCCCACACCGCCATCCAGAGCTTTAAGTCTATACTTAGAAAATGTTAATGGCATTACCCATGGGGAACCTTATAACTTCATAATATCCCGGAGCTTCTGTTCTCTTCACGGGTTCCATGAAGGGCCAAGCGCTTTGATGGCTCTTGGGTAAAGAAAAAAGTAAGGTATCTGATACGGCAATTCCATGCAGGAAATCATTTCAAAACATCCGCGTGGAGTGGAGGAAAGGCGGACACCCACCTTCACCTGCTGCAGGATGCTCCTGAGCGTGCTGTATAGCTGCTCGGGGTCCCGGGCCTCCTTACTGGAAAGGGAAGGGCACACAGGAGAACAAGGGTTAGCATGCGCCCCCTGCCGGGCGACGCCTACCCAGCTCATCTGCACAGAAACCTAAGATCAGAGCTACTACTGTGTTTTATGAAAAGTGAAACCTAACGAGTGCTGTGGTGGTGACTACAACCAATTTGCCTGTTTTCTCTAAGTTGCTGGGCAGGGAAATAGAAGCACTTCCGTCAGTATCCTCTGGCCCATCACACTTACCTCTTCTCTCTTCCGCTCGGTTTCCAGCCTGTCTCTCCTACACACACCAACGAAATTAAACAGTGAATGAGAACTGCTTTCGGTCAAGAGAGTAACACAGTTAATACTTGTAAAAATGCAATAACATACAGCCATGACTCAATACAATACTACTTCTGAAGAGAGACTGAAATTAACTGCAATTAATTCTTTCCTTCCTTACACACTTGAATATATAAAACATTCCCAAGACTGGCACTGCTCCATCTGCTAGTATTTTTTTAAAGCAGGAACTCCAACCTTTCAGAGGAAAGCATAACAAACAAGCATCAACCTTTCAGAGGAAAGCATAATAAACCAGCACGTCTGGGCCTGTGGGCACGTATATTTTTAAAACTGTAAGTCACATTTTCTGCTAATCACCATGTGAAACAGTTAAGCTGTTATTTTAGGTTGGAACAAACTCTGTCCTGCTCTCTATTTTATTTGGCACAGAACCTGCTTGTAACGCAAGATGGTCTCGGGCAGCAGAAAGAAGACACAGCCTGGAGTCCAACAGACCTGGATTTGATTTTTTGTTCTCTCCTTAAAAGCTAAGCTACCCTCCATATTAGTCAGCCCTTGCCTCTGTTTATCAATGTATAAGGCAGAATCCAGAACTGAGCTGATTCCTTTTGAGATTTGTTGATGCATGTATAAAAAATTAAAAAAAAAAAAAAGAAGAATGCTTGGCACACGTACGTTCACTGACACCGTTAATAAGCATAATACACAGAAGTAAAATTTCCAGGTCTAGCAAGGAAAGTAAGATCTGCTGTACGGTATACTTTGTAATGAAGACATCTATCTGGCCCAAATAATGTCTTATTTTCTTCTGGAGAATTTTAGTTTTGTTTATTTAATCTTCAATACTCTAGAAGATCCTAGATTTGAACTGAATCAAAGTGCCAACATTTATAGCTTCTGATCAACAAAAACAGCTATTTTATATGTTTTAACCCAATATAATTTACTTCTAACATACTCGGAGAAGAACCCTTGGAAAACCACTCTAAAACAGGGAATCTGAGACCAGCGTTACATTGTTGGGTCACCAGATTTATTAGTCGGGGGCGCTAAGCTGGGCCGAGCACAGGGCGGGAGAAGGGCGTGGACGGGAAGCCGCCTGGAGGAGGCAGGGCTGCTGCTCTTCCCGCGGTCACTGGCCACGAGCTGCTCAAGGTTACGGGGCTGAGCCAGCCTGGGCCTCAGCCTCCCAGCCCTATGAGCAGAATTCCCTGCCCTTAAGGTCACCTGTGGGAGCGTCCGACACTGCGCCACAAACAACAGGCTCTCAAAGCGATGCTTTAACAGCTAAAGCAGGAGCCGGGCCCTGCTCTCCGTGGTGTCTGCCCCGGAAGCAGAGCAGACGCAAAAGAGAGCACTGCGCTCTTCCGAGACCGCAGGATCCCAGCTAAAGGCGGCGGGCGGGCGGGCGCCCGAACCACCGTGCTCCGGCTTGCTGCTTCCGGGATCTCGGGGCTCGACCAGAAGCGTCTGCCTTTAGAAGATCAATACATACGAATTCCAGGAATGCTTTCTATCGGGATCTGCCGAACTCCATCTTTAAAACAGGAAAGTCCAGGGTAGACTTTCCGAATCTGGGCTTGTTTTCTTTCTATCAGCTTTTTAATGATCTGCAAAGCACAAGAAGAAACTTAAGTTTAGTGACCGAAGTTTGTGGCTCCAGCTTAAGTCAGTCAACCTAAGAAGTTATTTTCCCAACAAAATTAAGTCTTTAGGAAACAAAAGGGTGAATGATATTAAACGGTGAGACATGAAAACATCCTACGAGGCCATGCACGCTTAGTGTCACTGACAGAGCCGTCGTTGAACGTCCCCTGCCCCCGGAAAAAAGCCGGCATTGGGAGACCGCACTGCCCTCTTCAGCGTAAGTGCCAGTCATCTCAGCCCTCCCCCGGAGCCTCGGCCACAGCACTGCAGCCGGGCACCTCAGCTTCCCTCGCCGTCATAGGCCCAAGCGCTGCCCCGAGCACCTGAGCGGCAGGCGTACGCACCAAGTCCCCAGCGCCCGGGAGGACGGACTCCCTGGCGCTCACATGTTTCAGGGCGTCAGCCCCAACCTACCACACTCGCATCCAGAAAGCAGCTCTGCAGACTGAAGGCAGCACAGTCAGGGCAGGGGCCGCCAGAAAGATTTAGGGATAAATTTTGGGAGGAGTCCGTTTGTCTTGTAAAATAATTCCCTTCTCCAGTAGAGCTTCCCAACCCAGGAATCACACCCAGGTCTCCTACACTGCAGCTGGTTCTGTACTGTCTGAGCCCCCAGGGAAACCCAATGTTCTGATGTAACCACTTCCAGGGCGGTTTTCCCTTTAAAGAAGGAAAGGGACTACTGGTGCAGTGGTGAGGACTCCATGCTCCTGATGCAGGGGCACAGGTTTGATCTCTAGTCAGAGAACTAAGACCCTGCATGCTGCACAGAGCAGCCAAAAAAAGGAAAGAAAGACCAACAACAAACTCAAAAACCACCATCTCGAGATTAACTATATCAGCACTGAATTTTGGAAAACACTAAAACAGTAGCAGTCATTAATCAAATTAACGAAAAAATTCAAGTTGCTAACTTCTTGATCTCAAATGGAAGACTGGTAAATGCTACAGCATGAATACATACTCTTAACAATTAAACACAGGACTTCATAAAATGAATAGAAGTGGCAAAATAGACTGGTGGCAAATCTGCTCAGGGCTGTCCAACATCATGTAAACCACTCAGCAATTTAAAATTTTTCAGCAGCTACTTTAAAAAAAATAAAAAGAAACAGAAGAAATTGATTTTAACAATATATTTTTATTTAACCCAATGTATCTAAAATACTATTACTGCAGCATATAATCAACAGAAAAAACTATGAGATATTCACACTAGGTCTTCAAAATCAGAATGCAGTTTACACTTACAGAACATCTCAGTTTTGACTGGCAATGCAGCTAGCACCCAGTAGCTACATGTGGCTAGTGGCTACCACTAAGGACAGGCAACTCTAAATGGAGGCTCTGCATTAGGTGTTAAGTCCAGGTCTTTTTAAAAAGACTCCTCGGGACTTCCCTGGTGGGCCAGTGGCTAAGACTCCACACTTCCAACTAAGGTCCCACATGCCACGTGGAAGTCACCCCACCGAAAAAAAGAAGAATTTCTGGAAACATGTATACAATGGAACATTACTCAGCCATAAAAAAGAATGAAATAATGCCATTTGCAACAACATGGAAGGACCTAAAGATTATCATACTAACTGAAGTAAGTCAGAGAAAGACAAATACCATGTGATATCACTTGTATGTGGAATCTAAAAAAGTTGATACAAATGAACTTATTTACAAAGCACAAACAGACTTGCAGATAGAAAACAAACTTAAGAAGGAGAGGAGGCGGAAGAATAAACTGGGAATTTGGGATTAACAGATGCACACTGCCATATAAAAAACAGACAGTAAGGACCTACTGCATAACATAGGGAACTCTACTCAATATTTCATAAGAACCTACATGGGAAAAAATCTTTATATATATATATATATGTATGTATGTGTGTATGTGTGTGTGTATATGTAACACTCAATCACTTTGCTATACACCTGAAACTAACACCAACATTGTCAATCAACTATATTTCAATATAAATTTTTTTCAAAGAATCACAATGGCAATTTCTTAAATGAAGGCCTTCAGAAAACTTAATTTCAAACACAGATGTTTTTTTCTCTTCACCAAAGATGCTCTCAGATGTGATAACCAAACAGGCGTCTTCCACCCCCTCACGGAGCACCTTGAGGTGACTGGTAATGTTGGGGTGGGGGGCTACCCAACCTCTCGGACCCTGAGGATCACTTTAGAGAAAGCAGACCTTTCAATCCCACTCTAGCTTCTTATCATCGCCTCCCTAGAAACTCTCTTCAGTTCATCACCATGTCTTCATCTCCGTATCCTCAAATCCATCTTTCATTCCATTTTTGTCTTTTTTCATCTTCCCAAACAGAGAATCAGGGGGCATATCACCTACTTTTATATTTCACCAAGTCGCACGATGTCTTCCTACAAAACACCCGCTGCTCTTCTTCACTCTTTGGCTCCTCCAAGCCCCGGCTGGCAGCCTCACGTGTGACCCAAGCTTAAAGCCGACCCTCCTCCAGCCCCACACACGGCCCTGCTCCGTCCTGCCCGCTCCCGCCTGGCCACCCTTTCTCAGAGGCGCTCATCATGCGCACGCCTCAGGCTCCAGGCGCTCCGGGCCCAGGGACCTCGTCTTGCAGGACTCCGTCTGCTCCTGCTGACGGCCTTCTGGGTCCCCTGGCCCCTCCGGTGACGCAGGTGATGCCGGGCCCTCTGCACCCTGGGTCTGCGCTCACCCCGGCGCTCAGCCCCCCGGCCGCAGTCCTGGTCCCCATCTGCACCCCGCAGCCTCTGTTCCTGTGCCCCAGGGGGAGGACATCCGCGTGCCTGTCTGCTCCTGAGCACCGTCCATCCCTCCCTCCTCAGGGCCTTCCAGAGCTGGACTGAACGGCACGTGTGACAATCACCTGAATTCTATAGAGGTCACTAGGTAAATCCAAGAACCTCACTAAGGTGAGTTCCGAGCTCTTTTAAAAGAAAGAGGTGAACAGCTGCATTCAGGGGTGCCTGCTGGAGACATTGGAAACCGAGGTGGGGGACTCAAGGGGACGGAGGGGGGGGGGGCCTTATCTTCTCCAACGCCAGGCTCCGCTGGACCTAAGACAGCCCGGACAGAGGGTCCCCAACCCAGGGGTCTGGACTCGGAGCCTGCGGACCCCGCAGGGTCCCGCTCTGGCCTCCACGGTGGGAATGTGGGGATGCAGGGAGTGGGGAAGAGTGGGGACCAAGGGGCCAGGAACATGGGGCGCGGGGAGCCGGGTGCCAGCTACCAGCACACGGCTCGGAACTCCGCCTCACGCTGGAACCTCTGCCCAAGAAACAACAGAGGCTGCTTCTATTTTCTAGTTTAATAAAAAGCCTTTGGCTCCCTTCCGTGGGACGTGTATGGAGAAGTCTGAGCTACTTTAACTAAAAGGGAAGCACTCGCTGCTCACCTGGTTCTTAGGACACACCCTGAGAAGGCGGCTTTATCTCTGCGACATTGACAAGGAACTAAGAACTGGGATCGAGGCACATAAGCAGAAACCAGAGAACAGAGACAGGCCTGAGGCAGATGTCTTTTTTGTTACTCACTAGAGCAAAGCGCCTGCAGTACTCTTGCCTGGAAAAGCCCACAGACAGAGGAGCCTGGTGGGCTGCAGTCCATGGGCTCACTAAGAGTCAGACACGACTGAGCGACTTCACTTTCACTCTTCACTTTCATGCACTGGAGAAGGAAATGGCAACCCACTCCAGTGTTCTTGCCTGGAGAATCCCAGGGACGGGGTGCTTGGTGGGCTGCCGTCTATGGGGTCGCAGAGTCAGACACGACTGAAGCGACTTAGCAGCAGCAGCAGCAAAGCACCTCTGACTGAGTAACAGAAGAATAAAGTGGGACTGGGGCTCCCAGGTGGCTCAGGGGGTGAAGTGTCCACCTACACTGCAGGAGACACAGGAGATGCGAGGTGGATCCCGGATCGGGAAGATCCCCTGGAGGAGGGCCTTGCAACCCACTCCAGTGTTCTTGCCTGGAGAACCCCACAGTCGGAGGAGCCTGGGGGCTACAGTGCATGTGGTCGCAGAGACTCGGACTTGACGGAAGCAAACTGACAGGACAGGTGCAAAGCAGGACTGACGTGGGGTAAGATTTCCCAGTGTTTGAACTCCAAGAGCTAGGGGGCCAGGAGGGTGATCCTCGGTTTACTATGTAAAGTTCACTCGTTTAATAAACGGCCTGTGTTGTGCTCCCATAACTATGCCTTTATGTTTCTTTCTCCTGTCTTACAGAAATGTGAAACTTGTTATGTAATCAAGTCCATCAACCTTCCCTTCACCCCTTTTCTTTTAATTCATACGCATAAAAGACTTGACCCCAGTATCAGAGGACAAATCACCTGGAACTTCCCTGGGGTCCCTTGGTTAAGACTCCGCAAGCTATGTGGTGTGGCCAAAAAAAAAGTTCTCTCCAGATCACAAATCATTTAATATCTGGAAGAATACACTTTCAGAACTTGCAATGGAAAAGAGATGAATACACACTAAGATAAATATGGAAGATGATGAGTAACTGAAGTCCAAATGAGTGGATCAAACTAGTGCTTGAGAGGTTCAAAGAGGAATGGAACACAGGCAGAAGTGGGGTGTGTGTGTGTGTGTGTGTGTGTGTGTGCGCGTGAATTGGGAGAGGAAGTAAGTGAAGGATGAAGACACCACGTGAAAGGGTTAGAGCGTCAGTAACAGCCTTGGAGAGCAGTTTAGAAAAGGGAATAAAGAGATGAGTCTGGGAAGAAGGCATGGGGCCGGCATGTAAGAGGCCTTGAAGGTAAAACCACTGTGTTTTATACCAATTTAATAGGTATTTACCCCTGCTTCAAAGTGGTGATGCAGACAGGAGGTAAAGGATACGTTCAAAGAAGAAATCCAGACAAAGCAGAGCAAGCGGAGGTCCTGGTGTCCAGCAGACGCCCCCCCAGAGCCCAGGGGTGCGCACTGCACCCCAGAGGAGCCTGGTCTGTGCAGAGGGAACCCGAGTTGGCCACACGCTTACCTCCTTCTGCTTCTTAATGATGACAGAGAACTCCGTGTATGGGATCCGTGGATTTAGCTCACATCCCATTAAAGTGGCGCCTTCATAATCCTTGATGTAGCCAACATATTTGGTTTTAGGTATTTTAATTTCTTTGGAGAAACCCTGCAAAACCAGTAACTTCATTTAAAAAGGCCCTGAGCATCAAACACCCTGTCTGAGCGCAAACTACATGTGAGGCCTGGCTTGGTGGCGGCAGAGGTCCAAGCTCCTTTCAGACTATCCTGGGGCATTAGCATGAAACTCCTCTAAGAAGTTCATCAAAAATCAAACT
Source organism: Cervus canadensis (assembly GCF_019320065.1). Classification (NCBI taxonomy): domain Eukaryota; kingdom Metazoa; phylum Chordata; class Mammalia; order Artiodactyla; family Cervidae; genus Cervus; species Cervus canadensis. The sequence continues at coordinate 33,847,666 of NC_057392.1, read as the reverse complement.
GCAAATAGGAAGCAACCGAACATAAAATAATAATAAGAGTTAATTTAGCATTAAACTGCATGTAGAGAGGGGGCCTCTAGGATGTTCTGGAAATCAACTAACAGTGAACCTTATTTTGAAAGCAAAATTTGTCCAAAAATACAGCAAGAACCCTGATATTGAAGAAATGAAACACTTAATAGACAAAAAACTTCCAGACCATCACAAGTGTGGTTGTTTCAGTGACATTAATACTTTGCAATATATTCATTTACATACTTTAAGCTGTAATAACATAGTTACACAGGGAATATAGTCATATTATTTATAACAATTTTCCTTAAGGTGTCTGTTTCAAATTTTTGCAGAAAATTACTTGGGACTTCAGTTTCTTGCCTCCTCTTTCAGTAAAAACTTATTTTCCAAGCAATTATTCCCATCAGCCTCAGAGAGGACCACAGACGCAGTCAAGTCATTGAAAACAGAATGGAGAGAGTGACATGGAAGCTTACACACCACCACGTGTAAAATAAAAACCAGTGAGAGTTTTCTGTGTGACTCAGGGAGCCCGAACTGGGGCTCTGGAACTCCCCAGAGCGGTGGGGAGGGGTGGGCGGTGGGAGGCAGGTGAGGAGGGAGGAGCTAACATGAGCCTGCGCTGATCCATGTGATGTGGCGGAGGCCAACACAGGAATGGGAAGCAATCTTCCTTCATTAAAAATAAATCAGCTTGGGGCGGGGCGGTGGAAAGCATGGCTGAGGGCTTCCCTGGGGGCGCAGCGGTATAGAATCTGCCTGCCGATGCAGAAGCACAGGCTTGCTCCTTGGTCCGGGAAGGTGCCACTGCGCCCGAGCCCCAGGACCATGAGCTCCGAAGCCTGCGACCCGCAACCAGCGCCTGTGCCCCACGCCCAGCGCGGCCCCCCTGGAGCCGGGGCCGCGGGGGGTGGGGGCCGCTTGCAGCAGAGATAAGCCCACGCAGCGACGGGCAGCAGAGCCAGAGACAAATCAATGAAAAATTCCTAATCTTTTTCTAAAAAAAAATCCTTGCTGAGTTACTTCTTTGCAATGCAGGTACAGCCTAGGAAAGCTGACACTCAAGTCCCAGTAAAATAAAGCCACTGAGATCTCTCTAGCAAGTTTTACTATAAAAGTTATCAATGCATTGCAGAATGAGAAGAAAATAAAAAGGTTAATCATCTGACACTGTAGGGAAAGCTTTCTAGTCATGTGTATAAGGACTTATATTTTTCAAAGAGGTTAACATTTTATGTGATAAAATCTCTAAAATTCTGTACATTGGAAAAAAAGCCATAAGCAATGTTGAAACAGAAAAACCAGGGAGAAAAATCATAAAATAAAAGGTTATTACTCTCATATCCTTATATATGAGTTCTAATAAATCAATAGAAAAATAAATATTTTAATAAAAAAAGAGGCAAAATACAATAAAGGGGCATTTCAAAAAAAGAAGAAATACAAAGAGTCAATGAACAAGGAAAAACAGGTCAAATCTCACAATAATCAAATAAATGCAAACATGCGCAATTTGTTACCTAGGAAAGGGGTAAAAAAAATTTTTTTTCAATCAACTCCTTTCCTGAGCCCCTTTACATACTGCTGACAAGAGCCGAAATTGTTACAGTATTTGTTATTATTTGTTACAGTGCATAACAAAATGTTAGATATGTCTGGAAGCCCACACTCACACATAGACACTTATTTACAAAAAATACATAAATGTTACCTAAATGTGGGACTGGTGTGAGAAATTAGTTTCTGTTTCTACAACAACAATTCAGAGAACCATCAAAAATCATAATTAAAAAATCAGACAATAGCAAGTAAAAAAGTCAACTAATTAAACTGCATATAGTATGAGCCAATTTTGTGTTTATACACACACAAACACACACAGAGAAAAAAACATAGGAAGGGTATCTGTCAAAACATTAACAGTAAATTTCTCTGGGTGGTGGAATCACATGCAATTTTTCTTTTTTTTGGAGTTTTATTTCATTTTCCAGTTATTATATTTCTATAATAACTATACATTACTTTTGTCATCAAAAAAGTAAACGGAAAATGTTTAGGAATCTAGAATTATAAAGCACTATTAAAAAAACATGTAGCAGGGACTTCCCTGGTGGTCCAGTGGTTCAGACTCCACTCTTCCACTGCAGGGACTTTACACCTGGTCGGGGAAGGAGGGTCCCACATACTGAGCCACAAGGGCAAAGAAACAGAAGAATCCTCAGAGGGCTGAGATGAAACTTCTAGTAGAAAGAACTAAGATGCGGCTAAGCGCCCAGCCACCCACATGCTGACGGAGCAGGACTGTCTGGAGCCCTCTGTGACGTCAGAACTTCCTCTCTGCCATCAGAAACGCACCCTGCCTTCCAGAGATTAAATCTATTTCTCTCATTCAAGGTGAACTCCAGTCCCCCAGTGTGAACCCCCCTCAGCCTGGGGAGACCATGTTTTAGACTGTCGTGGTACAACAGTGCACCCCACTCACAGATGACATCCCTTCATTCACTCAAACATTTATTTAGTACTGATGGTGTGCTGGTCACACCCTCTAATCCAGACTGAAGTTTACTTCTGGCTTAAGGCTTGCAAAATAAATGTGTGTCCTTATAAGGAAAAGACACTGCTGCGGGAGGACTTATTTGCATGAAAGCTACTTGAGTGCATATCAAGGAAAGGAAGGGCAGAGCAGGTTTGCACAGCCAAAAAACCCACCTGCTTCTTGAAATATCCAATTGCATATTCATCTGCATAGGTGAGGAAGTTCAGGATGTCATGTTTTATGTGGTATTCCTTCAGGTGGTTCATCAGGTGTGTTCCATAGCCCTATGGGCAAGTCAGTATACAGACAAATATATTAGGTTCTGGACAAAAGAAAGTCCTACATTTTCACTGAGAAATACTGGCAAATTTAGGCATATGTATTACCAATGTAATACCAATACCCTTCTTGAGTTTCTGAACTTTGAAAATGAGCTGCAAAGCCAAAAAATTCAAAATTGTTGAATCAAAATACAATCATCACTTAAAAACACAAGTTTCTGGCTCTTAGAAAAGAATATACCAAAGCTACAAGCTGCTCATTCACACCTAGAGATTACAGGCTGAATATTAATAGAGGTGTCTGGAGTAAATATTGATCATGAATTTCTTCTTATGTTTAGAGTATTTGAGAACCTGAGATCAAAAGAGCAATGTAAATGAGAAGGGCTAACCTTTTCTAGAATATTAACTAATCCAAGTGTTTCATATATACAAGAAGTCAGCAATCCTTTCAAAGAACTGTATCATCACACACAAAGGATTTTCAACTTGGTCTTTTCAGACCTTTCCCAGCAAAGTCTGAGGAGCCCCGAAGTGCTGAGTGAGCCAGAAGACATTAGGAAGTAACTAAGAACAGTGACAGAGGATGGGATGGTTGAATGGCAACACCAATTCAATGGACATGAATCTGAGCAACTCTGGGAGATGGTGAGGAACAGGGAAGTCTGGCACGCTGAAGCCCATGGGGTCGTGAAGAGTTGGACATGACTTAGCAACTGAACAACAGCAGCGAAAATAGTGAACAATGTTGAATAAATTAATGATTGAAATATGAAAAAAAAGTAAAGTTTTTTGGTGATGGACAAAACTTAAAGAAAATGTATACATTTAAAGGGATGGTTTGAGAATCTCATAAAAAGAAGATGAAAGTAAACCCAGACACGAATACCTTTACATCAATATTTTAGAATTTGATGACACATTTTTCTAAAGAACTCAAAGAGGCTCACAGGTATGATGTCATGGAACTACAGCACCATATTGGAGAAGGGTCTTGGCAGTCATTTGGTCTAATTCTTCCCCATGTGAAGCTAGGAGTCTTCTGCCATCTACCTCGGGGAGATCAGCCGCTAGAAAACCTCCAGCTTACGGTGCTCACTGAGTCCTTGGACCAGTTCGTTTTCAGCCACTCTTGTGGCTGGGAAGTTCTTTCTAATTTTCACCTGTGATCTGACCCCTTGTTTTTTCTATTGACCTTAGTTCTGCTCCTAGAATAACAGTGACTCTTCCCTGCTCTTAACAACTCCCTAAGCCCTTGAAAATCACCCATGTCCATCCCTACCTCCCAGGTCCCAGGTCCCGCCTCATCGAGGCTTCAGTCCTGCCTCGTACGCATGACTGGAGACCCCATCTCAATGTTAGTCGTATCTTTCAAGGCTTGCTCCTGTGTAACAATACACGTCTAGAGCACGGATCCCAAAACCAAGCATAACATCCAGGGGATGATCTGACCAGTACATAGGGAAAGAGTACAACTGTCTTCCTATTCTGGAAACTATTCTTTCATTGGTATTGACCATAGACATGTTAGCTTTTCCCAAACATGTCACAATACTGACACTCTGCAAGTCTGAATGTAACTCAGACTAAAGGATGAAGGAAAGCTCTCTTAAGGAGAAGAGAGTAAAATGGGGAAAATAAACACATAAAACTCATAATTGCAGTATATGAGTAGCTGTTCAAAGTGGCAGCCACTAGCCATGTGTAGCTTTTGAGCAATGGAAATATGATAAGTCCAAATTGAGGTGTGCAAGTGTAAAATACACACCACAAAAAAAAACACCTCTCATTAACAACGTTTATTACATATTGAAATGACTGTATTTTGGACACATTCAGTTAAATAGAAAATGTCTGCAAAACAGAAAGAGGCACAGACGCAGAACAAGCGTATGGACAGCAGGCTGGGAAGGGCGATGGGCTGGACGGGAGACTGCGGGTGGGATTTCTGCTTTACATGGAAATGTATTTGTACATGGCCTACAAAATTAAATCTTGTTTTTAAAGAAAAGTGGGGGAAAAAAACTGGAGAAAAGGGAAGGATTTGCTACTGCGTGTGCAGAGGAATAGTAACGTCTAGGGATCAGTAAGAAACGAGTCTTCTGATGAAACCTAGATGCAGCGGATGGAAGAGAGACAGGCTTTTGCTGTATACGCCACCTTGTAAGGAGCTAGTAAAACTGTTAGAATCCCATGGGCTCCTCTGTCCATGGGATTCTCTGGGCAGGAATGCTGGAGTGGGTTGTCATGCCCTTCTCCAGGGGGTCTTCCCGATCCAGGGATCAAACTCGGGTCTCCTGTGCCTCCTGCGTTGCAGGCAGATTCTTTACCTCTGACCCTCCAGGGGGGGTTTCTCTTTGTTGTATTTCCAGCACGTAAATCAATTCCAGGTACCTGGTATATACTCAATAACTATCAGAAGGTTGTTTTCCCCTGGGAACGTCTAGAACCAATATTCTGCATTTTTTCATCTTAATATATCACTGACATTGTTAATAATGGATTTATCAGAGGATGAGATGGTTGGATGGCATCACTGACTCAATGGACATGAGTTTGGGTAAACTCCAGGAGTTGGTGATGGACAGGGAGGCCTGGTGTGCTGTAGTCCATGGGGTCGCAAAGAGTTGGACACGACTGAGCGACTGAACTGAACTGAATAGAACTATGCATTTTCTCCCCTTCATCCACAATCCAAGGATTTTACTCAAGAAGAACAATAATGGTTCTGTTGTTAGCAGCATCTCAAAATCTGCATGAGATAGTCTTTATTGCTGGCCACTGATCCGTCACCTCTCCAAAGAATTTCCAGATTCCAGCTACTTGTGAGTAGGGGCTGTCTTTCATCTTGAATCCTGTGTGCCTAGTATTGTGACCAGCAGTAGTAAAGCTCAAATATCTGCTTGGTTAAAGAAGCAGCAACAGAGTTAAGCTATTATATGCAAAAATGCTTCTATTTTCCATCCCAGCACTGTTTCCCCTCTTTGCATGCCTTTATTTTCAACTGTCATGGGCTTCCCTGATAGCCCAGTTAGTAAAGAATCTGCCTGCAATGCAGGAGACCCCAGTTCGATTCCTGGGTCAGGAAGATCCCCTGGAGACGGGATAGGCTACCCGCTCCAGTGTTCTTGGTTTCCCTGGTGACTCAGCTGGTAAAGAATCTGCCTGCAATGCGGGAGACCTGGGTTTGATCCCTGGGTTGGGAAGATCCCCTGGAGGAGGGAAAGGCTACCTACTCCAGGATTCTGGCCTGGAGAATTCCACAGACTGTACAGTCCATGGGGTCGCAGAGTCGGACACGACTGAGCAACTTTCACTTCACTTCAACTGTCACCAAAAGTATTCCTTTCCAAATCCACCTGGTAACTTCAGTGTTTATTTAAATGCTTATTATGGTTAAATAAGTATTAGCCCTGTAACTTTAAAGTTGCATATAATGTCAAAACCAAATAGTTAGATAATCTATTTTAAAACCAGGTTAGGAGCTTTAAGTAAATTCTCAAATGTTATCTTGTATGTGTTCTAAGCAAGATAAACTCACACAAAAATCTTATTTGAAGCATTACAGGAATTTATATATAAGCTTAAGTCTCTAAAATGAGTGGATGCAAATTTTAAAGTACCATTTAGCCCAGATTTTTAATACCTCAGATCAAAATTGTAATCCTCCACTTATGATCTTGCTGTTTTCACAAATAAATGCTAGCGCCATTGGCTTCCACCAGATTCATCCATTCTATTCAGTTTTTTAAAGATTAATCTTCATTTGCTAAAACTACTTTCAAGTCACTTACAAAAAATGGCTTTTCTTTTTGCTTTTCCTGCTCAGTTTGTGATTTGGCCACCTTCCTTTAAGTCTTTAGAAAATTACATGGTTTGGGGGAAAAAAATATACACTACCCTTCTGGGAAGTAATAAGACAAAGCATCCGATTCATATTAAGCACCTTTAGTTACCCTCTGGAATCCTAAAAGTGTCCAAGGCAACCTTAACCAACCTTTCCAAACAAGTTGCTTGGTGTAGCTTTCTGTGCAAACAAATATTATGCAATCTTCTTCTGAAATTGTAAACCAAGGGCATATTTTCAAGTTCCTCTCCCTACAAAAAGCCCAACCAAATTTTCTTTAAGCGAGTTCCTAAATTCAGGACCCTGGAGTTGTCTCTCAGTTTGGCCAGGGATAAATGAACCTGTGACAGGCATAGCGAGCGGACCACCTGAAGACACACCGCCAAAGCACCCCCACACGGGCAGAGGTCAGTCTCATGCAAACGTGTGCCCTCACCTCCCCCAGTCAGAAGGATGAATGTGACACTGCTGCATTTTGTTTGCCCTTGGATGCTTCACATTGTGAGTCAACGTCAAAAGTCCCTTTTGTGCTTTCTGAGAGGAGCCCACAGCTGTTGTCGGCACAGTGACTGTGACACAGAGCTGAGCTGTTAATGAAGCCAAAAGCGCCCTCAGCATTGGCTGCGGCCCCCAGGCCAAGCACGATTCCTTCCAGAGATCATCCGTTTTCGGTTTTTGTATCTGGCATTGCTTCATGGTAACTGAAGAAGGCAACAGTGTCCTTAGGCCCGCACTGTCCAAGCCCAGAGAGCCCTAGTCCAGAGCAAGACAGGTGCAGTCTAAAACACACTGTGGATTTCAGAGACTCGGTACAAATCAAAGAATGTAAACAGTCTCCATAATTCCTGGCCCCTGAGTGCCTGCTTCAAGGACAGCACTTTGGATATACTGAGTAAAATAAAGTATATATTTTTAGAATTATTTTTCCATATTTTCAATGTAGCTAACAGAAAATTTAAACTCACATGTGGCTGACGTGGGCACATCATGTTATAGATCATTGCGTAGCACTGCCTTAGACTTTCCAATACGTTATCTCAGTAGCTACTGATTCAGTAGCTACTTATCTTTCCACCAAATGCCATAGTTTTGTATGACTTTAGGACTCCCCAAGTACCAAACCCTCTGAAGACACGTTTCTGGTTCCACTTTCATGAAAGCAACAGAGTAGGACACAACATCACCTAGATCTTCCTGCCAATTAGGAGTCTGGTCTATTCCAGGCAGATGGCAAAGCCAACCGCATGGTAAACATGGCAGTCTGGTTCCTGGGGAGGGACTTGTGCCAAGGACAGCTGGGAAGGCGAGTCAGAATCACACACACTCGCAGATCCGACTCTCACACCCACACAGATCCGACTCTCACACTCACATAGATCCGACTCTTACACTCACACCGATCAGTCTCTCACACTCACACAGATCAGTCTCTCACACTCACACAGATCACACTCACTCACACCGATCAGTCTCTCACACTCACACAGATCAGTCTCTCACACTCACACAGATCAGAATCACACACTCACACAGATCAGTCTCTCACACACTCACAGATCAGAATCACACACTTACACAGATCAGTCTCTCACACACTCACAAAGGTCCGTCCGTCTCTCTCACATGCATACAGATCAGTCTCTCACACACTCACACTCCCCAAAAGACCCAAGTTCCAAACCTTGCATGAGTATTTCTAAAACCCAGTCATACAATTACTCACATTTTTCAATTCCCCAACAGGATTTCTTTAGCCCTTGTCCCCTCACTTCAGGCACGAGGTCCTAAGGAATCTTTCTGAGGTCTGAGCCGCCTCAGGCATCTCCCTAACCCACATGGCACCACACCCCTTCTGCTGGTGCCGTGTGCCCAGGCGTGTGTGGACACATCTGCACATGGAAATCACCAACACCACTGAGAGTGTTTGCAGACACCTCTTCACGTGCCATAAACTAAACCTGAGCTGCTCCTGGGGCTGCCTGGTGTCCCCAGCCCCGGCCCTGACCCTGAGGTCCAACAAAGCCCGGTAGAGACTGACTGTGGGTATGTGGAGGCGTGTGCCCTCCACACGCACACACACACAAACACACACACACACTCGCAGTGAGAGGATACTCCTCAGAGTCTGGGACTCTCTGGACATGGAGACCCTGCCACGCTCTGCGGCTTTTGTGAAAAGCACCACATCCTGCGTTTCTTCCGAGACCCTGGGTGAGCCTTACCTTGACTTGTTCATTAGAGGTTACGGCGCAGAAAACAATCTCTGTGAAGCCCTGGGACGGGAACATCCGGAAGCAGATACCGCCAATGACACGGCCGTCTTTGATTAAAGCAAGGGTTTTGTGTTTCCTGGAAGAAGAAGATTTCGTCACCGTTTCACCTCCTGTTCGGGGTGTTCCTCATTAACCAGTCAGGAAAACTGGAAGGAAGGGAGGTTCTTTTTTGATTTTTCTGTGGAAACCGCGTCTGTCTGGTCACCATCTCACTTAGAACATTCTTTAAGTGGATGTCTTAGAGCAAGCTTGCCACCAAGACGTCCCCAGAGTTTTCTTGAGGACCAAATGCCAGCCACCTGAGGGGGGTCTGAGCCCCCAGGTGAAGAACAGAGCCCATGGACAGGCGCTGACTGGTGCTGAAATAGGGTCACGTCCGACACCCGTGAACCCAGGACGGCAGCCCAGGGGGAGCAAAAGCCAGGGACCTGAGCACACGTTTCTGAAAAGTTCACTCTCACTCAGAAATACCACAGAAGCTATAAGGAAAAGAAAACACAATCCACCCGCACGATTTGCTAAAACCAGGCTTCCAGACTCCCGTCAGGCCTTCTGCCTAAAATGTCACTCTGAACAGTCACGGGCATGGGTCACAGTCCACACAGGCGACTGGGCTCTGTATGTTAAAATGCATTCAATTACGGAAGCTTTCTTTCCTGTCTTTTCCCAATTTTTAATGCAATGGGTGATCAAAGTTAACTTAACACCACAATAATCTTGCCAGGGCTTACAGACTCAGGCAAGAACGGAACCTACTTAAGATGCCAAAATCAGAATATTTGACTATGAGAAAATTGGGACATCCTCTTAATGTTTATATATTCCTTCACTAATGCAATGAATGAAGCACAGAATGGTCACCAGCAGCTTAAAATATAAAGCCTCATTAACAAAAAATTGATCAGCTGCTGGAAAACTAATCTGAACGCCTTTGGCCATGGCCGTGGTTGTGACGTCACTGTCTGCACAGCTGATGAGAAGCAGCAGGACTTGGTGGGTGACTGTGACTGACTTTCACTACCTGAGCGGTTCCTCTTTCATTTAAAAAGGAGAATGAGGTCCCTGGTGGTCCAGTGAAGACCTAACCTTTCAACGCAGAGGGTGGGATCAAACCCCCATTTGATTCCTGACCAGGGAGCTGAGATCACACTTGCCTTGGGGTCAAAAAACCAAAACATAAGACAGAAAAAATATTGCAACAAATTCAAGAGAGACTTTAAAAAATGGTACACATTAAAAAAAAAAATCTTCAAGGCTGGTTCATGTTGATGTTTGGTAGAAACCAATACAATTCTGTAAAGCAATTATCCTTCAATTAAAAGTAAATAATTTTTTAAGTAAAAAAAAATCTTAAAAAACAGAATGCATTTTACAAAATAAATCAGGAAAGCGGAAAGCAAAGGGATGGAAGCAAAGCGGGGGCAGGACTCACGGGTCAAAGACGAGCCGCGTGATGTACTCTTTGGGCATGCGCGGCAGCTGGTGTGAAAACACGTTCTGCAGCCCCACCAGCCACATGAGCACCTTCTTGTTGGGCTTCTGGCTCAGGGAGTTGCCCACCACGTGGAACTCGATCACACCCCGCCGCTCCTCCAGCCTGGCAGCCTCGTCCCTGGCCGAGTGCGCCGACAGAAAGTTGGTCTGGGAGCAGGAGACAGGAGGTTACATGGAGCCCCTCCCTAAGACGGGAGGGGCAGTTCACGGCAGCGCCTCTCCTCCATGCGCTAATAAGATACCTATTCGTGGGTTTCAGGGTCCCAACCAATAACACACAAGCCATGAAAACAAAACAGACAGCTAGGCAGAGCGTTCTGCCAGACCAGAGTCTCCCACGTGTCCATGGACACTCGGTACAGACCAGGAATCACCAGACTCTCTGAAGGGCCAAACAGCTCATGTTTGGATCTGCAAGTCAGGAGGCCTCTGCGGCAGCTGCAGACACTGCAGCAGGGTGAACGCAGTCCGGACCACGCGGACACTGCAGCAGGGTGAATGCAGTCTGGACCACGCGGACACTGCAGCGGGGTGAACGCGGGGGAGAGCCACGCGGACACGTGTGGGCCGGGCAGAGCGCCAGAGGACTTGATTTAATGGGGGAGGCAGACTTTCTGTCCTGTGTGCTAAAGCCTGCCAGTCCTTGGTTTTGGGACTCCCGTCTAGCTGAGCACCCTTGGGGTCACAGACCCCAAATTCTCCCTGCAGGCCCACAAGTGGCAGTCACGTCTATACTACCAGCACCTGTTTTTCATAGGATGAGAGTCTTCTTTGCAAAGGTGTTGTGTTGACCACTCTCAACCCCAGCTGGCAGCACAACCTCCTCCCAGCACCCTGCGCCCCATCCTATTTAACCCAGGCAGTGGGGTGCAGGTCAATGTTCAACAAACAGACCCCCAAGGCAGAAGGGCCAGCTGCTGGCGCATTCCGGCTTCACTGGTCTATGGCTGACCCGGAGGCCCAGCGGCCACCATGGCCAATTTCAAGCTTCCAACACATTTAACGACCGTCTCACAAAATTCCTGAAAATTTCACAGTTGCCTTGTGCACACCAGTACAAGGCAACTTCAGGACACCACTAAATCCACCCAACAAATCCTGAAATGTGTGACTACATCCACACTTCACAGCTGAAACAAACTGAGCAAAACTGTTCTGTGAAGCTACTAAATCCCCGACAGACATGTTCACAAAAGGTACTATAGTCCCAAGTCCCAAGGACTGGATACCTAGAAGGAAATGGAAAGAACAATCTTACAAGGAGATCGCTCTCTTAACAGCATTCCAATTCTGTGAATTATCCTCAACTGCACAAAATAAATCTCTAAGGAAACATGACAAATTAAACATGGATACCTTCACCCAGCAGAGCCATTCTCAAAAAAAATTTTTACAGATGTTTTGAAAAATCATCTCATTTCTTCATTTCCTGGAAGCTGTCAGAAACGTCTTAAACTGCTTTGCCCCTGGATATGACACGAGATGACAGCAGTCCTTTTGCCCCAAAGGCTTTACTTGCATCTAATCATGAGTAAACAGATACAGCCAAATACAGAGACCTTATGCCAAAGCAGGACTCTACAACAATGGTGCTGCCACAAAAGGCCAAAAGAGAGCTGGGGAACTGTTCTAGAATAAACCAAATAGACTAAAGAGGTGAAGAGATCAGAATTAAATGCAATGTGACCCCAGACGGATCCTCCAACAACAGGAAGATATATGATAAACAACAGAATTTGGATATATGGGAAATCTGGATATGGGCTGTACATTAGGCCAAAACCAGCAAGTGGACTGGATTTGATACCCAGGCTGTAGACTGCCTATCCACACATTAGATGATATTGTAATCCAGCTAAATTTTCTGGTAGTGATAACTACACTGTGGGAATGCAAATGAATAGTCTCAGTCTTCAGAGACACATGCAAAAAAGTTAGGGGTGAAGTGTTACAACATCTGTATCTAATTCTGAAATGGTTCCACATGGCTTACAGGAGAGGGAGACAGAGGGACAGTGAACGTGGCATGCAAACCATTTGTGAGTCTAAATAAAGAGACTCTGGATCTTTATCACGGAATTTTTGCAACATTTATGAGGGTTTAAATTTTTCAAGATAAAAAGCTGAAGCAAGAGGAATGCCTTCAACGGTGGGGATTATGTTTCCCCGCGACGTGGCTGTCATCAGCGGAATTAACCTCTCATCAGCCTGCCTGCCTCTCCACCCTGAGCCCCAGACAACATGCAAACAGGGGGCACAGCTCCCTCGGCAACACCACCCCGTCCCCAACAGCAGGAGTGGCTACAGAGCGGACAGGGTTCACCCGCAGGCGGCTCGCGTTCCCCCTGCTGACCTCTGGCCCAAGCATCGCCGCGGGGTCTGTGATGGTGGACATGACCTCGTGGATTAACTCCAGTGGGATATCGCCCATCACCCGGGGCTTCTTGGTCTCCTCCAAAACATGAGAGTCATTCATTTTCCTCTTTTCTCCTTGATGATCAAAATAAAAGGGCAAATGATGGGTTATTTTAAACACAAAGCATGTGCCAACTAATCCAACTGATTTTCTAATAACACTGACAGGTGTGGACATCAACCCTCCGTGAACCAGGGAGGAGCGGTGTGGTAGAAGGTGGGAAAGAGGAGGTCGCAGTAACTGCCCACCATTCTTTTTCTTTTCTACTTTACTTATTTATTGGCTGGGCAGCATGTGGGATTTCCTTGAGCAGGGACTGAATCTCTGCCCCCTGCACTGAGACACAAGAGTCTTAACTGCTGGCCCACCAGGGAGTCCCCCAAGTGCCCACCATTCTGAAGAGCATTTGCTCTCTACACTAAGTTTTTTAACTTGACATATGAGTTATTAAGGCACTGCTTCTTCATGTGCATATTGAGGGGGGAGTCTAATTATCACTGGTTATTAACCTCCATGTTGGAGATTAATTGTCCCTTTGTGGTCAGAAGAATATGGCCCTTAAGATACCAAAGGTCAAAATTTCTTGAAACTTGAGTTATGACCTAAAACTTGCCCAATTATTTGTAAATTAAGCATCTTCTTGGAAAGAATGTACACATTCGGGAAAATACATTTCCCGATTTTTCAGTGCTCTCTACGTGTTGATTGTGTTTGTGGGGCTTCTGTCCTTACTGATAGCTTTGTCTGTTTGATCTATGAATTAATCAGAGATGTTTCTTCAAGTATTCAACTTCTGGTTGATTTGATCATTTCTCCTTATAGTTAAGTCCTTCTTTCATATATGTTTGCATGGACATATGTATATATACATCTGTGGATGTATGTTATATATGTGTGTGTATGTCTACATATACTGGAAATACACTCATGAACTGTTTCACTTTGCTGGTGAATTTAGTTTTTGTCATTACAAAATGACCCTCATGATCTCTCACAATCCTTTTTTTGCCTTAAAATGATGCCTCACAAAGTGAGCAGGGCCCCTGGCCTTGGAAGTAGGTACATTCATTCCCAGGATGTCATAATGTATCACAACTTGGAAAAGGCCAGGCAAAATCACGGAGAACTCTCCCCGACTTTCCTCCTTAGATTACATGGCCGCTTTCTGTCCTACTATCATGTTTGGTTTTTTTTTTTTCCTTTTTTTCCTTCTGTCATAACGTATTTATTTTCACAATTAAATTTTTAAATGCTCAAATCCAATTGATTCCTCAGGTGTGAATTCCAGTAAGCAGGCTCCATAAAGCATTCACACCATCCTGAGCTAAACGGCAGCAGAGCAATGTCGAGCATCTTGTCCATACAAGATGCTTTTCCAAATATGAGACAACTTACTAAACAGCTTTTGTTGAGTTGTATTTTTATAACTCTTTAGTTGTTATTATTGGAGGTGAGTGAGAATATTTTCCTTCATTTGATCAACTCTTCAAATCCCACAATTCCACAAGAATAATGGTGTGAACTATTTATTTTGGAGCTGAGGTTTATACCCAATATGCCCCAAACTGGATAGCTTGCTGAGTGCTGCAATAAGAAAGCACCCTGGGCTATATCTGAATTCAACGGCGGAGTTTCCAGAATAGTCAGTAGCGCCTCCCCCGGAAGTGGCCCAGTGCTGCACGCTTCGTCCTTCACAGAAAACCCTCTCCTCTCCCCATCTCACGGGGCTTCTCAGTGTCAAGCTTCGCTCATGCTGAGATGTGTCTGATGTCACAGCTGTGGACACAAACGCGGCCTTCGGAACATTCTATAACTGCGAAACGCCCCTAGCATTAAGAGATTTTTTTGCCTACGTGGCAGATTACATTCATGGCCAAATTCTTTCCCCTCCTGTATCCAGCTTCTGCCAAATGATTCTGTGGCTCTTCCTACAAAAGGCGTAAAGGGCATCTCCCCACCCCTTGATTCTGAGTCTGACCCCGTGATTCGCTTCCGATGACAAAATAAGATAGGCATCATGGTGTACCAGCTATGAGCTTAAGCTGCAGGAAGCTGCATTTCTTCCTGCTCTCTGGTGTCTCTGCCATCATCATAAGGACGTATTCTGCCCCAAGGAAAGGAAAAATCCAGTGGTCCTCAAAGGAGGACGAGAATTATGCAAGTATAGCCTAAAGGAGACAAGCCGTATCAGCCACCTCCTAGGCAGCACACAGAATGAGTGAGCTATGATAATAAAGGATCACAATTTGAGACTCTGCGTCTCGAGTTGGTTTGTTAAATAGCAATAACTAACCAATGCAGCTCAGAGGGAGTTCCAGCCATTAAGATCCTTGACACGCACAGCACGCAGTTGCTTTAGGGCTCCCTTTCACACTCCTCAGATAACGGAGCTTCTCAGGCGAATCACAGCCCTCGCTGACGCCCTTCGAGCTTACCTGGGTTTGTCTCAAGCCCGGACGCGCCTCGACAGGATGGGCTGGTGCTCCCTCCATTCTGCTGCTCAAGGGAAGTGGAGCTGGAATTGTAGGACACTGTCCCAGCCACGGGAGGTGGACTGATAACTGCCCCCGGGAGAAGGAAGAGAAGGCATTAAATGACGTCTTTCTTGGTAATAATGAACCAAGTGCACGCGAGACCATTCTACTCCCGTCCAGCACCCCGAAGCAGTCATCTTTAAGACAGAAGCTGTGGGGCCAATGTGAGCTTGATAATAAAGACAAGGGCAGATTATAACCCACTGGATAAAATAAAGATATCTGAGTCCACAGTGATAATATAAGAAATGAATAAATAAATAATTGGGAGAAGGTAAAACTCTCCTTACAGGAGAATGCCAACAAATAAGGAAGCAATGATGAAAGTTGTGGGGTGGGGGGCAGTTAGGGAGCAGCCAGCACATAATGACTGATTCAGGGAAGAAGCACCTGTACAGACCGAATCTTGTGACTGTAATTTTGATAAAGATAGAATAGCCTCAAAGTATCTCCCCACAAAAGTACCTTTTTCTTTTTAAATTACCAAAGCAGAAAAGTTATCACTGCTGTGGAGAAATCTCAAAAACCCCACCTTAATCCAGTGACAAACTTCACACCAGTGATAATGGGAGAAGCCAACGTTACGTGCCTCCTGGTGTGACAGAAAATGGCTGTGAACCACGTGGCTGAGATAAGAGGAAGGATGAAAAACAGAAGCCAGATTAAGGAATAATATGGCATCAAGGTTAAAATTCCTCACTGTGATAACTCTGCTGGGGTTAAATACAAAAACCCTCTTGCTCTTAGGAGATTCCCACTGAAGTCAGCAAAGGGGCGTGACCTTTGTAACCGACAGACCGTTCAGAAAACAGAAAGGTACACACACGTTAATAGGAAGACAGAAAGGTACACACACGTTAATATACATGGAGAGAGACAGAAGCAGGAGAAACGATGGCGCAACAGGGCAAAACGTTAACAATTGCTGAGTCTGGAACAGAAAATACACAGCACGGGACTGCTTTGTCCTGGTCCTGTAACTTTTCTGTAAGTTCAAGAGTGTATCCAAACAAAACCATTTTGTTTTGCCTTTACAGAAAAAGAAAAAGCCAAGGTAGGAAGTAGGACGTTGTTTGCTCGTGAGTGGCTGATGGCAGGACAGACATCAGCGACACCGCGCACAGAGCTCGCAGACAAGAGGCCCCAGAGCACGCCGTCTCGGTGCGGGGACGCCCCCGCAGCCGAGAGTGGTGAAAGAAGCAAAACTAGCTGCAGAGACACGGGCACACAGCTCCCAACTGAACAGCAGCCGGTATGTAAAGAACTGGAATATACTGATCGACAATGTGTTGTTAGCTTCAGGTACAGAGCGAGGTGAATCCGTTAGACATTTACATATATCCACTCTTTTTTACATTCTTTTCTCATAGAGGCCATCAACAATAAGTGTTAAAAAGAAAAATAGCCATATATAGGTGAGACTTCCTCAGATGCACACACACGAAGGAATCAGAAGAGACTGAAGCGCCAGGCTGCAGGCCTTTCATTCCAGCAAACAGGCCTCCTGAATTTCACAGAGCTTCCACACAAAGAGGAAGCTCTGGTGACTCACAAGACATCTGAGAACCTCGCCGAAGTTCAGAGCCGTCATTGTGACTGTCATTTCTCACGGGTGCCTGGGTGCACAGACATGCCAATTAAGGAGAAGATTACCCTTTTCTTTCCCCCCAGAGCACACACTGCAATTACAGCAGAACAGAAGTCGGCCGGCTTCTGACGGGGGCAGGGACTCTGATGAGTGCGCTCCAGCTGAGCTGGGTGACAGCCGGACCCACTGGGGTGAACCTGACGTCCCAGGGGCCAGAGACAGCCGCCTGCTCCATGCTGCGCGGGGACGGGCGAGTCTCGGGGAGCGGGGCAGGCCAGGAGGCGTCCTGAGCAGGAGGGTCAGGGAAGTCTTCACAGACAGGGACCCCCTCCATCCCTCCAGCAGAGAACTAGCTGGACCTGCCTGGAGCCAGGATCGGGTCCCCGCCCCATCATTCCTCTTTCCTTCCACAAGCGTCTGCCTGCGTGTCTGCAAGGCACACGGGGGTGCAGCGGGAATCAGACGCGATGGGAAACCCTGTCCCATCACTCGGAAGGCTCTGCTTTTGGGCGACTGGCTGCTCCTCTCTGAGCTCCCATGTCTCATCCACATACAAGGGTTAATCACACCAACTTCTCCTGGTTCTAGCTAGAGCTTAAAGACCCAAAGCAAACCTCACCAGCCAGCACTCACTGGAAGTGCGAGCTATTCTCATGGATAAACTGGGTCTGACCAGGTAGGCATCACACTCACGAAAAGGGGGCTGGGGTAGCGTGGTGACTGCTGAGGGCAGCAGGTCTCGGGCTGATGCCCATCAGACCCTCCAGGAGCTGTTAACATGCCGAAGGCCACGCCCTTAGTCACTTACGCCACAGCCTCTTGGCAGGGGCCTCAGGATCAGTAGGTTTTTTATTTTTTTTAGTATTTATGCATTTGGATTGTGGGGTCTTTAGCTGCAGCCTGCAAACTCTTCGTGGTGGTATGTGAGATCCAGTTCGCTGGCCAGGGAGGGAAGCTGGGCCCCTGACGGGGAGTGAGAAGCCTGAGCCGCTGGACCACAGGGAAGCCCCAGACATCAGCAGTATTTTAGATCCCATGGGTGGTGCCACCGAGCAGACAAGCTAAAGAACCGGGGATAGGACATTATCGAGGTTCCATGTTTGGAAGAAAGGAGACCCAGCTCTTGCCGGGAGGCATGGAGAGAATTAGAAAAGGGTCTGGGGGAGAGATGTCATCCAAAGGTCAGGTAAGTTAAAGGCAGAGACAAAGCCAACAGCATGAGGGCAGAGACGGACGCAGCAGGAGCCCAGGGGCTCGGGGAGCTCTCCGGGAAGGGTCGACACGTGGGCTGGAGTCCTGTCCACACACAGACAGGCCCCAGAGGGCTGCAGACTGTGAGCCAGAGAAACGTGAGATTATATTTTATGGCCTAAGGTGAAAAAACACAACACAAAAGGTGTCTTTGACATGGTTTTGGGAACAAGAATCCAAAGAAAGAAGGTTTGATACAAACCAAAATACCTCATTCCCTAAGTATTCTGCTGGGTAGGATTTAATTTTATTCACATCCAAACTCAGGCTCCAGATGAAATAGCGTTTCAATCACCTTCTCCAGTGCCGTATGCTCAGTGAAAGAAGCCAGAGTCGGACGTTACGTGCTGTGTGATCCCACTCGTGTGGCATTCTAGAAAAGCACAACTACAGGAACAAAGGACGGACCGGAGGCGGGCCACCAGGGCCGAGCTCAGCGCCGAGCACGCCACGGGGAACTTTCTGGGCCGACGGCCACGGGGTGATACAGCACTGGGCGTTCGCCAGAATCCACAGGACCGCACACTAGGGGTGGCTAAGGGTGACTTTCGCTGGATATAAAATCAAACCGGGGGAGGTGTCGAGAACGGCAGAAACAAACGACCTTTGCTGCAGGCGGCACTCACGGTCCCCAGGACACACTGAACCAGATCTACTGAAAAGTCGACACCAAAATTCTGCGTTCTGCCTCTCCCCGAGGCCACACGGAAATGCCTGCCCTGGGACCTCCTGACAGCCTTCTCCGAGGCTTCTGAGCATCCAAGGCAGGAGTTCAGACCCTGTCTCCAGAGTCAGTGTGACTCCAAGTCACACGTCCTCACCAAAGGCCCGCTGAGGCCCTGAGCCCACGGGGGATGGCACGTCCTGAGACTCAGCCCCACCGTTACCCGAGAGCAGCCTGGTGTTCCAAACAGACGTCCAGACTCACAAGCCAGACTGAGCCGTGCCTGCAGAGCAGGCCGTGACCGAGACTCTGTCTTTAAACAGCCGGCGTCTGCCTGCAGACCTGAGCGCCGGGTGCTTCGCCCTCCGCACGGCTGTGCAGGGCAGGCTGAGCAAACCTTGGGGCAGAGCAGCAGCTGCTGCAGCCTTAGCTGTCTGCCTCGCACCTGCTCGCTTCAGGAACAGAGATGTTGATGCCAGGTTTGCCAAAGTGTTTACTTTTCTTTGCTGACTTTAGTCTTCAATTTCTTGATGAAAAATGCAAATAAATGCACAGTGAACTGCAACAAACACTTCCTGGTTGTGTTCTGATTTATGCAAAAAAAAAAAAAAATTTTTTTTTTTTTTACCTGTTTGGATTCCAAGCTGGCTGGTTCTGGAAGAAGCTGAGAGAAAATCCTGATCCCAGATGGGAGAGTTTTGACTATAAACTTCTTCTTCTAACATGGACAGAAACCTAGGGACAAGAATAAAGGCAAGAGTGAGATCACAAGTCATGCATCACGAGGGGGACAAGTGCCGGGCACCCATGGCAATCCCACCAACACTAGCATCTCATCCTCAATTCAGAAATATGAAATACTCAAGTCAGTAAATCATCAGGTGATGATTTAGTTGGGTGGCCTTGGTATATTCAAATAGAAATGCATTTCTACAAATGTATTCTCTTTGGACTCCATGTAGGTATTAGTAGATACAACCTAGACCACACAGAGAATTACATCAGTGGAAATGCATTTCACCAAGTCCCCCTGGGAGAGTCCTGGAACAAGAGCTCATCTCTCCTTAGAGCTGTTGTCGTCATTTCCATCACAAAAGCTGAGTCCTTGCCACGTGCTACACTGTGCTGAGAACGTTTCATTGAATCTTCTCATCAACACAATGAGTTACAGATTTTGTTTTTATTTATCACACACATGTACACATAGCTCTTACTATAGGATGGACACTGTTCTAAGCAGTCAACGTATATTAACTCACTCGCTCTTCCGAATAACCTTGAGATAGGATTCATTACTGTACTCATTTCACAGATGAAAATAACTTAGGGCACAGGCAGGTTCAATAACTGGCACAAAGGCCCACAACCAGTAAACTGCAGGGCCAAGACTAATTACCATGTTATATTTCCGGTCATGTTATAAAACAAGCAGGTCTCAAGTTTTGGGGCCACAGAAATCACCTGCACACCGTGGCTGGAATGCAGACACCCAAGCCCCACCCAGGCTCACTGAACTGCAGGCTCTGAGAAAGGTCCAGGCAACTGAATGCTGGTAAGTACCTTGGACAGTTCTTGTGTTTCCCCGCAAATGCAAAAGACTGTGAGTAAAATACCAACCCAAATCTATACTTCTGGTATTGGAAAGTCTTCCTGCAAACCTTTCAGGCACATTCATTCTCATGGAGGAATATAGAATAACGGCTAAGAGCCTGGGGTCTAAAACCCAGTTACCACTTATTATTTCCGTGACCTTGGGACAAATTCCTAGCTTTCCTCTTCCTCGGTTCCCCTTTTATAAAATGGAGACATCAACAGTAACTTCTGCACACGGTGGTGCCAAAGACTATACACTGTCATGCTGCAACCGGTGCCGACCGCTGAGAAAGTGTTCCTTCATTCACTCAACCAACACTGGCTGCCCGCCACATGCCAGGTGCCGTGGCAGGGAGGGCAGAGTGAGCACAGCCTTGCCTTGCCTTCAAGACGTTTACATTGCAGCGATGTGAAAGGTTAGCAATTAAATGTCTCTGAAATTTTTAACTCCAAAAACCCTTTTAAAAGTATTTTCCCTAATCCATTTGGCAACAAAATCTGACCTGAACATATGCAGTTTATTTACAGTCTTTATAAATATAAATGGATTTGCTTCGGGGGACCTACCCCCCTCCCAGAGCTATGATACACAGTCTGTGTGTTCTGTTACCTTTATGAAGCAGCCAAGTTTACCTCAAAGCGTGAATTGTGAAACATGCCAAGTTTGGGTCACTGATTAAGGACTTATATTAACATTAACATCATCATCATCACAATAAGGGAAAGTACCACTAATCTCCTCATTAATCAAACCCTGTAAGACTGCAGAAGGGTAGGGAGAGGTTGGGCAGTGAAGACAGGTGGGAAAGGCCCTGCGGGTCTCCGGACTGGCCTCTCACACTCAAACATTTAAGAAAAGGAACCACTGCATGAATGTCGACCTGCACTCAGCCATGAGGTGCATGGTTTAAAGAAACAGCACGGGCCACTTTTTGCCGAGCTAGTCACCATTAACTTACACTTCAGAACACTTCAGTATGTCTCTCATCTAACACAGAAAGACTAACAGCAACCGGAGGCAAAATCCTTACTGAGATCACAGTTTGACCTTGCTGACGAGAAGGCAGGTTCCGGATGCATCTCCTCCTTTGGCCCAGCAGACCCTGCCTTCACCTCGCCCAGCCCTCAAGATTTCCCAACCACCCTTCATCACAGAAGTAAATTTCCTTTCCTTTCCCAGGCTCCTTCTTTACGAGCAAATAATAGAACATCATTAAGCCCTATGGAGACTTACCAAAGAAGAATGCCATTAGTAATTTAGGAAAATAGTCATGTGTGTGCTATATATATATATATATATATAATTATTTCAATACAATGAAAGACAGTCTCATCTAATGTCATGAGAAACTGCTTATTATGTATACAGAGGTTACAAAATTGAACATAGAATAAAAGAACACAATACACGGAGGAAAAAGTAAGAAATATCTAATAAAAGCACAAAAAGTAGATCACAACGGTAGGACTATAGCAGTCCTTTGCCTCTTTGTTCTCTCTGAATCAGATCTTCACCAAATGTCCCTCTGTCACTTTTACAATGAAATGCAGATACTGAAGTTCTAAAGGACACCTGTGGGACGCGGTGGGTGTGGGGATGGCACACACGAAGGCCGAGCAGGAGGAAGGGCTGGAGTCCCTGAGGACGCAGAGGCTGGGGCTGCACTTCTCCTGCAGGGGCCTGGGTTCAATGCCCGGCTGGGGAACCAGGACCCTGCCCGCCGAGCAGCACAGCCAGAAAAAAGAAGGAAGGAACGGCGGCGTAGGAAGTGCAGGAAAGTAAGTGTGCAAGACCTGAAGACACCCGGCAAGCACGGGGGCCCCACGGGGTCAGAGGCATCCACAGTCTGACTCTGAGCCAGGCCCCGGCTCCAAACGGCACCTCTGGCTTCAGTATACGAGATTCTGCTGCCAAGTCTGCAGGTGTGAATCCCTAACAGCCTCCAGTGTTGTCATATTCAGTGGAAAGGGACTGAAAGGAGAAGTGGGTGGTAGCTTTACCCGGCCATTAGTAACAGAGAAGGAAAGAAAGCGGCACTGATTTTCTCAGCTAAGCAGCTTAAGCATGCCAGAACTACGGGCTGAAGGCACAAACACTGTAATTAGCAAATAGCTCCAAGAAGGAAAATGAGTTTGCTATGGGAAAAAACCTGCTCCTATGCAAGATAATTAAAATCTCTCATTAAGCACCATAAAAGGTGTGACGAGGGAGGGGTCCTCTGTCCGCTGGCTTAGAGGCAGGAGACAACTATAACCTAAACATACGAAACATGGCTTATGTGGCAGATGTAACAGAGAAACAAGAAAACTACTTTAATCTGTAAGGAAAGGAGCTTAGATCAGGTAACAGGCAGACGCTGAAATACACAAGCACCAGAGTTCCTAACCTCTTCAGGAACGACACCCGAGCTGCTGTTTAGGTCCTTCTGGACATTCCTCCCTGAAGGACACCAAGTGTTCGGGCCCTGCCTCATCCTGGGTTGTCGCTGTCTTCAGGAAATGCTGCAAATCAGGTCACTAGGACTCATGTTCAGCTAAAGCTCATGAGAATTATCCTCTACCTAACACTGGAGATTCATGCTAAACTGCAAAAACAAACTGTTCTGTCCGTTTTCATCAGAAAATCATTTTTGTTGTTGTTTTGGACCTAACTCATCTTTAAAAATTAAAATGATCATGTTTCCTGAGACACACATTGGGTAACCCATAAATAGTAGCGATTATAAAAATCTAGTATTTCGCATAAAACAGGATTCCATCCATCTTGGTTCCAGGAGCATAACAGCACCTCTCCTAAACTGCTCTCCGCCTCACAGCTGTCCCTGGCAGAACTCTCTCAGACCTAGAAAGCCTGTTCAAATGACAGCTTCCACCCACGCTGGACCAGCGCGGCTGCCGGCGGGAGTGAGCAGAAGGAATCAGCTCCGCCCTGTCTCGCCACACAGTTCTGAGGAGTCGTCACCTGCACCCTCAGCTGCCAGCCACTTAGGTTAAAGTCTGCGTTCTTCACACTGAAAACCCATTCCAAGCCCAGTGGCATACACTGTACCTTCCTACCCCCCTGACCTATTTCCTACATTTGGAAAATATTTAAGTGAGTCTTTACACGCTTGAGGTCTAGCAGGTTCAAGCAGCAAGGGGCCAAGGGCACGCGTGCGCCTGGGAAGCTGAGTACAGAGGTGCAAAGATCCTCCTGCCAGAGACCCGTCTATTCCAGGCCGGCTCCCAGCCTCGGAGTCCAGTTCGTTCCAGCTGAGACAGGGATGACCCGCTGGCCTCAGGAAGGGCAGGAGAACTGGGTGCCTGAATCAGCCCCGGGCTCTCCTGCACCACCTCTTGGAGACCACTTCTGCAGGGTCCCCACTGCCCTGGAGCAGCCTGGAGCTGCTCCACACACAGCCCTGGCCTGTCCTCTGAGAATCGGGAGGGATAAGACAAGCCAAGGGAACAGTCGACCCAAAGTCAACTTCATTTCAGATGGGCTGGAAACACCCACGAGGCTCCCAGGGGGGCTGCGAAGATGGGGGTCCTGCCATGCCACCACCCCCCCCAGCCAGTTCTGTCCCCGAGGCTTTGATGTGCATCCGTCCATCTCAAGCGTGGCACCGAGCAAAGACCCCACGAGCTCTCCCTTACTTCGGGAAGTGGGTGAGGATCAGAGTCCGCTTCTCCAGCGGCAGTTTGTCCTTCTCCTGCCTCGCCTGCTCCAGCAGCTGCCGC
Source organism: Cervus canadensis (assembly GCF_019320065.1). Classification (NCBI taxonomy): domain Eukaryota; kingdom Metazoa; phylum Chordata; class Mammalia; order Artiodactyla; family Cervidae; genus Cervus; species Cervus canadensis. The sequence continues at coordinate 33,823,454 of NC_057392.1, read as the reverse complement.
CGCATAACAGTGAAGACGGAGCGCAGCAGCGTCCTCCCGAACACCTGGGCCGTCTCGTACCGCGGCAGGCTGTCGCAGAACTGGGGCACGTTGCAATAACACAGCCACCTGCACGGAGGAGACCACAGCATCAGCGCCAGCATCAGCGCCCGCGAGCCCCGCCACGAGGAACACACACGACGCTACTCGACACCATCACCCTCAGCGGGAGACCAGGCCTGCAGACACGCCGGGGAAGCGCCATCAGCGGGTCAGATGCTGGCTCACCCTGCCAGAGCCCTCGGGCCCAACTCTACTAGAGTCACTCCAGTCTGCAGCATCCTTTAAATAGGAGGATGGATTCAAGGGGAACAGAGGACATCCCTTTTGGAGGAGAAGCAGAACTCCCCCACTGAACCCTCTGAGTAAAAACTTAAGACCGCTTTAAAATGCCTACACAGCACTCACGCCCCCCACAGCTTCAGTGAGAAGATAAAGATCTCCACGACTGCTCAAGACTCAGTCAAAACGCAGGAAGTAATAAGCTTCCACCATCTGTCACCTAGGTACACGTTCAGTGACTCAAAGTCAGAACTGTCTCTCGGTGTCGCATGGGGCTGGAGGGGTGCCGGGCCCGAGGGAAACCAGGCCTTTCCTGAGCACAGTGTGGGGCACGGGGCTGATGCAGGGCAGATTCAGGACGCCGCTTCAGCCGAGAAGCTGAAAACAAACATTCATCAGCCACCACCTGCTCCAGGGCCTCCCAGAGATGCAAGGCCTGAAATTCCCAGCAGTAGGGGCAGGGGGCCCAGCAGGCGGCAGAGACCAGGAAGAGACCCGGCTTCAGTGCCCAAGTCCTGCTCCTCAGAGGCAGACCCAGCTACCCCTCATCAGGGGAGGACCCCCACTCCCCAGACAGAACCCTAACCCCGCTGGGGACCCCTCTCCCCCAGAGAGGACCCTCTGCCCCGCCCAGGACCCCTCTCCCCAAGACAGGACCCTCTGCCCTGCCCAGGACCCCTCTCCCCGGATGGAACCCTCCGCCCTGACGGGGACCCCTCTCCCCAGATGGAACCCTCTACCCCACCAGGCGCCTTTGGCACCCTTTCAGGTGGGGGCCGAGCTCCCACATGCCCAGACAGCTGGAGGAGACCTGATGACAGTCAGTCCTCAATAAAGAGTGGAGTAATGTCCACTTACCCAGGCTGTCTGACTTATTCTTTATGTTACTCTGTATTAGCTCCCCTGTGTGGGGTGGGGCCGCTTCATCTTTGGGGAAGAAAACCTTCATTAGTGTTAGTTCATCTACCTAGATTCAAAATTAACCTTAAAACCCTGCTACTATTTCTGTTCCTCTCAACTTTCCTGTCCTAATAATTCACACGCAAATGTCACTCTACGATACAATACCCAGATGGGCATCCTAAGTGCCGTCCGTATCCTGTCAAGTTGAAAACAGTGACCTTGGTAACAGAAGAAACTGAAGGATGCATTTATTTTGTAATTTATAAGGCACTCATATAGAAATTCATCAACTTCAAAGCTAGTCTTTGCTGGAAGTTAGTCCGTGGCCACTTAAAGAAGTTAAAATATTTGGAGTTGAAGGCAGGCCAGCTTCCAGGGAACTAATTATGAAAGTACACACGTAATCACAAACCATAACCATCAGATCAATTTCATGAGACTGTAAATCTTAATAAAAGTATGTCCAACGTGGCACAATGGGAGATATAAGGATTTAAGGATTTAGAAGTACTGTCCGATAAAGGCTTCGGTGATGACAAGATTGCTGTACCCCTGTGTTGACGCATAGCTGTGGAGCCCCCCAGCCATGTGTAACTACTGAGCACTTGTACAAGTGAAAAAACATTTTTCTTTTTAATTTTAATTGATGTATAGCTGGCTTACAAGGTTCTGCTAGTTTCAGGTACGTAGCAAAGTGATTCCGTTTTATCTGTATGTGCGTTGAGATTCTTTTCCAGATTCTTTTCCCTTATAGGTTATTACAGAACACTGAATACAGTTCCCTGTGCTACATACAATCAGTCCTCGTTGTTTATTTTATACACAGCAGTTGCATCTGCGAACCCCAAACCCCTGATTTATCACTCTCACCCCTTTGTTCTTGGGTAATCATGTTTGTTTTCCTGAAGAGACTGATTCTGGGAAAGACTGAAGGCAGGAGGAGAAGGGAACAACAGAGAACAAGGTGGCTGGATGGCATCACCGACTCCACGGACGTGAGTCTGAGCAAACTCCGGGGGTCACAAAGAGTCAGACATGACTGAGCGACTGAACAACAAATTTTAATCAATTTAAAATTTACTTTCAACCAACAAGGGCCTACTGTATAGCACGGTGAACTACCCTATGATAAACCATAATGCAAAAGACTCTGAAAAAGAATAGACTTATATTCTTTTAATATATATCTATGTACAGTTGCTTCAGCTGTGTCTGACTCTTTGTGACCTCATGGGTTGTAGCCTGCCAGGCTCCTCTGTCTACGGGATTCCCCAGGCAAGAATACTGGTGATCCTCTTGACCCAGGGATTGAACCCGCATCTCTTACATCTCCTGCATTGGCAGGCGGGTTCTTTACCACACACACACACACACGTATGTCTGAATTGTTCTGCTGTATGCCTGAAACCATTGTAACTCAACTACACTGAAATTTTAACATAAATAGAGGAAAAAATATTTAAAAATTTACTTTCAAATGGAAACCCTGAGAAATACTTTTTCATTAAACACAACTTTACTGTTTTGGTAGAACTCCATTTAGCTTTAACCACTTAAAATGTAAAGAATAAACTAAAATATGCTGTAATTATAAAACCCCCACATTGGATTTGGAAGATTTAGTATAAAGAAAAGTAAAAGACATCATTAATAATTGCTCATATTGATTCCATGTTAAGTGATAACATTTTTATACAATGGGTCAAATAAAACACTATTAATATTAATGTCCTGTTCTACCTTTTTAAATGTAGTTACTAGAAAATGTCAAATTACAGCTGTGGCTCACATTTGTGGATCATGTTATATTCTATTTGGCAGTGCTGATTTTGAGTCTGAAGAGCATTCCTATCTATGGAGGTCACATATGTCTGAGACTCTACTGAAGACAGATGCTATTTCTGCTACAACAATGACAGTGATAAATATTATAAAATCATAAAATGTTATCCAAAGTGCTTAACACAGCCACAGGGCAGAGGAAGGCAATGTAGATTAATATTATCTAGTCAAAATTTTCAAACAAAAGGTTTCCACTTATTTCCTCTGAAAATCACTTTATAGTACTTAAGTTTATACTTTTTTAGTTTAGTTCTGGTTTTGCTTCCAAAACTAATCTTATAAATTCTAAGGGCACTGTACGAAAAGACAGGAGATGAGTCAACACGTTCTGGGCGTTTTGGGTGTTATAGCGATTGACACAGTCTGGGCGTGCGGTGAGACAAGGAAACAGGAACGGATGTGTGTCTTGCTACTCAGATGTTCCTCTAAACACTAACCTGGAAAACAAGGGTGTACCTAAACCTCTGGTTTCAGGTCTCCTCAAAAGAAGTAAAAAGATGGTTTAGTCACTTTTGTATACCTAACAGAGATGGCATGGTGTGCAAGTCACTGACTGTTCAAACAACTCTCAGATTTTCATAGCATTGGGATTACTTGCAGTGACCTTGCTTTCTTTAAAACGTGAGTAGAGCTGGAGGACTTGAGTGATGAAGGCCATGTCACCTACTACCTGCTGGACAGAAAGTCCTAAAGCTTTCAGGAATTAAATGACCCTCCAGGTTTTCCTGCACTAAAGGCTAGTTACTTTCAGAGTCCAGGCTAGAAGCTGGGTCTCTAAAGCCCCATCCCACTGTTCCTCCCCCAATCCGTGAGAAATACCATCCTGGGATGACACGCCTAATTATGAACATTCAGGAAGCCTGGTGATGGGTCTATACCTCACAGTGCAACAGTTACAGGAAACTTTCACCAGAATTAATTTAGTTATATCTCATTTGCTTGCATTCTTACAAAACATCTCCCCAAGATAAGCATAACTTCTAATTTTGAGATGTTCTGCACAGTTCAGAATCTAAGACTAATAATTTGCCACGTTCCTTTAGCATGGGATTCCCTGGGGGTTCAGATGGTAGAGAATCTGCCTGCAATGCAGAAGACCTGGATTTGATCCCTGGGTCGGGAAGATCCCCAGGAGAAGGAAATGGCAACCCACCCCAGTATTCTTGCCTGGGAAATCCCATGGACAGAGGAGCCAGGCAGGCTACAGTCCATAGGGTCACAAAGAGTCAGACACGACTGAGCAACTTACACTTTGACTTTAGCATATTCTGTTGGTCAGATGTATTTTAAGAAGTCATATTCCTCTGACACTTCTCCAGCTATTTTCTCATGGAATATTATATTGGCATACCATCAGAAAATTCAGGAAATTTCAAAATATTTGTCTAGGTCTGTCTCTAAAACCACAGTGACTTCTGGGGGACATATAAAGGTATATTTAATATAAACTCATATAGATTATTAAGGTTAAGTATATGTTAACATTAATATATCAGATTTTTCAACATATAAAATACTTATATTTTGCCTCACTTCAGAACAGAGAGTATAAGTAATATAAGCAGTCCTACTGTTCAGCAAGCGTTTACTCTTTCATGGGGTAAGTCCTCTCGTAATAAGGAACACAATTACTTTCGGAGTCAGTCCTGTTCCCCGAGGATCCTGTCTCTCCCACCTCCATGCTGTGATTCCAGAATCTTCCCGAAGGACGTGACCGCGCAGACACGCTGAGCCAACTGTCCACGGCCCCGGCTCCCGCCACCCCAACGGGCCGCGGTGCCCGCAGGGTTAACAATGCTGCGTTTGAGAAGCAGCATCAGTGAGGAGGGCGGTGTGAGCTCTCCTTGGTTCTCAAGCAGTCAGGACCATTGAGGTCTGACTCTATGCAAGGCAAGCATCTCTCAGCGTTCACGGGTTGGCCTTCTCTGCTCTTCATCGGCAGCCTGCGGGGGGGAACTCCCCTATTATTACCACCCACCGAGGCTGCGGGGCTGGCCCGCCCAGGGCTCAGCCGGTCACTGCCTCCAGCGCAGGCCGCTCCCCTCGAGGCACCCTCCGCCCCCGGGGAGGCTGGCCCCGGACCCTGCTGGGCTCTGGGCCGTCACCGCCCTTCCTTCAGCGACCCCAGACCCTAAGCTCTCCTCTCTCGGCGCACGCTCGAGTCTAGCTGGTTGGCGGTGACTGAGGCTCCGAGGAAAAGCACCAGGAGCATCTGAGCATCTCCCCGGGGTGCGGGGCGGGGATGGGGCCGTGGCTCAAGCCCACCACTCCTTCCACAAGGAGGCGTCACGTTTACGACTCAAGGGTTTGCAAGTGCTGCCCAGTATTGGTAATTCCCACGTGCTACAAACTATTTTTACTCTTTTCTAAAATACAGCATTAACTCCTGTGCCGCTTCACAATGAATTCTCCTCCTTGATTACACAATCTTTCCTCTCTTAGAGTGGCAAATATTTCAGGGGTTTGGCTTTGACAAATACTCAGTTTTGTCAACTGTTCACAGATGGACAAAGATATGGGCCTTCCCCACTGGCCCAATGGTTAGGTCCCTGCTCTCCCACTGCAGTGGGGTTCAGGTCTGCTCCCTGGTCAGGAAATTAAGATTCCGCATGCCTTATTGTTCAGACAACAAATAAAGTAAAATAAAACTTGTTAAAACTATATATACATAGAGAGAGAGAGAGAGAGTTCTACTATTTCAACTCATTATAAACAAGTGTTACAATAATATAGGAACTACTCTGAAATGAAGATGTAAAAATAAAGGTATCATTTTAAAAGTGGATTATGAAGCAATCTGTAAATCCTATTGACACTTATTAAGATAAAATATTTTATAATTCAAATTGTATATATTGTAAAAGGCTGGATGAGAGGCAAAAACTTGGATGTTACTCATAAAATCAGGTCAGTGATTAGACAGGAAAGTTTAGCTTTAACTCCACCCATTTCTACTTGTCATCTGCGGTTAAATCTGGGTACAAGTGGTCTTTACAGGTTGTCAAAAAACATTGCTCATTTTAACTCAAGAGGAAAAAAAGGCTAAAAACAAAAAACCCTGAAGCATGCTTGATATGCCTATTAAATACAAATGGGAAAAGTTATAAAAAGGTGAATAAAATGGATGGTACAAGTCACTCTCTTCCTTAAAGATGAATATGTCACACTATTTTGTATGGTCCACATTTATGACTCTTAAATCATAAACTCAATTTTATTATCCTGCAAATCATAGGTAATAAAAAATAAATTCCCATTTTAGAAAAAATGTAATCCAAGAATATGTGCAGAGTTTGATGCCCACCAACAGAGAAAAGATTAGGTAAATCACGGTGCATCAACAGACAATAATGTAACCAGTAAAGTGTTTAAACAGGGCAGGGTGGACAAAGAAGATGCAAATGCTCTCTTTTCTTTCATTCTAAAAAATGTAAAATGTGTACTTAAAGAGACAAAGGCTGTAAGACCATGTATATAACACTATTATATTTACACCACAGTGCTGAGACTATGGTGGTCTTTCCTTCTTTGGAGAAGACTCTTGAGAGTCCTTGGACTGCAAGGAGATCCAACCAATCCATCCTAAAGATCAGTCCTAGGTGTTCATTGGAAAGACTGATGGTGAAGCTGAAACTTCAGTATACTTTGGCCACCTGATGTGAAGAACTGACTCACTGGAAAAGATCCTAATGCTAGGAAAGATTGAAGGCAGGGGGAGAAGGGGGCGACAGAGGATGAGATGGTTGGATGGCATCACCAACTCAATGGACATGAGTCTGAGCAAGCTCCGGGAGTTGGTGAAGGACAGGGAGGCCCGGCGTGCTGCGCAGCAGTCCATGGGGTCTCAAAGAGTTGGACATGACTGAGTGACTGAACTGAACTGAATCGATATTCTTGGGCATTGCATTTTTTTTTTAAGAGTAAGTTCTCTATATAATTACAGAGTCATAATATAGTTATCTAGGTCAGCAGTGCTCAATAGAAATACGATGCAAGCCACATGTAACTTTAAATTTCCCAGTAGTCACATTAAAAAAGTAAATAGCAACAGGTGAAATTAACTTTAATATATTATTTAATTCAATATATCCAAAATGCTACCATTTCAACATGTAATCAATATAAAAAATGATTAATGAAATATTTCACATTCTTTTTTTGTACAATCTTGGAAATCTCAATTTAGGCCAGCCACACTTCCAGGGCTCAGTGGCCACGTGTGGTGAGCAACTATTGTACTAAGTAGTTCAGCTCTAACTGATCCGATTCTTCACACTCAGAGTATCAAGGCCAGAGGGGAGGAGCCAGCCCCGCTCACCTGGTGTAGTTCTCCTTGTACCCAGAGATGTCGTCGTTGGGAGAGCGCAGTCTTCGCTGAGATGGTGCCTCCAGATGCCAATAGTTGATGCGGTTCAGGAACATTTTTGCCAGTTCAACGATCGTTTGCCTTTCTTTGGGTGGCAGGTGACTGAATTTGTACTGTACAAAGTTATTCACACCCTTAAAAGGAGGGAAGGCAATTTATTCATGCAGCTCTGCAATCCTGAATGCCCACCCAGGCAGCACCAGTGGTGGTCATTAGCAAAAGAACAGACAGTTCTCTAGTCACAAAAACCTCTTTTTTCCCTATTAGAAAACAGGAATATGCCCAGAGGGAATCATGCCTCAGATCACAGCCTATGAAAAGTGACAAGACACAGAAGCTGGGAGCTGCAATTCTCTGCCTGCTGCAATCATGAAGCGATGAAGAAAAAATCAAAACAGTGGACTGAAAAGGTCAAAACCCCCCAAACAATAAAATATGGCTATTTTGCAGAATAACTCTTGCTGTACAATCAAAACAGGAGCTCACATATAATGAGATTCTTGGATAAATATGTTTTTACATTCACAAAATTTTAATCAAAACTCTGCTAGCAAGGCCTTGCAATGAACTAAACCACAAGAATTTAAACTCTTTACTGTCATTCTTTCAGTTTTTAATAAACTTACCCAAAAAGAAATTCTTACTCAAAATTATGAGCTTTTGAAAAAAAGCTGTGGATTAATTTAATCTGTCTTCAGAACACTCTCATCTAATTTAACTTCAAATAAAGTAACAATGAAATCTTATTTTGTAGGGTTTGAAGACATTTCTTCTACTAAAAACTGACTGATAATATACACTTATTTGTATCTCATATCATGCCTTCTGTAACTACTCTCATCAGGAAACTCAGTCCAGAGTGTCTAACATTTACTTATGAAAATAATGAGAGGCTAAAAAATTGATACTGATGACAGATCCTGACAACACCTAACAGGAAAGGTCTGAACATATTAACAGATGCCCCAAGTGGATCTAGGCTTCTCTGCAGGAATCATAATGTGGCAGGAAGCCAACTTCTGGATACAAAATCTCATTTCTTTTCTGTGCTTTTTGCTTGACTTACAATGTTTTTCACATTGCTCCTGAATTCCCTCACCTCAATAGACTTTTCAACAGTGCCAAACACAGGGACAAAGACTTAATTTTAAAACATCAACACCAAGAAAAAGCCCATTTCATGTGTTCTGATGAACTACATGTTCTACTTTTTTTTTTTTTCTTTTCCAAACACACAGTGAATTCTGAGCATTCAGCAGCCTAAGAGACAAAAGCTAAATCATTTACTACATGGAGTATTCACTTCTGATCCAAAGGGCTTGAGACTATTCCTACGGACTTGAACATCTCTAAGGCAGCTATGAACACGAAGATGAGGTTTGTTCAGCCTTAAAGCAATTTAAAAAAATGGGGCTCTCGTATTTTTTTTTTTTACCTGTTCAATACTAGGTTTTTCAAAAGGGGGCTTCTTCTCCAAAGAGCCTTCAACCACAGGTTTTCCTCTTTGTAAAATAGACTTCCTCAAGAGCTGTAAGAAATCATTTTTAAAAAATCAGTGTCTCTCTTTCTCACACACACACACACACACACACTGGCGTCTCCAAGCTTACAATCTTGTTAGGGGCAAAAAGGCCACATAACGGAGCTGGACCGGGTCACACCATGCTGTCTCCCAAATACGAAAGGAAGAAAACAAACAAAAAATTCAAGTTGGCAGCAGAAACATTCCAAATAAGTTGCAAGTGCTGTCTAAGCTCAGAGATGAGAGCTCAGAAATCTGGTACTGAGGGAAGACGTCACAGCCGAGAAAGGGTGCTCTGAGTGTGGAAGGGAGGAAGGTGTGGGACACGACCAGGAGGAAAGGCGTCTGAGGAAGGTGAGGGGTGATGCCAGCCTCAAGGAGCTCGAGGGTCCTGAGTCCATGAGGCTGCCCCAGAAGGTGGTCAGAGGGCCCCTGAGACCTTGGAGCTGTTTTCTCCGTAAGGCATTTAATCAACCAAGATGTGAATCAAAAGTAATGATAAGAGTACCAAATTTAGTCTTCATTTTAAAATCTTCCTCTGAGACATGTAAGCTGAGGCTTTTCTCTAAAACACTCCATGCCTCACACAGAGAGCCTTTGGAAGGGAAGTCACCATATTCCATTTATCTCAATTACACGTGCTGTTGTCTCCAAGTCACGTCTGACTCTTCGCAACCCCACAGACAGCAGCACACCAGGCTTCCCCGTCCTCTACCATCTCCCAGAATTTGCTCAAATTCATGTCCACTGAGTCAGTGATGCCATCCAGTTACCTGTCAGTGAATCCTCACATCAACAGATGGGAGACCACCAGCGAGCCCCACGGCCCCCCGAACCTCTCCTGCTCACCCCCTCACAGCCCCGCTCCTGGCTTCGGCTGACCCCGAGGCCTGGAGCGCCCTCTGCACACGCCCCCAGGCCAGGCAGGGGTGCTCATGCCCTGGGGGGCCTGCTCTAAACCCTGAAAAGGCCGTGGCCCTCTCTGCACGCAGGAGCCGCGTGTCGCAGGCGCGGTCTCAGGCACGGTCCTGGCTGCGAGGGGCCACCGCACATGGTCTCGGGCTCGTCCCCACTCCCTCTCCACGCGCAGAGTGCAAAGTGCAGAGCAAGGGTCCTGGCATCGCCGAGCCCACAGAACAAAACGCCGCTCTGAATCCCACCACTGGAATTCCAGATCCTCAAAGAGCAAACACCAGAGGGAGAAAAGAACGCAGAGCCAGTTATCAAGACCCAACTTGAAAACACATTTGATACTGAACTTCTTTACCTTCAACCTTTGCGTGAACCTTCCATAACCCTTCACACAGGCCAGTTAAGACATATATGCAATCATTCATTTCATTCATTTATTCACTCACCCACGTATTATTTACTTATTACACATTTATTTACATCTTTCCTCCTTTCTCCATTGATTGCTTTTTCAACAGAAACAAAACATGGCAAACTCTCCCCCAGGAGTTAGTGGAAACAGATGACACCCCCCCCCACCAGGTGGAAGATCACCCTGTGTCATCCCCCCGGGGCTGGGTCTGACAAAGACCTCAGTTCTTCTAGAGGTGCCATATCAATTACTCACACTGAGCATTTGCTGATCCTTTCAGGGTATCATACCCATCTTTACAAAAATAAAGGTGTCATAATGATAAGTTGTTATATGTTTTTAAGGATATGCAAAGACTGATCATCACATTTAGATACAAATAATTCGGGCTGCCCATTTTTTTGCCCATTTTGCCCAATGGATCATTTGGAAACTTGATCCATTGGGGGTTTCAATTTGGAGGAAGATGGATAAATAGGGGAGATGCTGACTCTTAGCTTCCTTGTCTAAACCAGGATGGAGCTGGGATAAACAGGCAAATATTCAACATAAAAATGTTAACAGCAGTAGTGGCATTTGCCCCTTACTTGCCAAGCACTCTCTGTAGTTCTATCTGTACTATCTCATGAATCCTCCTCACAGCCTTTTGAGGGAAGTGCTATCATATCATGGTCTACACTTTTAATTTTTTTTTAACACCAAAAACATTTTGTCCTGGGGTACAGCTGATTAACAATGTTGTGGTAGTTTCAGGCGAACAGCGAAGGGACTCAGCCACACACGCATCACAATCTACACTTTACAGATAAGGAAACGGAGCTGCACAACCTGGCTGAGGTCACTAAGGGATGAAGCCAGGCCTGGAAGCAGCCAGCTGTGCTCCGGCACCATGCCGACGGGCTCCAGGGTGAAATCAGCTTCAGGAAGGAGCTTTTCACCAAGTTCATTTTCAACATCTAAGGCAAAAGTTTCCAAAATGCACTAAAATGTGTAAGTGCATGTTAATTAATTTTAGAGACATAGGAGACACAGGAACTGGTTTTCCAAAGCTAAGAAGAAATGGATGATTTATGACACACTTGCCCAAAGAATGACTTTGGGGGAGGGGAGGGGAGAATGCTGAATATTTTGGATCTTGTTCTCAGAAGCAAATATATGTGCACTGTTAAAGATGAGAGAGGGAAGAAAGGCAGAGTGATGTTTTCTGGCCTCTTAGGTGGTTCTGAACAGAACTGAGCGGAGGTCAGCAGGATGGAAGCCTTTCCTTCCAGCAGGGCACTGGGGAACCACCGCCAGGGATCTGGGTTCCAAGACAAATAATAGTTGCAGCCATGCAGACGTTGTTTTTCTCCAACTAAGAGCTTTTTCCAAAGACGCTCTAAACAGCACGAAGCTGGTGGGGTTCAGTCCAGACGACTCAGCCCAGGGTCAGGTCAACAAGCCGTCACCTGGAGGAGCCGGGAGCTTGCTAACAGCTGTGCTCTCGCCCCTCCCCTGTTACTTATCTTTTTGGTGTTAAAATCCCCACAAGATTCCAATGTTTAAAAATATAACGTCTTTCCCACTTTTGCCCCTATCGACCCCCAATATCCCCAGTACTACATTCAAAGACAAAAGTTAACAGAAGAAAAGGAACAATTGTGTATTGTCGTCCCAACCCAAAGCAACAGGAACTGGGTCGGAAACTTGCCCTGAGTTTCCTGGCAGCCAGAGCAAAAGAGGAAACTCCTGGTCACAGAAAATGGAGCCCAGACTCCTCCTGGCTGTCAGCTCCAGTGAAGGGTCGGGGTTTGTTTTTAGGTCCTTGTAAGGGCTACACAGTACAGCGCAGTCTACAGGGCCCCAAATCGTCGGTTTGGGGGGTTTTTTAATTTATTCCTTCTGTCAGCCACCTTTGCAAAACTTATTTTTTTGGTGATCTGAATTTCTTCTATCCGGTCCCCCCCACTCCACCATTTCCCTCCCCCCGTCAGTGCAAACCAACCCACATCTACGGAAAGGAAGGGCCTGGACCCTCTGGAGCTGAGGCCGCGCCCCAGGAGGCAGAGGTAGGGGTGGCGGGGCTGGTGTCAGCAAGGCGGCGAGCGGGGAGCCGGGAGCAGGGAGGCGCACACCGACCGGAGCCCTCGCTCCTGAGCTTGGGGCGCCGAGTCCAGCCACCATCCAGCCAGGCCTCCCGCCTCCCCCGCCTCCGGGGCCCCCGGCGCTGGGCTGGGGGCTTCAGGCCCACCATGGGGTCTGACGCCGTGCGATCGCACACCGCCCAGAAGGCGCCTCCGCAGCCCTTTGCAGGGGCGGCCCCTGGCCCTCGCTGGCATCTCTGCGCAGCCGTCGGCTCATCTTCCCTAACTGAGTTGGGAAGTTAGTGCCACGTGTCCCTGGCACCACATCCCCGCCCACCAGCGCCCTCCCACGCGGACGGCACTAACTCTGCCGGCTCGGGGTGCACGCTCACCACCACCGGCGTGCACTGCCGACCTGCTGACGGTCTCCGCCTCTCCTACTGAAACCCAAACTCCATGAAGGCAAGGACTTCGCTGCCCAGGGACCCAGGCTTCATGCCCACACGAGCACCCGCACAGAGCAGGCGTGCACTAAGTCCTCCTCAGATGGACAGATGGACGGTTGGACACATGCTTGGATGGACAAATGGACGGATGGAGGGATGAACAGAGGTGTGATGGAAGAAATCCATAAGCATAAAGATACTCCACTCGGCCAACAGGTAGGAGGCGCTCAGGGAGAGGGATGTGCTCCAAGCATGGTGCCCAGGGCAGAGTCCCCCTGGAGAAACTTGCCTCCGCAGACCCAGGGCCAGCCTCCCGTGACCTGCTGCATCTGGACAGAGAGGGAGAAGCAAGCCTTCCTAAAGGTGGACGTCTCACCTTGAACAGGTAGAAGTAAACCTGCTTGGTGTCGGCATCTTCTTCCCTGTGGACGCAGGTGAAGAGATACTCCACATCCAAGACGATCCCCAGCAGTCTGTTCATCTCCTCCTCCGACACATTCTCCAGGTGCGACACATGAGCAGCTGCAGACAGAAAGGAATGCAGTGGGAGTCAGCACAGCTCACCTCTTCCTTGCGGCCAGGCTTCTCTGCCTGTGGAGTCCAGTCCCCAGCCAGGGGTCAAACCCACGCCCCCTGTGTTGGAAGCATGGAGTCTTAGCCACCGGACTGCCACGGAGATCCCAGTCTGGAACATTCTCTCCCAGGAACCTTCCAGAATACCAATATTTCAGATGGCCTTGTAAATAGAGGAATTTTCTGAACTCCAAGACTGAAGTCTGCTTACAAAACTGACTTACGTTAAATTCTGCTATGTCCCTATAGAAGCCAACTCCCATCAGGCCCAGAGGGCCCTGTGGTCCTGGAGCCTGGATCCAGGATCTGAGGACTGTGGGTTCAGAAGGATCCAGAAAACAGACTCCCTAAGGGTTTACATCTAAGTCCTATGAACAGTTCTGGTGGCCAAGAACATCACATCGCAAGAAAGACCAAAAAAGTATCAGTAAAATCTGAATGAAGCCCTTTTCCTGAGCCCTGAGATGCACTGAAAGCTGTCTCTACAGCGAAAACCTAAGGCCAATTTGCATTCAAGAGTCAGCATCCTCCAAGGTCACGCCCCAAACCACCTTCCCTTCCTCTATTCTGCGCGCTATCGTTAAGTGACCTATCCATATCCTCCCCTCTCCCATGTCCCTGTCCTCTGTTCTACCCAAATCCAGTCCACTTTTCGAGGTGAACACATTTTATCCTCAAAACATCTCATGAGGTAGGTCTGAGTAACCCCGTTCTATGGTTGAGAAAACTAAGGCTCAGAGACTGAACACTGTTTCCTCCAGTGTCAAAGACAAAGGTCTGACTCCAATCCTGAAGCACGCACACATGTGCTTTTTGGATGATTAGCTGATTCGCTTTAAGTCCTTCTCACTCTTAAGGGTCTCTCAAGGTCTCTCGAGGTCGCAAGGGTCTCTTGGGGTCGCGAGGGTCTCTGGAGGTGAGTCGTCCGAGAACCCACCAGGAGCACCTCCGAGACGCGGCCTAGCTCTCAGAGTGTGTCTCCAGGAATCGTCACTACACTTGCTGACAGACAGCGGCCCTGCAAGAGCAATCCTTTGAGGCGGAGCTCTTGGTGTGCTGGCCGAAAATCCTTGGACCTAGAGTGCTTGAGATGACTTCTAAAGAAGAGCAGAGGTAGGCCTTTCCTCGCCTTTTTCAAGCGCATGCTAAGTTGCTGCAGTCATGTCTGACTCTTTGCGACCCTACGGACTGTAGCCCGCCAAGCTCCTCAGTCCATGGGATTCTCCAGGCAAGAATATGGAGTGAGTTGCCCTGCCCTCCTCCAAGGGATCTTCCCAACCCAAGGGATCGAACGTGCACCCCAAGTCTCCTGCATTGACAGGAGGTTCTTCACCAGTAGCACCACCTCCTGCACATCATGAAGAGCAGGCTAGATGGAAATTTAAATGCTTAAGACAGGAGACCTGAGGAGATCTATCGACCTCTGACTCTGCACAGAAGGGAATCCATAATCTCTCCTTCAAGCTCTGTGTGACCCAGGATACAGAGAACCAGATGCAGGAACACGAAACAAAACAACAGGTTCCTAGAGGGAGGAAGGCAAGGCTCTGCTGGACAAGGGGAGCGACCCTTACAGCTGACGACGGTCAGGATCCTCCTCCGAGAAGAAGGGAAGGGCGGGCCAGGGATGGGGAGCTACACGGAAGCAGAAAGATGACGCTGCACGAAAAGCGTTAAACTTCTAGAATGAATAATGGGTTGAGGTGGAGGGGGGGAGATCAGATGAAAACAGGGGGAGGAGACCACCCGCCAAAGAAGATAAGCCGCTCTGGACAAGCCGCCAAAAAAGAGAAGCTTCCCTATGGTGAGAAAGCGCACAGCCTACTACAAGGCATCAGTACTTAGTAGCCCGGAGGGTTAATTTTGACTCCAGGCTAAGACTTGAACTCCTGTCTTTGCCAATTTTGTTGTTATAATCGTACATAATGGCCTGCCTCTGAGAACCCTGCCCCCTCTGCCTGACTCTTAAACTAAAGAGCTCCAGTTTAGCTCACAGGGAGATAACGTGAACCTACCACCTATGAATGACCCTAAAGAAACTAATGCATCCTCCTGCCTGAGGCTTGCAAGAATCAAATGGTCTCTTTACTTTGTTTCCTTACCCCCCCATCTCTGATCCATAAGTTTATATGGATCCATATCCAAATCCATCAAAATCCATAAATGGTTATTTTGAGACATTAGTCTGCTCTCCTGTCAGCCAACTTTCCTAATAAAAGGAGTCCTTGCCTCAAGGCCTCATCTCTGGGACTCACTGGCCGACTGTGCAACACGCAGAGCGTGCTCGGACCTGGCGACATTCTGACTCTCCAGCTACAGGTCCCTCTCACCAATGCTCCTTGGCGGTCTCTGAGCACCCTACACTCAGCCTTCTCTCACCAAATCCACATCGGCAGCTAAACCCACGCCAACCCAATCATCCCCGCACCCCTCATCACCCCCCCACCCCAACAACCAGGGCACCACCGTCCCCGCACACTTGACCTCGGAATTACAGTCCTTGAGGCCATCCTCAGAATGGTGGCCCCCTCCAGCCAAAGAGCCCAGCATTTACTGCCTCACTGCCCTTCCCTGGCACAGTGCCCGCAGCAGACACAGCTGGGCACCCCCCTACACTCTTCCCCACTCCCACCTCTGATCACAGGGACCTCAAGACTTTCCCCAGACTGCTCTGTCGCCACAGGAGGGAGGGAGACTGTCCCCATCAGACCCACGTCTACTGAGTCCAGAGATGGCTCCTTGGGGCTGATGAGCAGAATTAGGGGCTTCCCAGAATTAGTGGTGAAGAACTCACCCACCAGTGCCGGAGACATTACGTAGCACGATCCCTGGGTTAGGAGGACCCCCTGGAGGAGGGCATGGCCACCCACTCCAGTGTTCTTGCCTAGATGATCCCATGGACAGAGGAGCCTGGCGGCCACAGTCCATGGGGTCGCAAAGAGTCGGACACAACTGAAGCGATTGAGCATGCAAGCATGCACAAGCAAATTAAACAGATTCACCAATGAGGCCAAAGTCAACCCTACGTCATGCAAAACCCAGATACACTTCACTCTAATGAAATGCTAAACTACTTACTGAACTCATATTTAACCAAAGACTCACTACTGA
The DNA here is from genome assembly GCF_019320065.1 of Cervus canadensis. Taxonomy (NCBI): domain Eukaryota; kingdom Metazoa; phylum Chordata; class Mammalia; order Artiodactyla; family Cervidae; genus Cervus; species Cervus canadensis. Next base: position 33,806,983 of record NC_057392.1, on the reverse strand, counting down.
AGAAAAAAAAATCTCAATCTTCTCCAAAGAAACCTTTTGATGCAAATAAGGTTTGCACTTCAATTGATGCACTTCAATGAGCCCAAAGTATATTTTCTTGAAGAGATATGCCTCTATACTACAACGCACAAATCTACAACAGTTAATTCAGCCACAGAACTCATAATACACAGTCAACACTATTTAAAGCTTTGATATACGTTCCCTAATTTATCCTTCCAGTAAAGCCCGCACCAGTCCACCACATCAGCACTGAGACAGACCCCTTCCCCCACACTGGCCAACAGTGGAGAATCTGCTCATTCAATCAATCTTCTGAAAATCAATCAAAGTCCCCCACTGTTTTGATCTGCATTCACTGGAATGCCCCTGGAATTGTTTTCCATTTACTGGCCACTTGTATTTATTCTTTTGTATACTAACTAGTCAGGCCCTCTGCCTGCTTTTCTAGGATGTGGGTCTTTTTCTATGTGTCCTCCCAGATTTGTTGGGGGTTTTGTTTGTTGGCTTGTGGTTTGATTATGCAGGAATTTTACATTTTTCAGAAAGCCGAATATATATCTGGCATTTCTTCAAGGTTGCTTGCAAAGGTCTTTCCCATAGAATCAAAAGATGACAAAAATGTATTTTCTCCCAGCTTTTAACAGGTTTAGTCTTAAAATTGAAAACATTCCTCCACCAAAACATCAATATCATAAAAGACAAAAAGAGGGAGGGTGGTGGGGAGGAGGGTTGGTCCACATCAGAGCAGACTGAAGAGGCATGCAGTGACACCGTGATTTATAATAAAAAACACACATTTGGTCTTTGTCCCCTTTCTCAGCAAAGTGCTCCTAAAACTCCTGGAATTGCACAAGTGATGGTAACAATAAAGGTGAAAGGAGTGTCTGTTGTTATTCATAAAGACCGTTCCAGCCGCACCTGCATTTCTGTGAATGGACTTTTGCAAAGCCCCAAGGATGGGGACAGCGGGCAGGGGAAGCACACAGAGAAGAGGGTTGGAACCCCCACCTCGGGAGGGAAGAGGGTCTGGAGGCTAAGCTAATCACCACCAGCAAATGATCTGACCACGGTGCCTAAGAGGCCTCCGTCAAACCCTGAACTGAGAGGCTCTGGGAGGGGAAGCCTAGAGGTGCTGGGAGGTAGCTCTCTGGGGGACGCAGAGACACTCCGTGCTCCCCACCCTGCTCCAGGGTTCTCCTCCACCAGCTGTTCCTGACTTGTATCCTTTTATAAAAAACCAGAAATCTAGTGACTGCTTTCCTGAGTTCTGTGAGCCACTCTGCAAAGTTATCAAAGCCCAGGAGTAGGAACCTCCAGTTTACAGCTGGCCAGTGGGAAAGATGGGTGATGACCTGAACTTGGGATTGGCGTCTGAAGGGGGTGCAGACCCCTGACCTTGTGGGGTCTGCACTAATCACAGGCAGGTAGCACTGGAATTAAGTCGCCGGACACCCAGTCGGGGTCTGCTGGAGAGCTGAGTAGAAAAGCCCGTGCATCTGCTGTCAGAAGCTTCTGGAAGTGCTGAGGAGAGGAGATTCACTGTCTGACTTTCACATGACAACTAAATACCAATGTGATCCTAGCCTGCTGGGTGCTTAATGGAGAGGAAAAAATGCTCTAAAAGACATATTTGGGTCAACTCTAAAATTGGAACACAAGCAAGCACTAGGTTAAGTATTACATTAATGCTAACATTTACTGAAGTTGGTAAGGTAACTAACCTGAGGTTGTGTAAAAGAATACATGGGAATCCCCTGGCAGGCCGGAGGTTAGGGGTCTGCTTTCACTGCCCAGGGCCTGGGTGCATGGCAGGCAATGAGGACCCTGCAAACAGTGCAGCACAGCCAAAAAAAGTAATAAAAAAAATTTATAAAAAAGAATATCCTGATTTTTAGAAAATATATACTTAAGTATTTTAAGAGGAAAAAGCCATGATGTAAATGCATCTTATTCTCACGTGATCCGGGAAAAAGTATAACACATACAAATACACACATACACACACAGACTCATACGTGTGATACGTGAGTGTGGGCGTGTGCACACACATATGAAGCATAGGACAAGGCAAACACAGCAAACGTTACCAACAGGTAAATCTGGGCAAAAGATACATGGGATGTTCCCTGTTACTATTCTCACCACTTTTCTGTAAGTTTGAAACCATTTCCAAATAAAAGTTTTTTTTTTAAAAATCTTTCTTCCACCTGGAATTTTATAATCAAAAGTAAAGGGCCCTGCCTTCATTTCAAATCGTCGTCGAAGATCCTGGTACAAAGCATCCACGTAATTACCCAAGAATGGCCCACCCCCGACTCGGGGCGGGCGCACTTCCTGCAGTGGCGTCCCTGCAGAGCCCACCGCCCGCGGAGGGCGGGAGGCGCAGCTAGGATGGCAGGCTGACTACCGTGCATCCCCCCGGCAGGGCGGCCCCTCACTGTGCAGTAGGTCAGACCGCAGATGCCAGGGGGCCAGAGCCACCCGCCAGGGATCCAGGCACCGCGCCTCGCCGGGAAGTGAAGCACCCGGCACCCGCGGGCCGCAACCTTCATGCCTCCAGCCCCAGCCCCCAGTCAGCACCTCCTCCTCTAGGGCAGCCGAGTCCTCACGCCCTGCGGCGGGGCCAGGGCACGGTCCAGACCCTGGACCGGACAGAAAGCGAGCGGCACGGCATCCGGGGAATGCGCAAGATGCTCAAATACATATTTGGTTCGTGGGAATCTGAGGTCAAGGCTAGAAGAGATCAAATGAAGTCCTTCAATGACGGCTTCCGACCAGACGCAAAAGGCTAGTAACTTAAAAGTAGTTTCCTGTAACAGAAAAGAATCTGCAACACTACAGAGACGGATGGATGGGTGGGTAGGTAGGCAGACGGGTAACTGAATCACTCTGCTATACACCCAAAACTAGCACAACGTGGTAAACCTTCATGGTCAAATACTTAAGTAAAAAAAAAAAAAAAAGAAAGAAAGAATTTAAAAAATAAATAAAAGTGGTTTTATCTTCAGTAATCTCACATCTGGAATGGAGAAAAAGGGTCATTTAAGAGTAAGACCCCTCTAGAGAGCTCAGCCCAAAGGAATGTGTGAGCCACATCTGTGTGTGTGTGGGTGGGTGTGTCTGTGGGTGTCAGGCACTCAGTCATTTGCAACCCCATGGACTGTAGCCCGCCAGGGTCCTCTGCACATGGAATTCTCCAGGGAAGAATACTGGAGTGGCTTGCTATTCCTTGCTCCAAGGGACTTTCCTGACCCAGGGATTGAATCGTCTCCTGCATTGCAGGTGGATTCTTTACCGTCTGAGCCACCAGGGAAGCCCAAGAACCACATATGTACATGTAAATATTCTAGCAACCACTTTAATATTTTTTAACAATAGGTATTCAAGAAACATTTTAATTAAAAGAAATCTGGCCACACCACACAGCTTGCAGGATCTTTGCTCCCTGACCAGGGGTTGAACTTCTGCCCCCTGCAGTGGAAGCATGCAATGTGACCTCTGGATGCCCAGGGAAGCCCCTAGGAACCACTTTTATAAAGGTAAAAAGAAACAGGGGAAGTTAATTTTATTTTTTTTGAAGTTAATTTTAATACATTGTATCTAACCTAGTGGATACCAAATTATATCAACGCATACTCAGTATTAAAACATTTTATATTCTTTTCTCATATGAAGTCTTCAAGACTGGTTTGCATTTTCCATGGGCAGCACATTTCAACTGGAACAGCCACGTTTCAAGTGTGGTCGTCAGTCACACGTGGCTGGCAGCTACCACGATGCACAGAACAGGTACCGATCATGAACCATGAAAACCCCTCTGTGAATAACCACCACCAGCCATCTTTATAGTGATCCTGAATGCAATGAATATTCTAGCAATGAAGAAACAAACCCAGTGATGCCCAAGGGACTAAACATCCCAGGAACTAGAGAAAAAGCCAGTCCCCTTCATGTCAGTCCAGCACAGAAAAGCAACAGGGGCTGGAGGACCACAGTTACACCAGTTACACAAGGTCTGGATTCTCTGTCCCGAGGGCCGCGTGAGCCAGGGCGTGGAGGCAAGTCAGGCTCCCCCGCAGGGAAGGACGAAAGGACAAGGCTGGCGCTGTGTGCCCCCACGTACAAGGCAGAGGGAGACGCCCGACGCACCTCACACACTCAGCCCAGGGGCCTCTGTCCTGAAAGCAAGAGGTGCCCAGAGGGCTGAAGCAGGATATCGTGCCCGGATTAGATGGCGAGGACACGACTGAGCGCGCACACGCATGCCTGTATGGGAAGCCAGGTGTGCAAGAAGAGACTCAGCTCCCGGTACTGCTGCAAGTGTGAGCACAGGACTGGCAGGCTGGTGCGGGGGGTGCTCAGAGCAGTCCCCCAGGACCTCAGGACCCCAGGGCTCAGAGCAATCCCCCAGGACCTCAGGGGCTCAGAGCAATCCCCCAGGACCTCAGGACCCCAGGGCTCAGAGCAATCCCCCAGGACCTCAGGACCCCAGGGCTCAGAGCAGTCCCCCAGGACCTCAGGACCCCAGGGCTCAGAGCAGCCCCCCAGGACCTCAGGGCTCAGAGCAGTCCTCCAGGACCTCAGGACCCCAGGGCTCAGAGCAATCCCCCAGGACCTCAAGACCCCAGGGCACTGGGAAAGTAATGATAAACCAAGTGAGCACAAAATGCTACCAGCTTTATCCCCAACTCCTGCCACAGACTCACAGCTCCCGACAACGCTGAGGCCATGGAGAAAGAGTACAGAAAACAGGGACCCCTCCCCGAGAGGGATAAACAGTCTTGACCAGGTGGCTGTGTCCCTGTCTGGCTGGGCCCCATGTGTCTGTCACGAGGCGTCCGCCCGGGACACGTGTACAAGGGGGGCCGGGGGTGAGCAGGTGGCGGGGGTCTCGCGATGTGGTAGGAACACAGAGGAGGGCTCGGTCCCCTGTGATGCCAGGCAGGGCCCTATGAGGCTCCCGGGCAGGAAAGCCTTCCTGTGTCCCATCTCTCACTTACAGGAAACAGGTTTCATTCATTCTATGACCTTCCAGAAATTCCAAACAGCAGGTCCAAACAGCTGCTAGTCAGGGAAGGGAGGGGCCACGAGACAAGGGAGGAGCTGTCAGAAACAAGGCGGCCTTGAGGCAAGGGTACCGGGACCCCTCACGGGGTACACAGCAGTGACTCTGAGCGGCTTGCAGCTATGAAACCCCCACCACGTGGGAGAAGTTAGCTGTTTGCTGCCCGTAAGCACGCAGACCCCAGAGCAGCTGGAACCAGGTTTTTGATGCTGACTCCCAATTACCTCACCACCAACCAATCAGAGGAAGGTCCTCCAGCTGATGGCCCCCTCTGAACCATTACTGTAAAACTTCCTGCTACCTGCCAGGTGGAAACACACAGTTTTTAGGGCATTAGCCTGCTGTGTCCCCTTTTGCCTGGCAAACCAATAAACCTATTCTCTGCTGCTTCACCCAAAACTCTCCAAAAAATTCCAAAATCTCCAAATCTCAAAAAGGTTCCAAGATTTAATTTGATGTTGGGGTACAAAGGCCAGATTCAGCTTCAACAGTCCATGAGAAAAACACTGTTGATAAGATACGTGGTGAGACGCTTCCTACCGCTCAAGAAACAAGTCTGGTCTAATTGTTAATGCTGGTCTTTACTTTTCTTGGAAAGTTTCTACCGTAAATAAGCAGGTAAGCAGAGATAACCACAGGTTAAAGTGAAAGTCGCTCAGCCATGTCCAACTCTTTGCAACCCCATGGACTACACAGTCCATGGAATTCTCCAGGCCAGAATACTGGAGTGGGCAGCCTTTCCCTTCTCCAGGGGATCTTCCCAGGGGTTGAACCCTGGTCGAATAAATACCAATTTCCACTTTCTTGATGTTTAAATACATGTGTGTATCAGGAAAATTTAATGACATTAAAAACCAATCAGGGGCTTCCCTGACAGCTCCGTGGTCCAGAGGCCCGCGCAGGAGGCAGGGCTTCAGCCCCTGGTCTGGGAGGACCCCACATGATACAGGGGACTGAACTCAGGAGCCGCAACTACTGAGCCCTGCTCTGGAGACGGCGCTCAGAAACAGGAGACACCACCCCGGTGCGAGGCCCACACGTCACAGCTGGAGAGGAGCCCCCGCTCGGGAACTGGAGAAAGGCCCACACATGGAGGAAGACTCAGCTCAGCCAAAGACAAATAAATTTAAAAAATCACAACAATAAGAAATCTCCATAAAACTGCAAAACATTATCACTACTCAAATTTAATAAGCAGTATGTCTCTGCACAGTTCAGAACAATGGACGCCAAAATGACAACAAAAGTCCCAGTTTTGTTGTGATCACAATGGGTATCTCCTCCTATCCTGGTCATAAGAAGGAGGCTGCCATTTAAACAAGCAGTCCCAAAATAAGAAATTCTACTTAATACTAAAGTAAGAAGATGGGTTTGGGCCAACTGAAGAGCTCTGCTAGGACCCTTTGTCAAACTTTGGATGTAATTATAATCCCAAATATCAAATAATTTCAGAGAATGGAGAAGAATGTTCTAGGCCTATGCTTTCCAATAGAAATATAATGCTAGGCACACATGATTTTAAGTTTTCCAGTAGCAACATTAAAGATAAAAGAAACAGGTGAGATTAATTTGAAGAATATTGATTTATTTTATTAACCCAATATATCCAAAATATCATCTCAGCATGTAATCAAAATTAATGAGATGTCTTACTTTTTTCATATAAAACCTTCAACATTTGGCCTGAATTTCACACCTACAGTTCATCTCAATTTGGAGCAGCTACAATTCAAGTGTTCATTAGCCAAATGTAGCAAGTGGCTATAATATTAGCAAAGACCGAGACAGTTCCATTCTGTGGTGAAGATTCTAAAGAGCAAAGCGGTTAGGGGACGGGTAAACTGCGAGCCAGGCCTAGAGTTGCTTCTAACTCCCGACCAAATATTTGTTCTATTTAATCAGACTGTCAGCCCTGCGATTTGACAGAGAGTATCAAATTAAGGCAGGCCAAGGACACCCGGGATGCAAGTCACCGTCAAGACCGTGTGAAACCAGAGCTCACTGTCAAAAGACCGTGTCTGGCTGAACCAAAGGACACCCAACAGCAAATCAACAGAGCAGACCCTATCTCAATCGGTAAGCCTGGATGCTTTGTTTTGACAAGTCTGAGAACATCACAGGTATTGTAGGGTCCAAACTCCCCAGGCTCAGAACAGTGACTGTGAAAATAGCACGGTGCACACAGAGGGAAGGGTTTTTGAGAATTCAAGCTCACATGACACTGGACAGAATTTCCTACACCCTGACCCTCCTCACTGTTGGTAATATTTATGAAGCAATCAGGGGCTTCCCTGGGGGTACACGGACAAAAACCCGCCTGCCAATGCAGGGGACACGGGTTCGATCCCTGGCCCGGGAAGATCCTACATGCTGCAGCAACTACCGCAGTCCATGAGCCTAGAGCCGTGCTCTGCATCAGGAGTGGCTCCACAATGGCAAGCCCACGCTCTGCAGGGCAGCCCCGCTCAGCACAACTAGAGAGCTCGTACACAGCGACGAAGACCCAGCACCACCAAAGCAAAGAAATCATAAAGAAAAAGAAGCCATCTGCAGGAATAAGAAAAGATGTCTTGCTTAAAAGAAAATACTCTGGCCCAAAATAGGAGGGAGAGGGAAATTGTCATATGTTAATCACTGTTAAAGCTGGGTGATGGATACAAGGCTATTTATTATATTAAATGATTCTTCCTTCCTTTCTGTAACATGAAAGTTTCCACAATAAAAAATTTTGGTTTTTTTTTAAAGGAGGGAAGAGGGGGGGGGGCATAGTCTTCCTTCTAAAAGAGGAAGTTTCCTAGTATCAGAGCCCTGACACCAGGACAAATAAACAAATTCCAGCATCCTGGTGATAATTCCAAGAGCACTTGAAAATATGCAGACGTTTCAATTTTAAGGAAGCGACCGAATGGAGAGCAGAAGGAAGGAAAGAGGGAAAATATTTTTAAAATGCCTACAACCCCAACGTCCTGAGAAAATCACTGACAGCAGCATCTCAACATATACCCTCCAGACCATCCCGGTCTGTTTATTGAAACGTGTATCATGGCCTCCAGCCTGATGAAGTGAGGTGATGAGTGGGGCTGCTCTCCAGGAGCGGGCCTGCCTCGGGAAGGGCCGCCTTCCAGGTGGTTCTCAGCGGGAGGGTCAAACTCTGGGCTGGGCAAGTGACAGAGACGGTGTGACACACCCCCTCCTCTGAAGATTTAAATCCCCAACCAGGGCAGGGCAGTGGCTGCTGTTCAGTCCCTGAGTGTGTCCCACTCTCTGCGACCCCAGCGACTGCAGCACACCCAGTTCCTGTCCTTCACTACCTCCCAGAGTTCGCTCAGATTCCTGTCCATCAAGTCGGTGATGCCATCCAACCATCTCATCCTCTGCTGGCCCTCTCCTTTGGCCTTCAGTCTTTCCCAGCATCGGGGTCTTTCCCGATGAGTCGGCTATTTGCATAGGGTGGCCAAACCACTGAAGCATCAGCATCAGTCCTCCCAATGAATATTTAGAGCTGATTTCCTTTAGACTTGACCAGTGTGATCTCCCTGCAGTCCAAGGGACTCTCAAGAGTCTTCTCTGGCTAGTAGACCTGAATCATCCAGGGTCCTGGACAGAGGACCTTGAATTCCTACAGCTGGGATCCCAGGACCTGACTGACTCCAGCTTGTGAAAACAACCAGTACCCTTCTTACAAACACGGTTTTCTCATTTAAGCTGGATAGAGTTCCCATCCGTTGTTTGAAGTAAAGAACTCCGATAAGAGTAATAACGAATTTTCCACCAGTTACTGTGCTAAAATTTTGATTGGCGTTAATTCATTTACTCCTCAAACACTCCCATGAGGTAAATACTACCACTGACTCCATTTCAGAACTGAAAACCTGGAGATCCAGGCAGATTAAATAGTATGTCCCAGCTTACCGCTACTGGTCGTTCAGCTGGGATTTGAACTTCGGCTGGTGGATCTTGCCATTTTGTCCAAAATCATAAAACCTTCAATTAAGCTGCTTTCTGGCCTGCTTTTTTCATTAACAATATGTTAAGAATGTCTTTGGCATGTTGGAAAATACATCTTTTGTTAACAGCCACAATAAATTTCATAATTCAACCAAGAACCTCTTCCACTGGGATATTTAGGTTGTTTTAGTTTTTCAGTATCATGAATATGGCTCTAATAGCTGCCCTTTTAATCTGAAGGAGCATCCGATTTACAGTTGGGTTAACTTTCCGGCCTGGGTTTGTCAGGTCAAAGGATGTACGCCCTTTCCCATTCTCAGTACGTGTAGTACAGCAGGGCACTGTCCTCACAGCCTGTTAAATGCAAAAGGAACAACGTCAGCTTTTCTCTGAGAAAGGCTGTGGGCATGCCCGTGTGCTCGGAAAGGAGACAATCTGCGCAGCTAAATCAGAAAGAAAATTCTGTTTTTAAATGTTAATTGGTGAAGGATAATAGGATTTCCCAATCAATACCAAGTACAGTTCAAGTCCAGTGTTTGAGGACTTCTATTGCATCACATTCCCCGAGGCAATTCTAAAGGGCTTCGCTCAGGGATGACTGTGGAAAAGGTGAGTTACAAGCAAAGACGTTCCTGTGACTCTTGGCCTCTTTTCTTTGCACTGGCTGCTTCAAAAGCCAGAAGAGACACCAGTTAAATCAACACAGTGATATGACTGCCAGTGCGTTTATTTCCCCCGTGAGACTGAGGTTCTCTAGTTCCTGTTCTCAGGTCACTCCGGTGTGGTAACTTCCTGAGGAGACCGCACTCTTTCCTACTTTGTTCTATACAGACTGAACCCTCTCTAGCTGAATACAAAATCACACTTCAAACTAGACCTAACTGCTAGCTAACGAAGGCTGAGGCTCCATCTGAGATGAGCAGGAAGCTTGAGAGAAAGATAATGGCTGAAAGCACCCACCCCTCACAAGGGGGCAGGTGGGAAAGACAAAATATATGAGGATGTGTGGCCGGGGCTGCACCCGTGTGACACTGGACAGCAAACTCCACACTGAGCCGTTCTCTGGGAGACGGGATGACTGAAGGCAGAAAAGCACCAACAATAGTCCAAGATCCCTTGTGAATTTGAATATCTAGGGAAAACTAGTTACTCAGTAACTTTTATCCACTCAGACAGAATATAAATTTAAAAAGAAAATGTTTGTCCTAAAACTAGTATCAGGACATAGAATATATTAGCACAGTCCTGGTAACTAACTCAGGCAGAGGCTGGCTAGGCTGACAGTGATTATCTTGCAGGGACAGATAAGAATGATGAAAGGGAAAAAGACAAGTAAATATTTACCAAACACAATTCCAAGGAAGAAAAGAGATAGCAGGCCCAGGAAACTAAAGAATATGAAGATAAAATGAAGCACTCCCAGAAAATTCAGGGACTCAGAAGAGAATAAAAAATTAAAAATCAGAGTAGATCAGGACATGCTACCTATTATTCTAACTAGTTCAGCGGCCACGTTTCCTCCTATTTGGCAATCCTCATGCCTGCCCCCAGTCAGCGGTCAGCCCAGCTCTTGGGGGAAAGTGAGCAGAGACAGAGAGGGATGAGAGCGGCTGTGGAGAATGCGAAGAATCCGCCCGCAGGACACACGGTCCGACCCCTGATCCCAGAAGATCCGACGCGCCAGATGAACTAAGCCCGAGTGTCACAACTCCTAGCCCAACAGCTGAAGCCCGTACAGAGGGCCACCAGATGCGAAGCCCTCACACTGCGGTTAAAGAGCAGGCTCAGCTCGCCACCGCAGCGAAGACCCGGCACAGCTGATAAATTCAAGAAAAAAAAGAATGAGTGCAGGCAGGGCAGGATTCTCCTCCCACGGGAAGCCTCCCAGCAGAACCAGGAGGTTAAGGGATCGTGCTTGCGGCCTTCTCAGTGGCGGGGTGTACAAGCCTGGCTAACCCGCCGAGGCCAGCAGGGCAGTCTCAGGGGACACAGCTGGTCCCCCGAGGAGCGGGACTCACCGAGGGCGTGGCTGCAGCTCCGGCAGGACTCCGTCAGGCTGACGATGATCTGCTGCAGGTCGGCTCTGGGGGGAGTGGGCGAAGGATTGGGGTTTTTCCAGCCATTGCATTTACAAGATTCCTCTGCCTAAAAAGCAAATAAAGAGAAACAAAATTATATACTAGACACCAAGGAACTGAATGTTTTACACATAAGTGACACACACCAGTCACAGGACTGCAACCTCCCCACTCCTGACTTAATAATGTTCTCTGTATTAGCAGGAAACAAAAGCAGAAAAAAGGCAAAGGGGGTGTGTGACTCAGGCATGTTGCTTTTAGGGTTTCGGTTTCTTTTCTGCTGATCCTGCCTCACAGAGAGGAGACTGTGCCCTCCGCTCTGGTACCACGGCCCCAGGGAGCATCCACGGGGTCCATCCATCAAGCTTTCCGAAGGGAAAAGCCAGATTCCTGAGGTCCCTGCAACACGTGCGGTTCCAGCGACAACTCTGCCCACGGCACTGACGGGGTCAGCAACCCGGGGGCCACCAGAGGACGCCCTCGCCGGCCCCTCCCACTCCCCCGCCGGCCCCTCCCACTCCCCCAGCGGCTCCTCCCACTCCCTCCCCGGCTCCTCCCACTCCCCCGCAGACCCCTCCCTCTCCCCCAGACCCCTCCCACACACTCGCGGGCTCCTCCCAGTTCCTCGTGGGCTCCCAGCCATACAAGTGGAGAGGGTTCTTCGTGGAGGCCACGAGTTCTCCCTCCAAGAAATATCCCAGGTTTCCCACACCAGAGCACTTTTTAGTAACGCTTGACAGCATCTTTCTTAACTTTCCCCACTTAATCTTCACATTTCCCCACCTTCTTAGAAAACAGCGAACATGCTCAAGTGTTTCTGTGATGACCTGGGGTTATAAAGCAGAGGACAAGAGTGGAAAGGTATCGATTATTCCCGATTATTCTACCGAGTACCACTCTGGGTCTTCACGGGTCATAAGGTGTGGAGGGAAACGTGGAAAGCTTGCACTGAATGATTCCAACCTTTACTCCCTTCACTGACTCTACCCTTCACCACATCAGTTCAGTTCAGTAGCTCAGTCGTGTCCGACTCTTTGCGATCCCATGAATCGCAGCACGCCAGGCCTCCCTGTGCATCACCAACTCCCGGAGTTTACTAAAACTCATGTCCATAGAGTCGGTGATGCCATCCAGTCATCTCATGCTCTGTCGTCCCCTTCTCCTCCTGCCCTCAATCCCTCCCAGCATCAGGGTCTTTTCCAATGAGTCAACTCTTCAAATCAGGTGGCCAAAGTATTGGAGTTTCAGCTTCATCATCATTCCTTCCAGTGAACACCCAGGACTGACCTCCTTTAGGATGGACTGGTTGGATCTCCTTGCAGTCCAAGGGACTCTCAAGAGTCTTCTCCAACACCACAGTTCAAAAGCATCAACTTTTCAGTGCTCAGCTTTCTTCACAGTCCAACTCTCACATTCATACATGACCACTGGAAAAACCATAGCTTTGACTAGATGGACCTTTGTTGGCAAAGTAATGTCTCTGCTTTTTAATATGCTATCTAGGTTGGTCATAACTTTCCTTCCAAGGAGTGTCTTTTAATTTCATGGCTGCAATCACCATCTGCAGTGATTTTGGAGCCCAAAAAACTAAAGTCTGACACTGTTTCCACTGTTTCCCCATCTATTTGCCATGAAGTGATGGGGCTGGATGCCATGATCTTAGTTTTCTGAATGTTGAGCTTTAAGCCAACTTTTTCAGTCTCCTCTTTCACTTTCATCAAGAGGCTTCTTAGCTCCTCTTCACTTTCTGCCGTAAGGGTGGTATCATCTGCATATCTGAGGTTATTGTTATTTCTCCCAGAAATCTTGATTCTAGCTTGTGCTTCCTCCAGCCCACCGTTTCTCATG